>NC_136782.1:18835495-19215495 GCF_947034865.1 Barbatula barbatula
CTTGTATATTCATGTATAATGATTATTATTATGGTTATTAATATGTAGGGCTATGTTTGTATTGTTTCCGTACATTTATGAAAATTTTACAAAAAGCATCTCTCTTTCTCTTCTTTCTTTATAATTTTTTACATTTTTTATTATCTTACAGCAACTTATATTAACAGAAGAACTGAGTAGTGTGTCTGCAATTTTTAGTTTGCCTTTGCGCAACCATTTTACGTCATCGAAAAAGAAAATGGCGGCCTCTTTAGTTTAAATTAAGCATTGCATTTAGCACAACATTAACACTAGTTATAACAAAAATTAGAGATGTAAATGTTGTTTAATTTCAGGTACTGGAAGGCCCAACCCTGAACAACAACACCCTCCACAACGTAAAAGTATAATTGACAATACTACCCATATAACAACAAGAAAAGGAAGTGTGATTTTGTTTCATTTTTCATTTTATTTAACTTTTTAACTGTTAAAAATGTAACGGGTACTTGGGTTCTTCATAATGTTATGTCAGTGTGGCAGCTGAGAACTGTAATATTTACAGACAACATTCTGTCATATTCATATATTTACAGTTGAGAATTGAGAAACTTAGTGATGAAAAGGGTTTGCTTTGTGGAAAAACTGGCTTCTTCCGCTGGGGAACATTTGGAAAATAACACAGATTGTGTCCCAAATTGAGGCTCAACAAAAAAAGACTAAAATGTTTACACAGGTTTTATAAGAAGTGCCAGTAATAAAATGTCTCATGGACAATTACATGCCAAATGTCAAAATCACAATGAATAACATTAATTCAAGTTAGTAATTTTACGCTCTTTTTTTATCCCCCAACCTATTTTAACCAACTGAACTTCAAGCAATTGAGGATGTCCGTAAATTACTTGAATTTCACTTACATCAAGCAACAACAAGCTAGTGTAATTGTTTAACTGTCTAGTATAAATGTTTAATTTCAGGTCCACTGGAAAACCCTGAACAACATGAACTCGGTAAGAAAGACTTATTGTATTTATTATCCCAAGTAAACGCAAACTATCAAAACAATGAGAAGTGTAAATGTTGGATAATTTCAGATCATCTCAACCCTGGACAACAAGAAGATCCACAATGTAAGAAATACCAAAGGGTTTTAATTTATATTATTACCATAAATTCTAACAACAAGAATAGAAAATGTAACTGATGTTTCATTTCAGGTGATGAAGAGGCCAACCCTGGACAACAAGAACATGCACTACGTAAGAATAACTTAAGTTCAAGTGTGTCATTTATACTATTAAAAACAATATGTAACTGATGTTTCATTTTAGGTGCTGAAGAGGAGAACAGTGAACAAAACGAACATTAAGAAAGACATCAATTAAAATAAAGGTCAATACAATTGCAGTGTCAATATTTAGTGTAACTATGAGTGATAATTGTGGGTGGGTCGTGGTGGGATGAGATAAATCATCAATGTCAACACTCAGCACATATCAACATTTAAAAATGTGAATGTGTATAAAACTACATTTTTTCAAGCACTATGCAATCGTGGGGTCCGTTTAAGCAGCAATGGAGCCTAAATTGATCTTGAAGACATATTTTTCTCATCAAACAACAAAGACCAAATATGCCGGTACTGTGTAGGTGTGAGGAAAAAATTGCATTGTGCTGTCAATCAACTCTCCTGCAAAAAAATAAAACATACAACGGGAACTGTCATGTGCAATAAATGTCTCAGTGATTAGAGCATGGTGTTAGCAACACCAAGGTCATGGGTTCGATCTTTGCATATACAAGAAAAAAAACACATGTACAGTACAATGCAATGTAAGAAGAGACTGGTCTCATTACTGGCATTACTAGCAGTAAAGTACATTCTTCCTAAACATTTTTGTCTTGTAATACAAGTTTATGCTTAAAGAAAAATTGTAAATTCATCTACAGCAAGTTACTTGCAAACCTGTTGCAAAACTACAGCAAAGTTTTACCGTGTTTTATAAAGAACATATCGGTTAATACTGATCTATAATGTTTTTCTATAACAAGGCTATTTTCTATATCTTGACTAATTTATTGTACTGCTGTTCTAGCCACTCTGAGCCCAAAACAACAGTTTCTTCTCTCATTTTGTTAATTTATTTAATTGCGTAAGTTTAGGTGTTAAATCTTAAGATAAATCACGTTTCTTTGCTTAACAATATTGTAAACAAGAGTGTGATTAAATTAATTGTCACATCTTGGCTATCCATGTAGTGCTTATGGTGACGTAATATGGGTTCCTAGAGTGGTGCGCGCATTAAGAAGTTAAAAAATTTGAAAAACATTTAAAAATATTGAGAATTCTCATAATCTTTTGTTTATGTCTATAATAAACTATTCTATAAATCTTCAAACAATAACATTTTAGCATTACTGGGCGTATTGTACACTGAAATACGTGATTTTAACCACTAGAGGTCAGTAATATTCTTTTCAGAGAATATCTTGAGTTGAATGAACCTGTGTGTGCGAAAAAATAAGTTGGTTTCACCTTAGGCTCACAAAGTATTCCATGAGGAAAAGTTGATATTCATAAATTTTTTTACACAATGTTTTTTTATTAAAACTACACAAAGCAAAACTAGTTTTAAAGGGGTCCTATTTTGCCTATTTTTTAAAGTCTATATTATATTTGTGATGTGCTAAACAATTGGCCTTTATATACCGGTATTACTTATTTCACCTGTGTTTTAAACGATCACCTTCGCTGTGTCTGAAATTGCCTAAAAACAGTAGGCGAGAAAATCCCGGGAGGTCTACAGCTTCCGCCGAGATGCGTGAGTCTCCATCCCATGATGCCACGGGAGCTGAGCAACGGTCGATTTAGAAAGTAAATCAAATAAATATAGCGGACGTCAGTTTTTAAGTTAGTCCTGATAAATGAATATCTCGTGCCTAAATTATGTTTTTATCAACGCGCATGTGTAGGTTGTTGTTAATAGGTCAAAGAGCATACGGGTCACATGACCATAAAACATGGAGGATGCAGTCTCTCCGAAATGTATTAATATGACTCTCACTCATACTATAGAACATGCTGTTTTAACGGCCTCTTCAAATTCAGTACGTACTGTCACAGTATGAGATTTCTGACACAGCACTTGATTTTCCGAAAAGAGGCTGTTGAATTCCTGGTTTTATAAAATCCCTCCTTCTGAAACGCTGTGAATGGTCGCTTGCGTTAGTCTTTTGTGATTGGTCTGCTTCGAGTGTGTGTTAAAGGAGTATGACATGATTAAAAACATCATTAACTTGTGTTTTTGGTGCACTATAATGTTTAAATAGGTTTTAAGGAGGAAAAACTCATAATTTTTCACATACCGTACATTATTGTAGCTCCTCTACAATAAACATTTTTACAAAACACATCGCTCTGGAAAGCACAGTGTGCTCAGATTGGCCAGTTCAGCAAAGCCTTGTGATTGGCTGAATACCTCAAGCGTGTGGCGGAAATGTTCGTCAGTTCGCCTCGCCACCCCCTTGGAATGGATTCGCGTCGGACCAGTTATTATACATAGCATAAATACAGTGTATAAGTGCATAAAGAGTAAAACCAGCATCGGCCAAATGAAGCCAACGGATCGACCAGAAGGACAATTTACAGAGTATGTTTTATTTGGTCGTATGTATGCATTTCCACTGTGACATGGCGGCCCCTATACTGAAGTGTTACCTAATTCAAAAACCAAAATATGAAATTGCGTTCATCACCCCTTTAACATGTCTTGCCCATTCTGTGTTTCAGGAAGGGACGGATTATGACTTCAAAGGGCCCCGGGGCCAGTTACCTACAAGGGCCCCCCTCCACTATTTTTACGTTCTTTCCCTTAGCTGCGCATTCACAGTTATAGAAAGTGAAAGTTAAGATGATAATGAATATTAAAACCGTTCTCGCTCTGCGTCAAATGCCTGCGATACGCTGACAATAATCTGCGGGGCAATTCCGTGAAAATGTCAACCTTACCATGAAAAAATTACGCTTTTTACTATGATAACATCACAGATATTAAGATTTGGTGGTTCAAATACCCATGTGAGATCTCTCTTCAAATTTGTAAAAGATTTGATTTATTTTTAGTGCGTGATTTTTCATAGTCGGGCAAGTGCCATTTTCAGGATTGTCACATCCATAACGCCACACATTAAATGGACACATAAACATTTCTTATTATTTATGTTCTATAAAGAGGAATCCCCTTCTTCATTCATTGGGTATAATTGCTTCAGGTTTGTGCATTTTATTTCACATTAATCCCACAAAGTTTGTTGTCTCCCAAAAATGCTTCCTTTTTGTCACATCCATAACGCTTGTTTATTTCCCTTTTTAAGGGTCATAGACTGACATTTTTTATGTTTAGACAAGGGTTTAGTACAATATAAACAGATGGTTTAATTTAGATTTCATTAAATTTTGCGCTGCTGTAGGAAACTCTGATAATGTAGAACAATCCAACACCGGCCACTATCTATAAATGTATATGTGTGCACTTTTTGGTGTTATTGTGTAATGACAATCGTGAGTATATATTCACTGAAAAGCTGATATTTATTGATACTTTTATTTTAAGGCAATCATTTGGTGAAGAGTTCATTTTTAAAGATGGATGCGGGTGAAAGTAGTAGCTGCAGTCCACAACAACGCTGGAGCATTTACTTGTAGTGTGTTTCAGGCGGAAAACAAGATCTTATAAAACTAGCTAGTTAACCTGCCGAAGACATTCACACATTACATCAAATAGGTAAAGTTTGGTAGTTAAACACATTCATATTTCATGTATTTATGTTAAGCTAATAAGATAATAAGATACAAGAAAAGTGATTAGTTTTATAAGCTAGTACAGTATGTAAGAGCAGACTTTAGTTGTGTGTTCCTGTCCACACGTGTTCATATTTCCATACACTGCAGTGTTAAAAACGTCAAATTAACTCTCACAGTGTATATTTAATCCACACTTTGAGAAGCTGGAGTATACAACACTTTGGGTGTTAATTTTATTAGATTTCAGGATTTTACTGTATATACATATATATATAAAACAACTGTGGTGTTTTAACTCTGTGAGAATGCATGATGGACATGGGTGAACGTGCAGGGAAATACCTCCAGTCAGACCGCAACTCTGGGAGACCCTACTGTATGTTCTTCAGTAAGCTTCTCTTCTGATGCAGGTCAGGGTGTGGTGAGCGCTGGCGTTTCTTAGGAACAAGAAACCTAACTATTTCTTGGAGTGGGTGGGCTGGAGGTGTTTCACGCAAAAAGAGAAGGAACTATTTACTCTAGAAAACTCCACAACCTCAACCCTTAATTTAACTTCATGGACTTACATGTTGCTTCTTTTCCCCTGAAGGTTAGACACAGATATGATGCATGTGTGGTCTGGCTAGTGGCTAATAATGTCATTATTTATAATAATACTATTTTATATTAATATTTTGTTTTATGTATATTTTATTACAGAAACAGTTTGTTGAATGGGTTTAAGATTAAATGCAATAGTTGTTCTCCTGGTATCCCAAAATATTACTGGCTAGACAACTTACTAACTTTATGATATTTTCTTTTTATACATTTTTATTTATATTGTATTTTTATAATGAATATACAGTATTTTCTGGCATTTTTGGTTATATTGGGACATTATTTGAAAACAACATTTCCTTTTGGAATCACTCCATTCCTGCTGGATTTTAGGGGATTTCCAAAAGATGTGAATCCAGACTGTAACATCTGAAAACACTTATGCTTCAGTTGTGCGTGAAAAAAATCTTAAAAAGCATGGATGTGTTTTCACACTCATGACATTGAAAAACTGCAACACATATTTTGAGAAATGTCTCAGTGACTTTGTGTCTATGGATGTCAATGTGGGCCAATGCTCTCACCAATGTTCTTCAAAATGTATTTTGTGTTTTGCAAAAGAAAGAAAGTTATTCGGGTCTGGATTAACATGGGGATGAGTAAAGAATGACTCTCCCTTCAAGTTTCTTTTTTGCTTTTGATTTTGGCGTAAACATTACTGTATGAAACATGTGGTGCACTGGGTGGATCAGGGCTGCTTCGGTTTCCCTTACCAAGAATAATAATTTGACAGCTTTTCCTGCTTTCCTTCCGATTCTTACATTTAACCCCCAACCCAATGTATAAACTATAAAGTCAGCAATAAAAAACTATAAAAAAAAACATTTATCCAAAGCAACATACTGTACATGCATTCGATCTATAGTTTTTTCAGAATGTGTTAACTGGGTATCAAACCCACAACAAGCTGATGTACTGTATGGATTTAATTTGCATGACATTTAACTTAACTCAACAGGAAATACATGCACTTCTCATGACATCCTTTGACCTGGAGATGAGGCCACACGCAGGTAACCTCAGAATACATTACGTATCAAAAAGCATTTATTGCTGCATGCAATGGAAAATCGCATTCATCGTCACACTTCCCGTACAATGGTATTGCTAACAAGTAACCAAGCTGGTCTCCATTGTTCTCTTCATCTCGCTGCATCAAAAACCCAAAATTACAGCGAATTTTATGATGAACCGTGGCAGGAGACTTCCCCGTACACCATTCATTCATGACACATTCAGTGCTCACTATGTGTTTCGTGTTTTCTCCTTCTTCAGCTTCTCTCGTTCTCACTCTACGTTTCTCTTAACCACAACTCTCGACATTCGTTGCTTTTTTGACTGGCTTGTGTTTATTGCTCTGGTCTCTGGTGAATGCTGTGGCAGCCAGGAACTGCTTGTCATTCATGCATTTTGTGTAAGTGTTAGTCATTTGGAAAGGCGTTGCTTTTGAAACTTAACTATTGTAGAGTTTGGTCCCAGACACGTTGATTTTCTCGATAAGGATACAATGGCATAATATACGTGTTACGCACATAATACTTAAAATCTGAAAGCATCTAATCTAATAGGGCCTTGGAGACAGTTTTGCAAAACAAATATATTTTGGCTCCTTTGGGGTGGTTAGCACGGTTAGCATGTTTTTCATCTGGGGTCTCCTCAGGCTCCGTTCTGCATTATGAGTACACCCAACTTTGAGACATGTTGATGGTGTTGACTCACACGCTACGGCTTCCTAGAATTTTAAACAGTGGCCCATTTCATTAAAGCTTTGAGGTTTTTGTAACCAGTTCACAGTTGACCTGCTAATGTGGTAGCTGTAAATATAGCGGATTTGTGCAGGTTCAATAAATATTTGCTGTATAACTGTGTCCTTCAGCTCCTCACAAAAATGAAAACGTACAGAGGCCGTACCTGAGCGCTTTATATTTTTGCCCAACGATTCAGGATGTTTTATTGGATGTACTTTCCATGTACCTATGTACTGTACCAAATTTTACGGATATTAATTTGATGTATGGTAGAGATATCTGTCATTCCCCGGTAGATGAGACTTGGTCCCAAGTGAAAGAGCAAGACTTAGCGCGGAAACTTTCCTTAATAACACTTCAAAGCGACTTTACTTTTGCTTAAACATGGTTTGAATGTAAAACTAGCTACATTTTCTGAAGAAAACGTTACTGTGCATAGTTTCATGATGCAGGAGTATTGTGGGTAACTGGCAGGGTGTTGGTTTCTAAAGGTGTGCATGTTGCTATATGGATTGCTTACCATCCCAGAAACCAACATAGTGTTGGCCCAGATCCGGCCCACATCTGGTCTGGTCCAACACTATGTTGCTTTTCCAGTTATTCTGCGGTCACACTAAACTTTTAATTAGATTCATTCACATGTACAAGAATGTGGCAGACAGGAAACACAAGGTCCTGCAAAAAAAGGTTGCATTTAGCTGTGTTCCATAGTTAAAGCATGGCCCTACCAACATCATAGTCATGGATTCAATGGTATACCTCAAATGCACTATGGGTCAAAGCCTCTAATATCGAAAAAGAAGTGTGCTGTTAATACAAATGTTTACATGTGTGAGTCGCATAGCAACTGATAAACCCTGCCAAACCCTGTATGACGTCAGGACAACCTTTTCTTCCTGTCAGCTTGTCTTACGCATCTGCAATAATCGACCGATTTTTATCCCAAATTCTTATCAGAGGTGTCTTATACTTGAGTATTTACTCTCGAGTACAGTTTTGTTCCTTATCAGTGTATTTACTTCTTTTTACTACATTTTAAAGCATATACCGTACTTTTAACTCAACAACATTTAATAAATAGGTTCTTTTACACTTTGTTGACATCTAATACTTAAGCACGCAAGAAATCTAGTAGAGGTTCTTACTTTTACTGCGGTAAAATGTTTGAGTAAAAATATTTTCTGTCCACCTCTGTTTCATAGTACATTAATAATGAAAACATTGTGTATATCACAACCTAGACCACGACAACCCCCTGTTTACGTGGGTAATCTTGTTTATCTTGTGTGTTATCTTTCCATGGTCAGTAGACTAGCAGTTGCACAGCTGGATCCAACTTCAGCATACAAATGCAACAAAACAAATAGTTACATTGCAGAACTCTGCCAAATGCTTTTCTCAGAAGCAGAGTGTTACGTTCTCTCCTCAATTTTACTTGCACACATACCGCACCATGCATATCACACGTATGTGTTTGCAAATGATGCAGGTTATTTCAGAGTGACTCAGCTATGCGGGGTGTCGGTCAAAATCGCGACTGTGCAAGTGCCGTCCTTGACTAATATCCAAACTATGGCCTTTGATATTAATGTCAAGACCCTTTACTCACTTTACCGGTGGCCTCTGCTCTCAGGCTGCATGTACAATGACATTTAAATGCATTGTGCACGCTACAGCCATTATCTGAGCTATACGTGTGCCTGTGGTTTGTGTAAGGCTAGTCTGAAAACAGTCTGTTCTTCCTGAATATGTGTTGCTATTTTTGAAATGATTTCATGCTTCAAGCTCAATGCATAAAGTACATATTTACATTCAGGGGCGCAGATGGGATTTTATTACTGGGGGGGGGGGCACTTGTCAGCAAATGATTTAATCTCAGTTAGTTATTTTGCATAATGTGGGTTTTAACTAGTGCTCAAGTAGTTTCTTTGCATCATTTGGGCTAATGTTAATTCGCTATTTGCATCTGTACACTCACCTAATAGCCATAGTTTCGCTATGTTTTCTAAGTGCAAGACTATATATGTGGTAGTATGTCCCTTTAAGGGTGTGGGTGGTGGCTAGTGATTGGGTATCTATTTGAGCGCAGGTGAGATGCTAAGCTTCCTCTTGGCATCATTCGGATGTGATTTGGGTTGGTGTGGTGTGATGTGGTGTAGTGTAGGTATCTCCTTGCTCCCCAGGTAGGTTTAGGGTTTGAGATTTTCCTTATTTAAATTAATTTTATTTGCATAGATTTCTTTTGTGATTGAATGTGTATTAAGATGATTAATATAAATTAATTAATTATGTTGTTAGTAGTGATTGGCCTCCAAATCTGTCATGGGTATGTGAATGCCAGCATGTATATTTTGTCCTTGACTTACAGAAGTAGACTTCAAGTTCAACGAGTAAGAAGTCAAGCGTGACTTGTTTTGCAGAAGTTGCCAGCTGCTGCTTTGCTGTTGTTTGAAATGTTATTGGTTATTCACTGTTATGTTATAGGGTTCACTGTAGAGGTACTGGATGGTCGCCGTACGCTCTTATGAATGACCAACTATAATTCTAGTCCTCTTATACGAATGTGAATATCCTTCGGCTGCCTTTAACGCTGGTAGCTTTGCCTTGTTTGACTGTTGTGGAGGTGTTTAACTAATTTGGGGCAGATGATGTTTTTTGTAATATTCTATATTTGTTTCTTTTCAGTTTTTGTTCATTAAGGTGGTGTTTGCCTGAACCTTGTGATGTAACATCATTTTTTGCTTTGCATTGTTTTTGCCCATTTACTGGCTGGGAATTCCTATTTTTTGGTTTCGGTTCAATGTTGTTTGGAGTGTTCGGGTTTTCTTGGCCTGAAAATTTGGTTTGTGTGTGTGCTATTCGCCATTCCTTCCAACTAAATTTTGGGTTAGTGGTGTAAAATAAAGACCAGTTTTAACAAGGACACAAAGCCCATCTTCTGGAATTATTTGTTGCTGCTTTTAAACTATTATGGTTTGTTTGGGGTTTTTTAATATCGTTTGGACATTCTTATTTTACTTACATTACTTAATTTGTGTTTTGATTTGTTATATACCTTACATCTTCTATCCTGGTTTATGTCAATGTGTCTAGTGGATCTTCCAATTGTCTTCATTTTAAGAATTTTACACTATTGTGGAGCTCAACAGTTTTAAAATGGAATATGAAGAAATGCATTTGTGATTGTGCTATAATTTTCTTTGCTTGTCATATTTCATTCATTTGAAAGCCTGTTATTTCAAGGGGATATGTGTGCATATAGGACTTTGATTAGATGCCCCTGGATTTGGTGCCTGAAATGCATTATTTTCTCTTTGCATTGCAGGATACTCATAATTATGAATAATACTAATAATTATCGGAGTAATAGTAAAACCATTTTGCACTTTGGTAATGTCAAGAGCATTGCGTTAACGCAATGTTGTGGGTTGGATCCCAGGGTATTGCAGATACCTATGTAAAATGTATTGTATAATGCTATGTAAGTCGCTTTGGATAAAAGCGTCTGCCAAATACCTAAATGTTACAAAGGAATTGGGTGTTTCTGGACATTGAAATTTGGCACGGAATTGCGTTTCCTGATATTGTATGTCATTTTGCTGAATATTTTGCTCTGGCGTGCTCAAGTGGTGTTCACATAGTAAAGTGACGACACGTCCATAATAGTGAGTAAGGAAACAAGGGGGCGGGGCTAAGATGGAGGCCCAAGTAATGGCCATGTGCCTCCAAAACAAAAACAAGAAATGGGGCTGTCATGATCCCATCGGCCATAACAAGAGATAGAGCTGCTAGGAAGGCGGGATCACGATATGATGTCTATATTTCTACCTTTTCTAACTAATAGCATCAGTATGCAGGGTTCAAGATGAATACATTGTAATATAATGTATATACTGATTAAGGGATGCAAAATATTTTTTGCTACTTTATAAATACTTTTTATATTTTCACTTTTTAATTCAGTTTGTTTTTAAGTGAACATACTGGGTTGAAACCGTCAATGTGTTAAGGATTTAAACAATTGATAGATTTCATTGGAAATCTTGTACTATTTATGATATGAATATGAATGATTAGTTCTGTGGCTTTTTGAGGATGGAGGTGTAGAGACCGGAATCAGATTTTGGGCTTGAAACAGTGAGCAACAACCTCTGATTTTTTTTAATCTGTCACTTTTTTATAAAATAAACAAAACTCTGTTATAAAGTAAGTTTATGAAAAACTGTAAACAGTCTTCTTACCCAGTTTTACCCAGCAATTGTGATCTCATAGTGATGAGTCGGATCTGATTTCTCTGGAATTGTCGGTTTGATTTCATTTGTGTTCAACCGACGTAAACATAAATGCATCACGTACAATCTGCAATTGTATGTTTCAAACAGAGATGGTGATAGAGAGACCAAAGCTACAGATTACAGATACAATTCCAAACGCTTTATCTGTCATGTATCTTAACTTATTTTTTAATGTATTCACGTTGATGCACATGTTTCTTGTTAACATATACTGTATGTATCAAATTTTCGCAAAGTAGCATATGTATTGGTTAAACTTTCAATTGCATCATCTTGGTGGGTGTTTTAGATTTGGTGAATGACATTACTGACCTCATTCACCAAATCTTCCATGAAATTATTTTATAAATACACTTTAACCCGACACATTTAAAGAAACCATGAAATGAAAATCTTAGTTTTGTGTTAGCTTATATACTGGATGCTAAGGCACTCCTAATGTCAATAAAATATCCTTTAGCGGATAACTGTGGTCGTTTTTGTTCATACGGATTCAATTCCATGAGACAAGATACTGATTTAAAGGGATAGTTCATCCAAAAACTCAAATTTGCTGTATATTTACTCACCCCCAGGCCATCCGAGATGTAGGTGACATTTTTTTCTTGAGTAAAAACACAAAGAAGATTGTTTGGTAAATCCGGAGCCCGAATAAATCCGAATAAACAGCAGATTTGAGTTTCCCTTCAACTATCCCTTTAAGCTTGAAATGTTTTAATGTGTATTTAGAATGACATGTAGTAGGCCTATGAAAGAAATTCACTAACCCTTTAATGCCTGACAAAGTTGTTTAGGATAAGTTTCCTACGTTTCATAGCTCTACAGTGCATGAAAAACAAGATTTGAATTTTTTTTAATGTTTTTAAAACGTATTTTCAGATGTCCACTTGAGTATACGATGATACACTAGTGTCCCGTGTTGACTATGCCATCAAACCCCATGCATAAAGCGCTTTTTGTATAGCTGACCTTGGTAGTGACCACTTTGAATAAAAAGGAATAAAGGACATACCTGTATGAAGGCATACTGTAGATGAAAATAAAGAATTTCATTTCAGAGTGAGCACATCTACAGTGAATAGGTTTAGTGGTGGGGAAAGCCTCTTATAAAAACACATCAGAGGGGGAGATGTGAGGATTGGAGTGTCTCTTCAAGGTGATTTAGCTTTTTTGAGGGGTTTCACTTGTTGTAGTACAGTTTCACTGTGCATCACCAGATTCATGTGGCTGTAAGAACCGTTGGGTACAGTATGCAAAACTTGACATTTCTTTCACACAGTGGGGTGAGTCTGGAAATTACTGGACCATTAAAGAAGCAACTACAAACCAGCAACCAGCAATGTTAGTCTCACTACAGAAAACTCAACCTGAACGTGCCCTGAAAGGATCTTATGCTTGAGGAGACAAACAGTTATACGCGTGTCTCTGGATTTTCGTAGTTGTGGTTTCTCTAAGTTTCCAGTTGATATACAGTTACAGACTAAAAATGATGATGAAGTTTGAACAGTTTCTCAAAGTTTCTTAATTCCATGAACAAATCGTATATAACAAAATACATTTTGTGATTTATTCTCAGAAAAGAAATGTTCAGGTACTTATGCTTGTGTTGCATTAAATAACGGGAAATAAAAAAGCATCTCTGAGGAAATGACCTTTTACCTTTTTTGCTAAATTGATTTGTTGACAGATCAAGTTAGTGAAGCCATAGAATTTTCAGTTCAACCTAAAAATATTCGTTTTAAATTTGATGCAAAATTGTACGAAATGTTTAAGTTGAAATTTTTCTGGGTAACTTCATTCTTTAAGTGAATGCAACAAACCATTTTTACAGTGAACTTTGCCATTATTACAAGCGGTTCATATCAAAGTAACCAAAGGTGTGCAATGAAAACAACTGAAGAAAGTAGCAATAAATGCGATTTAATTTGTATTCTTTTCACATTTAGTCCGCATTGAAACAACTGATAGTTTATGATGGTACCCTAACACCATCTAAATAACGTGTGCATACAAAAACAAGCATTTCTTCACAATGAGGTAAGTGTAAATCTTCTCAACCTGTGTTTCCATGATTGAACACCATTAGCTGATAAAGATTTCCAGCCTTCGCACGGATGAATGATAAGATAGCAGTTTCCACACCTTACTTTCATTTTCACAGAATGCTTCTTATCTGACATATGGAGTTGCCCATGAGGCTTTGATGCATTCACTTTTGCAAAATGTGATTATATCATGGCTGTGGTCCCACAGAGGTGTCTGCCAGAAGAGCCATGTGTGAATGTGTACGTGTTTAGAGGAAGGATGTTTCGGAGAGGTAAGGTGATGACATGAAAGGTGATTCTTCAACAGTTTCACTTGTGGCCAGAGAAACAGATATCTCTTCATCACATTTAGTCCTTAACTGGCTGTTTTCCACAACTTGATATTTCGTGACCATGGAACATGGGCGAGAGTGGGCAGATGACAAACGTGAAGTAGAGAGTCACATCAGCACTGGAAAATTGCCGGGCATTTGGGTGTAAAGAGTGTGATAACCTCCACATTTGGGCTTGAATTTGTTTGTTAAAGTTTTCCATTTTTATCTTCTGTTAATATTATTAGTTATCGCTTGTTCGCGTTTTTATATATACAGTATATGACTTTAATGTATTTAAAATAGATGCTAAATTAAGACTGTGACCCTAAGACTAAAATAAATGCTTATTTTAACAAAAAATTATGTTAAACGTAATTGTTTTTATTATGAATAGTATTGTTTTACATACATGATTAATTGTTTTAAGAATTGGGAAACTCTGGCCAAAATTGAATTTCCGTAGTGATTTTGATTCTCGATGTGATTTTACATATTTCCGAATGAAAGAGAATATCGAATGAGAAATAAATTCGGCTGTGGCCTTACCACTGCAAACTTGATTTGATCTCAAAAAAGCAGGCATTTCATTTAGATAGAGCTGACACTAGTAGGGGAGGAGTTAACAGATGTGCTGACCGAGGACTGTTATAGACCGAGGAATTATATTGAATTACTTTGTCGAAGATTGAAATAGAAAGAATAATAATATTACAATAAATAATACAATAATAAATCATTCACTTCCCTTACGTATTTTCTATAGTTTTTAGAAGATGTACAAAATATGTACGATCTTGTCCTGCAGAGTTTGAGCTTAAAGCAGGTCATGCCCAAACTGTCAATATTTATGTATAATGTCTTTTTTAACTGTATCTGTCTCATTTTAAAACCCTGTTATTTTTAAATCATGTCTGATAAACATAAACATAATTGTTAATCCTATTTTGATCATTTCAATCCTGTTCCAGTTGATTTTCCCGAAATGTTATTATGTTGAGCTAATACCAATAATCTTAAAGGGATAGTTCTGCCGAATATAAATAAATCTTTCATCATGCTGTTTATTCACCGTCCTCTCTTTCCAAGGCTGTATGGCTTTTTCTGTGAGACACAAAAGAAGATATGAACAACATTACAACATTATTATGGTGTTGATAAATTTATTTTTTATTTCGGGGTGAACTATCCTTTTTCAGTCCCCAAACTCAAACAGATAGCTGTACACCATCATACTCCAATATAAACCATATTTTGACAGGAATACTGAAATAAGAGGAATTACGTATAGTTTGTGTCTAACATTTCCTAATCTTGTATGGCTACAGTCTAAAACATTTACATTTTGTCATTGAGCAGATGCTTTTACCCCACGATAAATAACCTGGTGGGTTCTTTCAACCCATGGTTGGGTAAATTATAGGCAAGCCTGTTGGTTTTAAATTCTACTTTTGACCCAGCATTGAGTTAAAACGCATCGAATGTTCATTTAAACCCAACAGTTGGGTTTTGTCCATATCCGACTGAAACCACCCAACATTTTTAAAGCATTGTAGACTGATCCCAGACTCATCTGCAGCTTTGAGTGAAGTGTTAGATGGGCTGATCAGTCAACAGATGCACTTGATTTCTAAAGCAGAAAAACATAGTGAAAGAAAGACAACAAAGGAAAAAAAGACCAATGACAAATGACAGAGGTGTAAGGGGAGGGGCTGGCTAAAGTATAGAGGTGGACTTGATGTATCTCACCCACATGTAGGTTTCTGTTGGTCGATGGCATCACTGGTTGAGGTTGCAGTGCGCGTAAGTGCTTCTCCGTGCACTCGCTCAATCTAGATCGCAGCCTTCACCTTGAGCGCATGGGTACGTCTTTGAAACTTTCTGTGAGTCATGTCGATCTTTCTTTTCCTCATCTTGTCGCTCTCTCATTCTCTCTGTGTCTCTGTTCTCTTCCTCCATCAAGAAGTGCATTTTGTTCTACTGTGTATCAGGAAAGACATCTTTTGGTTACAAGAGCATTCGTGCAAGCTTCAGAGTGTTGAGGTCTTCACTTCGCAGGCCTGGAGAGGATGTGTCACGGCAGACAGGTTTTCCCCTGTTACTCATGGGCGTATTTGTCTTGCTGAGCCTTTGTCTCTGTTTCGTGGGCCTGACCGATGCACTTTTGCAGTTTTTCACCTGCTTTTGAACTATATACGTGCCTGCTTTACAGGTTGGCCGATAGAGCGTAGACCGTTGTGACCAGAGCTCATGCCTGTTAGGAAAGCCATTTTGACATTTTATTAACGTTGCATTGTAGAAATGAGGTAGGATGGAAGAAATGATCGATTCGGCGTTGGGACGGTATGTGACTTGTGCGTCAAATTGAACGCGGTCACCATAAACATTCCAGGGCCTGCAGGACAGGTAAGCCGTTTGTTTTCTGTGACCGCATTCAACAAACTCAAAATTGTTATTGTATATATTAGTCAGATTTGTCAGTTTCATTTTACTGAATCTTATGGTAAACTGAGAATTCAGCTGCACTTGGCGTTTAAAAGAAGTGGGCGATGAAAGTATACGAACTGACGATGCGTCTTCCTATCCGATGCAAAACGTCACATAAGAATACTTCTCAGAAATTGTTTTAGAAAGTAAGGTTTTCAACCAAGTCACTCAAGGTTATATCCAAAGAGTCTCGAAAAAGCCATCTCGGCTTTTAAGTCTATCAAGTCTGTTCAAATAAAGAACCGTTCAAATATTAACTATTCGCTATATCTATTTTTCTAGTTGCCAGAGTAACTGCGTTCAAGTTGTTCCTGTTTCTCATTCTGCACATACTATGCATATTCATATTTTATTTGATCATTTGGAAAGTTTTTTAAATGTATTTAGTTTTTAAATGTCCTTCTTTTTGTAGTTGATAAATCTTCACGTACATTCAATTTCGAAGCTTTCACTGTGCAATCACTTAAAGCAAGTGCGTATATGTTGGAGGCTTTCGGCATCGCCTCAGTTTGGAAACTTGTTTTTTTGCTCGCTCACATTAAATGGTCTTTTCATGCAGAAATGACTGAATTGACATTAACATGCTCTATACCCGTTTCTGTTTCTTTTTATTCTATAAATCGATTTATTCTCTGTATTTTTGCTCATGTATTTTTCTTTCCATATATATACACTCTTCAAAATAAAGGTGGGCAATTCCAACGTTATAGACGTGACATTTTGCGTTATGGACGTGACATAACAATGCTCAGAGATTTGTTACGAATATTGAACCATATGTTTATATTTTTCTTGACCCTTGTTGGTAGAGTCTAAACATAAAAAATTGTCAGTCTGTGACCCTTAAAAAGGGAAATAAACAAGCGTTATGGATGTGACAAAAAAGGAGGCATTTGTTGGGATACGACAAACTATGTGGGATTGATGTGAAATAAAATGCACAATCCTGAAGCAATAATACCCAATGAATGGAGAAGGGGGTGCCTCTTTATAGAACGGTAAACTTGACATTTTCATGGAATTGCCGAGGTGCTTCAGAGGGTCTTCACAGCGATGCCATCAATGAACCAATTTTGGTTCCACAAAGAACCATTCAGTCAAACCGCATGCATCTTATTTCTTTCCTACGATTAACTTATGTACATGCATGGTAGGGGTAACCTTACTTATGCTTAAAAGGGACAATGACTGTTCAAAGCATATGACTAACAACCAACACAGTATTATGACTTATTAGACTTTTTTTATTGAAACATTACTCATTGTTTGTGTTAACATGCAAGCTAATGCTAATGAACGAACGTACCAAGAAGTCTGTATTTTGGTTTGGAGCCAATTCTGTTACTTGTTTACGTTAATTCTGTTAAACGTTTATTGTGAACTACTGTACACCTTATGTTTGTGACAACTCCTAATAGTTAAAACTAGGACGGTTATGCAAAGGATGTGATATGCACATTTTTTTGTTGTATTGGAATAATTTGCATTATGTGTGTGTGTGTGTGTGTGATGCATGTTTGTCTCTCACTTTAAGTCGGTTAAGCATCAATTCTAGTAATAAGAAGATCGAACATCGTCATCTCTGTACAGTATTTTCCACACAAACCGTCACCATTGCGTCTGAGCTGAGGAGGAGTGATTGTATCAGCAATTTGTTTTTGTCTGCGTTCGATACGGTACGTTTTTTTTTGTTTATCGATAGGGAAAGCAAACAACAGGTTGGTGTTGAATACGTTAAGATGTCAATCGCTTACAGTCATTTGAGGTATTTGCATTCGAGTTGTTCTGCGTTTCGTTTGACCATTCTCATGAAATATTGCGACGGGTGGTTTCTTTGTCAAGACCGTCAACGTTTAAAGAAGTTTTACTTCTGTGCAATTGTGTGGAATTAATCCTATTAATCCTGCGATCTTCTGCATCGTAACAAAGCATTTCACTAGACACCACAACACAATGCTACTACAGTAGATGCATATCTAAACCAACCTACTGTATGGCTTTGATACTGTTGTTGTTGATCAAACAAACTTGAACTCTTACGAGCCTCAGCGTACCGGCATTAGTCACAGTTTCACATTCTAAGGAGGTCTGTGGCTTCATCTCAAGGTTCCACAGCAGAATTTCAGAGCTGACGCAAAATGCGAAAGGCCCTCGGCTCTTGACGTGGCCAGACGCGGCTGCACCTCCGCTCTCTGCTCTTCTCAGACAATGACATTCTAGTTTATGGTTGGATGTGTTCTTAGATAGAAATGATTAAAGGTTGCCAGACTTTCATTTTGTGAATTACATGTCTGATGGCTGAAAGTAGGTTAGAGGTGTTGAGACATCGATGAGTTCAGAAATACCCTCTCTGTTCATGCGAATATGTGTCTGAATTTTAGTGGAATGACCTATATTTCATAGTGTGTACACATTGCGTGTTTAGCTTTTTTTCAAGGTCATTTGAAAGATACTCGTGCCTTTTTCACATTTGAAGATTCTTAAACTATGATAGAGGTTAAGACTAAAGTGTAGGATCCGCTTATTTTAGATAATCTACAGCTCAGCATCTTCTGTTTGCTTTATTGTTCTCCTAATGTGATGTAAGAATGGCTTTGAGAAAGCTGTTCATTTTAAAATGCTAAAGGTCAGTTTATGTTAAAAATCCAAGTAGCACTTCACATAAAACTAACGGATAAAAGTTGATCATGGTAAATGATAAAAATAAGAATGTAGTTGATGTTTACGGACATGGGCAATTGAAATATAATATAAAATATACATTAGTTACATTTATTTGTGATAAAAGTTTAAACGTCGTTTTAAAAATGTTTTAAATAAATCATGTTTTATTGTGTATTATTTTGTTATATGACTCTATTTCTTTTTAGTTATTAATTCTTTCTTATTCTAAGTTATTTATCACTTTCAAAACAGCAGTTTGATTGATAAAACTTGGAATTCACAATAGAAAAATAGTTATCTGCAAATGAACTCTTGATATGTTATTTTAAATAACATTTTGCAAATATGCATGATATATTTCCAATGATTAAAATATGAAATATGGAAATATGATGAAAATACGGAAACATAATGGTTATGAAATTTGTGGTGTTGATGTAATAGAGTTAGCATTTTCATTCAATTTGGCCATATATACAGTGTTCATTTGTGTTTTCTCGTTTGTAATTTTATTTAATTACAAAGCATTTTCCTTCAACAAGACTTCTTAAGACATCAGGCCTACTTCCCAATCTTTCATGTCTTTATGCCTGAGTTCAAGTGATAAATTACTTTTCAGATTCATTCACTGTTCTCCTAACATACTTAACCTTTATTTTCTATTCATCCATAGGTTGAAATGAGATTTCTCAGCTCGACGGCAAACCCGATCACGCCACTCCATCCCGACCATTCTCTTTATCTTTTCCCATCTGAGCGAAGATGATCCGCATTCGTAACCCTCACCACGTGCCTTTTCTCCATCAGACAGACCAGCTCCGTGAGGCGGGGACCCTCTGCGACACGCTTCTCACCGTGGACGGCCGTTCGTTCAAAGCTCACGCTCTGATTCTGGCTTTGGCCAGCAAAAGACTTCAGCGTCTGTTAACAAAGCAGCACAACTCAACGCCGGGGTACCGCTACGCTATAGAAAACGTCTCTCCCCGCACCTTCAAGCAGATCCTGGACTACGTGTACAGCGAATCGGTGGAGGTCCCCAAAGATGATCTAGAGGAGCTTCTGAAGGGCGCTCAGTACCTGGAGGTCGAATCTTTGGTTGAGCAGTGTCAAGCACAGCTTAGGAGACCAGAGTCTCCTATCAAACAGAAAAAAAGTTCACACCGAGATGACAAACTGTACGAAGGCGGTCACTTGTCAAAAAAAAGGTATTCGTTGGATGAAGACCACCTTGAAGAAGAAAGTTCAAATAAAGAACATGAGAGTTGTTCTCCTCAGCTTCTCACATCCTCCAGAGAGACCGCCGTTGCCACCCCAGCTCCGTCTCCCTCCCCGCGTCTGTGTTGGCCTTCGGTTAACCCATCTCGAGGCATGGTGTTCAACTACAGAGAATTAATGACCTTTCACTCTCTCCACACCTCCCAGCACATGTTCACGTATCCGTACCCCACCCCAGTCTACCCCTTTCTCCATCACTCGCTTCATTCCCAGGTCCCTTCTTCAGTCATGGGTTTCACAGGGCTGCTTCACCCCTATCATAATCTCATACACTCTCCTTCCTCTCAAGACAGCCAATTTATTCAAGGCCTGCGGGGAAAGAACGCCTCTATTAATGCCGTTTTAACAGGATCCATGCCTGAGGATCAGGAGAGGTAGGATTTTTGCATTTAGTTGAAATTAAATATGATTTATTTTTATTCGGAGATACAATTTTTATTTGCCGTATGCGATATGATAGATGGAACTGTGTTATAAGAAAATTATGACAAATGTGGAACCATATAGTTAAAGGGACAGTTTATCCAAAAATGAAAATTCTGTTATCATTTATTCACCCTCGTGTTGTTCAAAAACTTGATATGGAATCTTCTGGAACACAAAATAAGATATTTTGAGAAATGTCTTAGTGGTTTTGTGTCCATACATTGGAAGTCAAAGGAGTCGTTTGGTTACCAACGTTTCTCAAAATATATGTTGTGTTCGACAGAAGAAAGTCATACAGATTTGGAAAGACATGAATAAATGTTGACAGAATTTCTATAAACACAGCACTATACAGCTGTTCTCGGTTCTGTGGTTCTCTCTGAAAAACATGGTATAAAAACACATGTACATGACCAACAAATGTAACTGTACTAATATTCCAGCATCGGTAACATTTAACGTTAGCTGTCCCAAAAACTCAACTAAGCTAACCGGGCCATCCGTTAAACTAATCTTATGATATTAACATTATTTTAACAGGAAGCCACATTGTAGTCAGCAAACCCCATTAACCCGGTAAACTACTTATTCATTTACAGTCATAACCAAAAGCGCACAACCTGAAAACTAGACACGCTAGATTTCTTTACTGTTATTTTGTAACTGTATTTTTGCATCCGTTTAAAAATTTGGGCAGATCACAAATATTTCTAAAGCAAGTGCAACAGAAAAGTGACCACTATGTAAATGAGTTCATATTTAACTTTATGATTTACATTTTTATAGATAAATAGGCTCTCCTTTGACGTTCATACAGAAGTTGCAACTATTATATCAAACAATATTTTTAATGTATTAAAAGAGAATTACATTTTATATATATATATTCACTAAAAGTAAAAATGAAAAGGGAGAAAGTAAAACAGGTAAAAAAAGCATTTTTAGTTTAGGAGATATAAACTCTAATGCTATACTGTAGGTAAAATGCTTTTATCTAAAGTATAGCATTCGTGTAACTGCGCACATTAGGACTTGTGTGTCCTTACGCATATGTGTTTGTTGGTGTGTGTGAGGTGATTTTTCTTGTCTTTCTGTACTTTCCAACAGACACATTTTCTCCAGGCAGCCCCCTTGGTCCACCTACAGTACATGAATAGTCTTTCGGGTTCCTATTAAAATGAGGGTACCTCAAAATCTCCTCTGTTTGAGATGCAACACCATCAAACATTGTGATTCGTCATTCGTGCACAGATAACAAATACAATAATGAATTGTAGCATTAAAACCACTCGAATGTCTCTAAAAGGCATTTGAGCCTCCATAGAAGACATCGCACGGTGTGCAGCGCATACAGGAGTGTTTTGGAAAACAGCATTTTACTATCTGGACCGAAACGAAGGGAAGCCCCCGAATTGTCCCCGACTTCACGAACAGCAAATCTGAAAGTCAGTCATCCACCCTCATAGCAGGATATTCTATTTCTGGTTCATTCTTAGGCAAAGCTGTTCCACTCCAAACCTCACACACAAACAGGTGCTCTGTTCAAACAGAAATCTGTTTTCTGCTTTTGCTCAATAAGTGGCGAAATGAAACAACCGACGTATCCATTACACTGTTTGGCAGGCACGCACAGAAAAACAGTACCAAACACCCACACAGAGATAAGATTCGATAACACGTTTCACGGATAATACAGTAATGTACACGTAATATTTGAATTGATGTGAGATCTATGAATGCCCTGTGGGTACGTGCATTGTGCGGGTTGCTGTTGATTTATCTTCTCGGAGATAAACCTTTGAATAGCACACGATCAGATCTTTTTTCCTTCGCACTGCATTGCAGATTGCTCTCCTCTGGCAGAGGAAACCAGTGTCTGCGAGCTTAGTTTCCTGCTGTTTGAGCACAAAACATTTGCTCCTGCAGTTTTAGTGAGAAGGAGGTGATGTCAGCCGAAATGCAATGGTGCAGTTTGCCTGTGTGAATACAGAATGTGTGTATAAAGTGTATGTGTATGTGTTCATGGGTTTATAAGCGCTTTCTTAAAAGACATTTTTACTTCATCAACTAGACCCGAGGGGATTTTCAATGCAAATCCATTTAGCAAAGTAACCACATATGATATTCAACATTTTGGACTTGTTGCATGATGCCTTAAAGGAATTTGGTTACCCTCATGTAAATGAGTCTTCATGCGATGTAACACAAAATAAGTTTTTTGTTTTTCATCTTCTTTTTTGTTCTGCAGAAAAAAGAAAGTCATGCAGGTTTGCAATGACTAAATAGGGGTGAAGAAATAAGTTCATCCCAAAATCTAATTTGTGCGATGACGTGAAACGTGTTTTTAGAATGCGCATTGTGCTCTTTTGTCGAATGGCGACTTCGCAGCACAAATAAACATATTTCGGTGACATCCGAGAGATTTCCGGGTCTCCTCATAGACATCATGGTTACAGTTGCTGTCAAGGTCCAGAAAGTACTAAAGACATCATTTAATTGGTCCATTCGCTCATAGTGGCTCGATAAAAATTTTTTTTAAGCGAAGACAATACCTCATATGCGAAAACAAACCAAAAAACGTTTTTATTCGATATATTCTTCTGTGTCTTGTCAGTCTATGGTGCGCGTTCACTTGAGCACTACGACAAATGCGCATTCGGTTGGGCAAAAAAGTGCGAGGAGGCCTTTCACCCAAATCAGATTTGGGGATGAACTTACCCTTTAAGGAAAATATCATTAAAAAGCAGCACCTAGAAGAAACTTAACGCTGTTTATTTTTAAATACGTTTTATTTTTTCATGTGTGTCTTACAAAGTGTGATTCTGACTGCCCATAAACTGTTGTTCAAAATGATCTGTGGTTTTAAGCGATCACCAGAATGTGTATAAATGCAGCACTTGAGGTGCGACCAAACTGAAGGTGTGATTTGTGTGACCAGATCAAACAGCTGGATTTAAAAACACCTGTCAAATGCTCGATGACTCGTTTCAAGTTACACGTAATAGCTTATATCAGTGATGCGTGGAAAATATGGACATCTTCTAATAAGAATAAACATGACAACATTTTCCACAGGAAGCCGAAGGTACAAGAGGAGAGGGAGATATGCTGCAGATACTGCGGTAAGACGGCCCTGGAAAACCCCTGGAGGTCGATGAGTGGTTCGACAGCCTCAGGTAACATCACGACTGCATGCACACGTGTGCAATCGTTAATCGCAATCATACATGTGTGCAGTCCTTTGACACGAACATACATGCAACAAGAACGCACGACTTTGACGTTGATTTGGATGCATCTTATGTTTTTAGCATACAGTCGTAACATATGGGCCTATCCTCATGATCAGAGGTATGGATGCCCACAACAGGATGTAAATGTGGTGTACTGTATGTATGGTATTGCTGCAGCAAGTTACGATAGATGTTGTCCGCTGCAGCTGAAAAGAAAGGATTGTCAAGAGAATTTCTTTTTAAAGGCAGATTTATGAATCTTTCAAAAGCACATCATAAGCAACCCGGCGCATAATATAGGCTAAAGATTTATAGATTGACAGATATATGAAAGTCACTAAATGTTTATTGTTGGCTTTTCAAGGGAACATTCATCCCCAAAATGAACAATCTGTTATCATTAACTCACCGTCTTGTCTCGTCCATTCACCCGCTCCTCACCCATTTCAAACATGTATGACTTTCTTTCTTCTGCAAAACTCAAGATAAGATTAACCCATTCACTTCTATTGTATGGACACAGAACCAATGTAAGTCAATGGGTACTGCCGTTGTTCGGTTAACAACATTCTTCAAGATATCTTCTTTTGTGTTGAGAAAGAAAGAAAATCATACAGGTCTGAAATGACACGATAACAGAATTTCCATTTTGGTGTGAACTATCCCTTAAAGGCAAACGTTGAATGCTCCCTCGTCTGGACAGCATCTGCTGATGAATGAATGCGAATGTACATCAGACCTTCCCATTTACATTTAGGCATTTGGCAGACGCTTTTATCCAAAGCGACTTACATTGCATTATCATACACATTTTACATGGGTATCTGCAATCCCCTGGGATCCAACCCACAACCTTGCATTGTTAACGCAATGCTCACTGAGCTACAGGAAAACTAAAGATTACATTTTTTACTCAAGACATTTTTGTTTAATAGTTAGCTCATCGTGTACCACATTATCTACAGTGGCTTTATGTGTATTTATATAGACCAATCTCACTTTAAAATACTTTTTGTGTTTCATTGCATAACATACAAAATATCAAGTGGCATCTGCAAACAAACCTTTATTAAGAATTCAATTCAGACAGTTTTACAATTGACTTTAACGTCTCAAGATGATATGATTTACCACCTATGATGTCAGTGGTTCCCCGTTTCACAGAGATGTCATAGCAGAGGAACCACAGGTTTAGCTTGTATTTTTGATGTGATATTTAGCTTGTGTCCTTTTAGAAAATATATTTTTTAAATGCAGTGAACCCATAGAGGTGTAAAATGAACGACAGCAGAAATAATTCAACCCTTAAACTGTTAAACTTAAAAAGTTAAGAAGAGAAAACTGTGGCTTCAGAGAACAGTCCTGTGGTCGAGCGCCTCTGTGCTTCATGGGCGTTTGAATACAGTACCCGAAGAGAAGTGTTGACTTTTTCGTCTAGATTGGGGTTAGAGTCGCTTTTATCTGTGTGTTGCGTGCGTGACTTTTTGGGTCGAGAGTGATAGTTGTTATCTCTGTGTGAATAAGTAACATATTTGATTTATTATATATTTTTGAGAAGTTGAAAGATAATGTGAAGGAACGTGTTTGTGCTTTAAGTATTAACCATTTCAAGAGTGGTGAATCACCTTCAGCAGTTCGATAGTGAAATGCACCAATGTTTCACGTAGTGTCTCGCTTTTGAGTTAAACAAATGTTGTTAAAAGAGTTTATAAATGATGCAAGAACACTGCTTAACATTTCATACCAGTTGCAATAAAATCTTTAAGCCTCTTTTCAAATATATAAAACAAATGCATTTGGCATCGCATTGTTCAATGTTAAAGTCAAGCGCAAGTTTCTGCAGAAAAACATAACTGTGCTGCATCCTGGCTTAATGTGTGTGTGTCTGTCTGTGTGTGTGTGTGTGTTTGTCTGTCTGTGTGTTTGTGTGTGTGTGTGTGGCATGTGGGAATGTGTGGGTGTACATTTATAGAAATAGGTTCGCTCACTGTCTGTCATGCTTGTATGTGGTCAGGTTTGCGTCTTTTCTACAGCGTGCTCACAAGTGTAAGGTTATACAAGCTTTCACGTGTCCAAGCGATTGTCACAAATAATTTGTTTTTGCATATACAGGCACAAAAATTTGTTAACCAAGCGTTTTTCACATTTTGAGCTGTAGGAGGATGTGGTGCGTATGTATATGGACAGGGAGAGGTTTAAACTAGGCCACACACCAAGAGAGAGTTGCCACAGGATGTGTTTATCTAAAATTGGGGCCCCCCGGCTTCCCACTGCCAAACTATGCCCCCTGCAAAGTCTTTAATGGGGTAGTTCACCCCGTCATCTATTCATCCTCGTGTCATTTCAACCCCCCCGACTGACTTCCATTGTATGGACACAAAACCACTCTGACATTTCTCAGAATATCTTCTTTTCTGTTCCTATTGACATGATATCAGACCTTTTAACATCCCTCAACCTCCAGTCCGAAATATTGGAACTGGATGCTGACTGGTCATTTTTCTTTTAAAAGCGCACGACTTCGCACTTCAAATTTGAATTGTGTGTATTTACATTAAGTGCATTTTTATTTTATTTCTCTAAATGCATGTTCTCATTTGCACTTAAACTGGCCCCAAGTGAAAAAGAAGAGTTGTGGTTATGTGGCATTTACGCAGGGTGGAACAGTCATTATCACCTCCATCAACGCATTTAACAACACACATTTCAGCCATGAGGGGCCAGAGATGTGACCACTGCATAGATGATAAATCCACATTAGATACCTATGACATGGAGCTCTTTGATCATTATTTTTGTCACACGTTTATAAGAAGTGTTGCTACCTAAACCTATAAGACCTTGGTGTTGAGACCAAAATACAATTCTGTGTGTGTTTCACCTTATATTTAACACCTTTAAATATAGTTAAGCTTCTGTTTTACCTTACCTTGAGTACAGCGGTAAAGAGGTAAAGAGGTACTCTCTCTTCCTGTGTTGCAGCAGGTTCGGGTGAGCTGACTTTCCGGTGTAAGTTTTGCGGTCGAGGAGGACGGGATAAGCGATCTCTGCGGCCACACAAGGGTCTCGGAGGAGAGAAGCCATACCCATGTAAACATTGTAGCAAACGGTTCAGTCTGAAGCACCAGCTGGACACACATCACAGGGTACATACAGGTACAGCTCACAGTTGTAAGCCATATCAGCCAAACAAACCATGAAGGATCCAATGTTTTTAATGGGATTTGTCTTCGTTTTAATGGAAACTGTAATGGTGTCGACTGATATGCGATGGATTATATTGGTGGGATGTAAAATCCTACTGGAAAGATTCCCAAAACACACTACAAAAGGGATTTTGGAATGGTTTAATTGAAAGAAGCTATTGGGTTGTACGTGTATTCTAATGGAAACCGTTTCATGGTGGTTTCTATGTTTATTTTAGCAGGAATATCGGCCCAAAAATCATGAAACCAGTCAAGTTATTAAAAAAGACCTATGCAAATTCAAGATCCGTTTTATAGAAAGTGCACGTTTTTTGATGCCTGAAGGGTTATTAGGAGCGATTCCACAAAACAAAAATGTTTGTTCCCCAAAACAACTTTAAAAGACAATTTTTTCTTAAATTTAAATATAGTCCAAAGAAATGTATCTACTACAATCAACTTTTTGTGCAACAGAACCTTTTGATTCACTTTAACTTTTAGAGATTTTTTCAGTCCATTATGAAACCACACAGGCTAACAAAGAACCTCTTGGTAGCCTTTATTTTTCAGAATAAGTGCTGCTCGATGGTCATTTTGCAGGCGAAAATCACATCTGAAGTGTACAAATCACTGTTTTCCCATGAAACATATTACATACTGTCTAGTTTGCATCTCCTGTGACTTATAGTAGACCTATACACCCAGGTCATTTTTTTGCACGTGTCTTACAGGCGAGAAGCCATTCGAGTGTCGGCTATGTGGCCAGCGTTCACGCGACTACTCTGCTATGATAAAACACCTGCGAACGCACGGCGGTGCCACGCCATACCAGTGCACCATGTGTCTGGAGTACTGTAGCAGCTTAGCAGCCATGCAGAAACATCTGAAGAACCATGCCACCCAGGATTTCCCTCCAGACTGGAATCTGAACAGCACATATCTATATAACTGTCACATCTGAGCATCTTTATAATGTTAAATAGTGATTGCAACTTTGAGATTATGCATATATTTGTTGGTAAAACAAACAGAGCCATTAGACAAATATTTAAATATATCGTATATATTACATGCCTGTGGACACCAGTGATGGGTTACCTGCTTGTTTTAATGTTCCAATAGCAAAAACAAATTGATGTTAATTTATTGAGCTGATGAAATGTGTGCCATTTATCTGAGCACTCACCCTGTCTATAATTTTGATAGTGTACACAATGTTTTAATAAAAGCATTATACTATTATGGAAACAACAGGTTTCTTAGTGATTTAAGTGAAGCAGGTTTCTTTGAAGGTCTGCACATGGGGAGATCGGGTCTCAGGAGAAAGTTTCTCTTATGGCAGAAGCAATGTTCTGTGCACTTAGTGAGTACAGGTGAAGTCAAGCAGACATACAAATGTTTAAAGGGGTGCAAGAATGACAAGCACTTTCAACAAAGTCTTTATAAAGATCAATGACACGTAAAGCACATTCCTTTGAAATCACAGAATACCGTAAAACGATTATTTCAAGAAAGCTGATACTAAATGTACAGATAAACATTTGCCATTGCTTGAAAATCTAACTTGACAATCGTAAACATTATTTTTTACTACAGTAACTTTATCTTAATATACTTAAAAATCAGGATGTACATTTTTTTAAAGCTGGTCAAAAAAAGTCAGCAGGTGGCGACCTTTTCACAATTCTCTGTCCTATATCAAAGTAACAAAATATTTACAAAGCTTATGAACTGACTTCATTTTTTTATATTATTGTTTAATCCAATATAGACTGTTTTGCTCTCATCCGTCCCGTTTGCTTTACATAATATAGCATTACATAATATAGCATAGGATATTAAATGCAATAAAATAAGCATTGGTATTGATATAATTTACAACATTTACATTAAGTTATTTAGCAGACACTTTTGCAGACACTTACAAATAATGACATCTCAATCAATTCCAGAACTATTAAGTTATACAATTTTAAAAGCACATAGTTTTTACTTAAAATAAAAAGTACAAGCCTTTTTGCCTGCTTATGCCTTCTGATTGGGTCATACGATTGGGAGACTATCTGATAGGTCTCTATCTGCAAAGACCGCCCTCAAATAGGCGTGTTCGACGCACTGCTCATGACGTCATTATTCTGAAGCTACCGCGCCGCCATGTTGGTATACCCAATCTGTCTATTAAATGAACAGGGATTTATCACATATTAATGATAACACAGTAACTCACAGTACATTCTCAAAACGCAAATGTCTTTATCATGTAAATGGATAATTATTTAAAGTTGGGCATTTCTGGAATCTAAATACAGATAAATACGACATGAATATGGCTAAATAGTTGGATGAATGGATTCCCTTTTGGCTATTTTTGGGGAGGAGGGGATTCCCTCTAAGCTAAACATTCTTTGTCTTGCAATGCTGTACATTTGGTCATCATGTGAATCTCTGGACCTATGAAACCTTCCAGATGTCTTTTTGGTACCGTATATAAAGACGTGTAGCTTCTAAAATAAATGAGTTCAAAGGCTTGATGCCTCTCTGTGTCTTGTTTTTGTACTCCCAGATCTGCAGGAGAATTCTCTCACAACATCCAACCTATTTATGATTTGAGATGTTAATTGTGATCCAAAACGCAAAAAGTGTTGAAATTTAGTGTTCGAAAGGAACCTGAAATTTTACAATTTCTAAACATACAACAGCATGCAACACACACACACACAGATGTCTATACGTCGCTGTTCTGTCCAAAATAAACATAAACATTAGAAAGAAACATCAGAAGTAACAATTCATTTAAACACACATGTGAAAAAACGTATCACGCTACTTAAAAACCAAATCTTCTTATAACTCTAGACAGACAAATAAAATAAACCCTCTCTCTTCTCTCAACAGGTAGTGTTCTAGCTTTAGTTGAAACTAGCAACTTTGTGTCCGTACTATTGCTCTTGTATGACATATCGCTTATTGCTCCCTGAACTCTTCGTAAGTTGCTTTGGATAAAAGCGTCTGCTAAATGACTACATGTAAATGTGTGCGCCTAATAAACTGAAAAACTGGTTATTTTACTGTAAGTCAATGGTGCATACTGTCAGTCGGGCATACCAAGATGGCGGTGCGATCGCTGCCATTGGCTTCACCTCCTGACCTTGGTTAAGACTTCAATGCGCAATCCAGTGAATTATGTAGTTCAATGGCTCGACCTCACGCAACTCTGCACAGCCTATAGGCCTTACCTCAGGTTTATCTTATCCATGTTGAACGCCGATCGGTCTGCGTGTTATTGTTGTTTTTGCCTGGCACACAATTCCTTACCAAAAAAAAAGTCATCAGATGATCCTAGAATGCATTACATTAAAGCTGATAATGTTATTATATGTAGCCTATTGCTTTTATGACCACAAGCTGGCGCCACGCTCCACTTAACCCCCAACAAGCTTGCCCTGGCGCTGCTGGTATTACTACCAATTACAAAAATAACAATACCACTATATACATATATATATATATATATGTATAACTATATATAGGCTACTATATATATATATATATATATATATATATATATATATATATATATATATATATATATATATAAAACTCTATAACTATGTATAACTATATATATATAGGCTATTATATATATATATATATATATATATATATATATATATATATATATATATAGGCCTATACATACATAAAACTATAGCAACCAAATATTATCAATGGTTTTGCTACAGTTACGACAGTTTACTGAAAACTTTTTACAAAGCCAAGTGTAACGTTTATCGATAAAACACTAAACCTCCCTAAAATAAACCCCATGAGAAAAGCACAGTAAAACAGTCCCTGGTCTATTTTTTTAAAGAAGCAAAGCTTAAAGCATAAAGGAAAAACAATGTCCTCCTCTCTTTATCTTCAGCTGTGAAGTATATAATCGGCGGCTCGATCCTCCCCTAATGAAAACCGTCCGACACGAACCGAGTTCAGATCAGTTCATCCCAGGACAAGTGCGAGTCAAGCGGTATAATGCCATCAGAAATATGCATAGACGAAGAATTTAGGATTCCCAGGCAGTATACCTGTGAAAGATGCGAGACGACATTTCCTATCAAGAAGGGTACTTTTCTTCTTTATATTGCCGTTTGTATAATATAAAGTAGAAATCGGTTGTGTTTTAAGTTCTGCTGTACTGTAGGTTTCGAGTTTAACCCGAATTGCGGGAGGGACGACAACGGAAACCAACTTTACGCAGCTTACCGAAGATGCGCAGACGGAACGTTTAACGACGGATCGCTCGTTAAATGCAAAAAATGTGGCTCTTGCCCATCGGGGACAGCATCTCCGTGCAGTGCCGCATCCGATGTCGTCTGCTGCACGAAAGTGTGAGTTTTCGTTTTATTTGAGCATCATTCTAACACCGCAAAATGATCTTGAGTAATCTTGAGTGAAAAAAGTGTGAGCAGGTCATGCAATATCTATAAAAAAGAATGGTTACAATGGCAGTTGTATTTGTTTTGTTTATTTAATGCAATGGTCTCTGTGCGTCGTATGAGGTTACTTGGGGCAGGAACCATCAGAACAACAGATCTTGCATAGAAACGCAGTTTTGTGACGTTTTCGATTATGAACAGCTGATGGTTTAAAGTGGCAATACAACTGTTTAGTTTTGCAATCTACAAACCATTTTGTGTGATTAAGGCAGATACTTTATTATCATTGTTGTCCAATAATATATCTATTTATATAAAAAACATATCTATTTCTTTAAAGGGAGCACGTTAGAGATGGACGTTGCATTGACCGTCCAGTGAAGACCACAGTGAAGACCACCCTCACAACAGTAAAACAACCTTTTAAAGATAAACTTTTTGAATGTTAAATACTGACTCCGCGTTTTGGTTAGTGCTCTTCCTTTCACCGACCAGTGTTCATTCTTTTAGCCAGAAATAAAAAACAAATGATCTCATGAGTCATAGACACTTATCCCTGATTGCTCTGCAGTAATGTGCCACTGTATAAAAACTACTTGTAAGTCGCTTTGCATAAAAGCGTCTGCCAAATGAATAAATGTAAATGTAGATGTAAATTGCTTTAACGTCTGTTTTCATAGACTGAGAGCAGAATTGATTCCTCGTCTGTCCAGACCACTGATTCCACCACTTCCATCAACACAAGTCCCGCCATAAGACACGTGCCTGCACATGCCACGGGTATTGTTTTGCGTGAAGTGTTATTCAATTTGACCTATTTCAATTCATTTCCGTATGAACATCAAGCATATTGGATCACACAGGGAGAAGGAATATTTTGAATAAGGACGTTTGATGTGATGTTTGTTTTCTTGTATGTTTGCAGCCATCTTTTTAAGTGTAGGGATTTTCTCTCTCCTTACTATGCTTTGTGTTTTGTGTATCCTGAAGCGGCGGAAAAAACACAGCAAACAAGGTTGGTCAAGTGTGCCATTAGACTTCTTTTTAACAAAAAACAAGAAAGTGTACTTTATAGCACACTTATAAGTATACGACTCTTACAAAAAGTACAATATATTACAGTATATTTGAACTTTTCTTGCAGGTGCTGGACGTATTATTAGAATATCATCAAAAAGTTGGTTTGTTTCACTAAGTCGATTCAAAAAGTGAAACTTGTATATTATATTCATCTATTACACACAGACTGATATATTTCAAATGTTTATTTCTTTTAGTTTTGATGATTATAACTGATAACTTACCAAATTACTTAAGACCAATACAAAGAAAGGATTTTTAGAAATCTTGGCCAACGGAAACGTATGAGCATGTACAGCTCTCAATACTAATATGACCAGCACCTGTATACTTGCATACTAAAATGGAATTTAAATGTTCTTACTTTTGTATGGCATGTACTCCAGTAAAATAACAGGATGTTTCTGTCTTCACCAGAAAAGGGCTGCAATGGGGAAATGAAAGAGATCCTGGAGAGTAAAAGCATTTATTCAACCGCTGTATTCAGCATAAACAACGACAACGGAAAACATCATGGTGTGACTGACACTTCCTATAAACTGTTAGGTGGGTCAACACAAGCAAATTAAATCAAGCCAATAAAACTCTTGTCTATCATTTTCCAGAGCAGCTTTATTCATGCGTTTCATTGATGTATCCTCGACGATAATACGATTCCTTATTATTCAATTGGTCTAGCTCCTGAGGTCCAGGCTGCCCCTCTCAATACAGTGCTAAACAACCTTGACGTTCTCGAGGAACTCATTCTGTTGTTAGACCCAGACATCTCTAGTGCTAAGAACACACGTCACCTTGCGGCCCAGTGTTCGCTTTCTTTCGCATGGATCAATTACGCTTACTCCAAGAAGGAGCACAAGAGCCCACTCGTCGCTGTCCTGGAGGGAGTCGTCGCCAAGAACCCGGACTGGACTGTTGGCCACCTTGCTGGACTGTTAAGTGGTATCGGTCGCAATGATGCGGTTGAGATTCTGGCAAAGCTTCACGCTAGTGAAAAAGAATAACGGAGGCTGTTCTTTAAAGGGACAGACAACTTTTAGTCATTCATTCAGGGATGTGAAACCTGTTTGCGACACTCTTTTTCTGTGGAACACCAAAGATGACGTTTTGAGCAAAACGTTGTCTGGTCCAATTATCTTTTGTTTTTTGCTTAAGTGAATAAAATGAAAGAATATTAAGGCAAACTACCCATTCAAGGGTAAGTCTTTTTTCTATAATGTACACCAGTATTACAGTTGTTCCAAAACAGGATATGAAGGACTGGAAGTTGATTCCAAAAATGCACACTTTCCAAAATCCAAGTTAATGAGAAGCACATTGGCAGTCAGATTGTCTAGAGCCACATATAGCACCACTGGTTTTGCGATCATTGTCTATTACACTTAATTTTTATTTGTATCTAGGAAATGTTTTGTGTGCTATAAATATTGCTTTACACTACACATACCTGAATCCTGTTTCATTTTCTGCAAATAAATGCAGGTAGAAACTATATTTTTATTTTAAATTTCGATTAAAAATCATAATATTGCCTAAACACATACATATTAACGTGAGATTCAGAAATGGTCTGCTTTTTTCTAAACCTTTATTTCTATTAACTGCATATAAGAAACATATCCAAACAATGACTTGTGTGTGTTGCGCACAAAAATAAAGATCTTGACCTTTGTTCAAACATTGTACATCTTTATTAAGCAAAAAACATTATAAATAAAAAAGTGCATAGAAAAATTAAACAGGTTTAGAAATATGTATACAACTATTTACAAACTTAGGGTTCATTTGTACAAGGTAGCAAAGACGCACATTTATTCATTTTTAAGTCTTTGAACACAACGTTTTTTTTAAAACGACCTACACAGGAACCGATGTTTCCCATGAAGCTCTGGGAGACGCATAATCACAGGAAGCCCTGCCGAGTGCTTGGCTTCCTCCATTGCACACAGTCATCACTGCATGACAGCACAGACTCATCTATTCTCATCTAATGTTGCATTAGTATTACTTGACGTTATCTGAACAGCTTGAGGTAGAATCCTTGCAAGTCTGGGTTGGTTCCATTAAAATACGAGATCAATTTCAGCTTGTTTTTGCAGATCACTACCCCTGGTAGGGGGGGGTTTGGGGAACAAAGCAGGAGACGACATTGTGATTGGGGGGGTGGTGATGCACTTCGATAACCGCAATGTGTTTTCAAATAAAACCCACAACTAAGATCATGTTTAAAAATACAGCTGGCACGAAACATCACTTCTTTAAAAGGCCACATTGCAAGAACTCGCCCTCAACGTTCAAGTTAAAGAAAGGAAAAGGTTAAAAAGAACCCAAAAAACCCCTGAAGAAACTTCCGATAAGACCTTGGTCACGTACAAAAGCACAGACAAACAGGAATAAATAGAACACGCCTATGAAAGATCTTTTATACTCTATAGGATAAACGATGGCATCAGCATGTCGACAACCAACTCTTAGGTGCTGAGGTCACCATCTGCTGAAAAACTGTTTCAATAACTCTTCTATAAATATATATAGATATATTTCTCCTGCACAGTATAATTGCAATCATGACATTTGAGGTCCTATAAGCTGTAGGACGCCAAGCAGTTTGTGAATCACAAGCTAAACGTACAGCTCCAATTGAATGTGCAATTGTGGCAAAAATGATTTTATTGCAGGACGATCCGCAACGTTGCCGCAAACTCTGCGACACCATGCGGATGCGTTTAGATGTCACGATGAGCTTAAGTAGTGTCCTCTACTACACGACAAAACAAAATTATATATATATATACTCTTCAGGCATGATTTTATTGACACAAGGCTCTTTGAAATCTTCAGAAGTACGGTAGACATGCGTTTTGTACGCCTGGAATGGCGCCTTTGTTTGGCGACGCTACGAACGCACACGAGCGCAATCTGAAAGCATGTTAGTGCTGCTTGCTATGATTATGCGAAAGGAACTGCAACATGTTTCTCGAACACAAAAAGGAACTATAGGGCTTTCCCTCGTTTCAGAGCTCATGTGAATCATAGCACCATTAAATGCCTTCAAGTGGACTAGGAGTTCAAAACCCGTCCATACAGTATTACACCACATCACAAGCCAATAAAAACAAAACGAAAATAAAGAACGAAGGTTTCGCTGCTAGACGTCAACTTCCTGTAAAACTAGTAAACATAAATATTTAAAAAGGTTAAACGAAGAGTTTTTCCGAGCAAAAACTATCACGGACATGTTAATGTAATGCAATGACTGCCATGCGCAAAGAGTGAACCAAAGGGGGTACTGAGGGGTTTACAGTGTCGTCCTGAGTCGTCTTTCTCAGCTAAACACAAACGTTTTGTGTGATCTAGCGCGAAAACTACAGATGCCAATTATACGTTTACATCAGTCATTAGTAATATGCATGTTTTTACAGAGTATCGTCACCATATCTAGGCGTCTGCAGGCTATGTGGTCCTCACATGAAAATATTCCACAACCGCGGTTTTTTAGGGTTGGGAGGGTGTCGTGTTGTTTACCATTCATAAGTCTTTGTTGGGGAAAACAGAAGCACAGCGGAACCCTTGACAACAGACGACTATTTATTTTCCCCCTAAGCCCCTAAACAAACATCTGCAAAAAGGGTTCTCAAGTAATGGTTTCCAGGCCCACCTTGCAAAAGTATGTTAGGTTTAGTTATCTGGTCCTTGATCAAGTTCTGTTAAGGAAACACCATGACTTCACGTGGCTGTGGCTCTTCCGATAAAACTTTAAATAACCACAAAGGATGCAGCTCAATGCAAGATCTTAGAAGGCCCGACTACGTTTGCACCATCCTGTGCATCATTTACTTCTGTAAGAATAGCGACGTCCCGCTTCTGCTTAAAAAACGTCTTCCCAACAAAACCTTCAAAACTTTTTTTTCCTCCCATAAAAACCTTCTGCCTCGACCTCTTAACACCCATTAAGGCTCTGTTCGTTTCTGTAACCTGTCTGCTCTGTTGTCGTATCCCGAGCTCCTCAGTTTAAGAAGCGCCGGCATCGCTTGGCACCACAATTGCAGTTAAGTTTGTTGCTGGCGTCTTCTATAGGGAACTTGTAGTCGTAGGTTAGCTCCTCGCCGCGGTAGATCTTCCGCAGGGCGAAAATGACTATGTGCTTCTGACCCTCGACGTTGATGACACGAGAGTAGCAGTTGGGCTCGCAGGAGTGGTTGATGAAACGAGCTGCGTTCCCGTGCATCGTGGCATCCACCACCTCAAAGTCGTCAATGCGGAACATATAACACCCAATGCCCTGGCAAGACGAATAAGCAAACAATCAAGACAGGCAAAAACATTTATAAGATGCTTGGTGAAAGAGGAGCGGCTGTACTCTTCTGCTTACTTTTCCGTCGTAATATTTCTCTCGCTTGTCCGTAAGAGCGGAGCGAATGACGATTCCAGAGTACTCAATGACCATCTCTCCCGCCTCGATATTCCGCTTACAGAAGAGCCCTCTTCCGTGAATCGCCGACCTAAGAATTCAGAAACGATTCCAAGAATAAGTGTGACTTGAAAAGCTATTTCCTGTACAAAATGTAAATTCAACTCGAGTACACAAAAGCCATTCACATCTGATTTCTCCCAAAGGTATCAGAAAAAATTATCTAAAGCCAACATTCCCAACACTGGACTGGATGTCTAAGACCACAAGACTCAGACACAGTTCTTAAACGAGATTTATTAGAAAGATTTAAAAGATTAATATTTTGTTCTGGGAAAAGGATGTTCTTGTGACATTATTTATTGCATCTAAAAGGATTACAAATAATCTGTGCTGGGTGGCCACTTTTTCATTAACAGGAATAAAAAAGATACAGGGCAACGTTTCCACACATGTGAAGGCATGACTTTATATTTTAAAGATGGAAAGCAGAAAAAGAATGTCTTATTTGAGTCACATATCATTCATGATATTCAAGGACTAAATGTGCTCAGTTTTCCCAGAGCCGGCTGAGTTCAAGTGCACACGTCTTGGTTCCAAGCAAATGTTTATCACGTGTCTCACTGAACTCAATGGGGCGTGAGAATATAACCTTAAAGGAACAATTATGCCTAAAAATGGAAATTCTGTCTTCATTTACTAACCCAATCTATAGAAATGTCATTGTTCTGATGAACACGGAGCAAGATATTTGGCAGAATGTAGGAAAGCAAACAGTTCGGGTGCACTTTTGACCACCATTGTAAGTTTATCATATTATGGGAGTAAATTGTGTCCAAGAACTGTTTGGCAACAAGCGCTCTTAAAAATATCTTTCTGGGTGTCAAGAAATGTATACAGATTCGGAACAACTCCAGAATTCCTTATTTTTGGGTGAACTGTCTTCTTAACTTGGAGATAATACACGAATATAAAAAGCAAAACATTTTGAAGGCCTAGCCATTGCTGGTTTTGCTAAATTAAGAGTCGGATCTAAATGAGAGATTTTCAGACCTTAAACCAAACATACTTGTTCTTCCGATCTCAACATTTATTTAGAAAAACAGAAGCGAAACATTGCTGAGGAAGCATGGATGGGTTTGTTGGGATGGACTTTTAAGGTTGAATGTTTCTTTTCGGTGATGTCAACCTCATGTCTGCTAATAGAAATTGTTCACCAGACAACTGATGAGCTGATTTCCACCGACATAAAATGTGGGAGTTAAAGGTTAAAAATAAAATGGTGACTCAGTTCCTCATTTGATGGTTCAGATTAACCCACCTGTAAACACCGACGGCTTCCTTGGAAGTTCTTTCGAGATGTCTGAAACGCATCGCCATTGGCAGCTCCAAACTCGTAGCGCGTCTGTAAAACACAAATGACTTTCTTTATCATGTGATTCGTTTCAGAGGTCTCTGATCTATCAATTGACAGAACAGGAGATGCTGTGAAAAAGGAACAAGGCTGTCCAAAGCATCCTTTAAAAAAAAGGAAGAGGACATTCACAAAAAGACACTAATAATATGAAGTGTTGCATACGTCACGCTTACACATACACAAAAAACATCAGTTCGCATTTTAAAATGATGAATACATTGTTAAAATGGGGATGTGTGCATTTTGCAAATGCATTTAATGACTACGGACGACCTTTGAGTTGCTAGCAACCTGATGCTGAGGCACAGAGAAAAACTATTTGATCTGCTTAAGAAAATCCAAAGTTTTTCGACCTGGTAGATTTAAGAAGAACCTCGTCTTCCTCTTCATCGTACAGGTCAGTCTCTGGAAGCTGCCTGTGTTGTGACGCCAGGAAGTTGAATATATCAAAGGTTGACTTCCTGTGAAACAAAGAGTAGGGGAGAGGGGTGAGGCGGTTCTCCTATAGTCAGAATTTCTGCTGCTAGATAACATCTGTGGCTCATCTAAAATAAAGCACACCCAAACCTCCCTGTGTGTTGCGTGCTGTATTAAAGTACAGTTTTGCAATAACAACTTATTTTGCTGCCAATAAATAGTTGGATAGACATCTAGCAGATGGTTTTCTCCTTTATTTAATGTAGGGCCCTTCCTCAAAGCAACCTGCTCTGTGTCTGTCTTCTGTTTTTTTTTGTTTTGACTTGAATAACCTTATATGTTTTGCTTATAGTAAATATGTTTTCTTGTACAGCTGCTTTGTAACAATGAAAATTGAAAAAGCGCTATTTAAATAAAGTTGACTTGACTACACACAAAACAGAAATTCACCCTCATGTCTAGAAACCTTAATATTTCTCCACTTATACCGATAATTCAGAGTGATATCTGCCGATACTGATACCGATTCTGAATATTACATTAATATTTCGTAACTTTCTGAATGTTAAATTCCTATGACTATTAATATTGAACATCAAACCGGTGATGTTTCTAAACTTTTTCAATGTACAGAGCACAAGATACATTGGCCCTGATCATCGGCTGTTTTTATGGAAATAAAATAGAGAATCAATTGATCAATTCAATCATTAAAACACGTTTTAAATCGAGAAATGAATAGACTTATTTAAAATGGTTTGTTTAATTTGCGTTTTAAAATGGCGCTTAATTAAACAATACAACGTTAATTAAATAGATACATTTAAAATAGTTTACTAAAATTGATGCTTTAAAACATTAAAAATGAAGCAATAAAACATTCAATAATAAATCATTTAAAATGCAAATTTTAAATAGCTTTTTAAAAAACGTTTGCCAATTGCTTCTCTTTATCCATTTGTCAATCGAGTTAAAAGATGCCATTGGACAGTACACACGTGGGGGCCACCAATCAGCATTTGGCTCAGTTTTAGGATACATCCCTTCTCCAACATGTACATGGTAAATGTAAGGCAGAATTGAATTGGCCAGCAAGAAAGACCTACCGCCTTTAAAAAAGTAAAATTGTACCTTAACTACGCCACGACTACATTTCAATTCAATTTCATTCAAAACATAACCTGGCAGAAGTTCATTTGGATACTGCATATGTGAACAATCATGTAGTCAAAAATCTAAATGATTCTTCCATCATCAATCTCACACACAAACTCCAGCACACACTGCAACTAATGTTAATAAATTTGGCCTTAGCATAAGACTGGTAAATCTTTCCATACCCAAAGCATACATTTTATTTCTATTATTCAATATTTTCTTTTGTCCAAAGTTGCTAATTTTTCAACTGTAAAACTGTAAATAATAGCCTAAACCACAAAAGAGAAGCATCGCTATAAGCACTTGCAATTAAAATCGAACTCCAACTGTTTACATTAGTCTTTTATGCCCATGTTTGTGTGTTTTATTGAACATTATCTGTAGACATCACAAGTACTGGAACCTAGCATTTCGTTTAAATAAAATCAAAATATATGTTTAATGGTTTGCCCCTCTTGCTTGCACAGGAAGGAGTTTTTTCCCCAGAAGCCCTTGAACGGAAGACAGTAATTTATGAAGACAGTTTATATCACACACCGTATGCACTCCGGTTACTTTAACCAGCAAATAAATCAATAAAATGCAATACATCAGACAAAAGTATTTTTTGACTCCCTTTAGGTTACTGGGAACCCAGAGCAATGTAAATCGCACCCGTCTGAACTAAAACTGCTCATCCTTTTCCCATGATCCAAACTTCTACTTCGAGTCGCAGGAAAAAAACACCCAGTGCACAAAATCAACATTACGTAACCATTTCTGTGCGCGCAATACAGAAAGCATGCAATGATGAAGGTGATGACATTGCGGTCGTCATCTCCTTACCAATGCGGTTACCGTCACAGCCCTATATGTTGTAATCTGTTTTTATGGACGTCAAAACTAATTAGGGATGATCCGATAATTGTATCGGGTATCGGCGTCGATATGGAATACAATTCTAGATCGGGTATCGGTGCAATTTGTCACCGATACCCGATCTGACATAAAATTTGTGCTAGACGATGTAAAAGTTCATGGAGACAACGGCGCTTATACTCTCTCGTGGCTGTGCTTTGCGCAACGTGCGACATCATACGCTAGCAACGTGCGACATCATACGCTAGCAACGTGCGACATCATACGCTAGCAACGTGCGACATCATACGCTAGCAACGTGCGACATCATACGCTAGCAACGTGCGACATCATACGCTAGCAACGTGCGACATCATACGCTAGCAACGTGCTCTGTACGTAGTGCACGTGAACATATAGCAGCGAACAGCATGGAGCGAGACAAAATATCTGTTATTTTACAACAGCTAAGCCACTACGTTCCACCGCTTTCATTGTTATGGATGGGCAACCGCTGTCCGTCGTTGCGAATAATGGCTTCAGACTCCTTATAAACCACCTGGAGCCGCAGTAAGACATGCCGAAGCGTAAATATTTATCTGATATTTATCTCTACCTTGAACTGTACCGAAAAGTCAGCAAACACATATCCGAAAAAATTAAAGATGTCAATGCGGTGAGTTTTACAACAGATATCTGGAGCTGCGACGTGTCCCCTGTGTCGCTTTTAAGTTTAACCGCACACTGGTTGGATGAGAATTTTGTGCCACAAAATGCCACGTTAAATGCAACAAACATGTGCAGTTTTACTAAGCTAGGGAAGCTAGTGTTTTATTCATCTGTTTCTGTGTTGGATGTTAAATTTTATTTTCACTAAACTTTAGTTTAGTTAAGTGGACTTTGCTTTAGTGACTAAAGCATTAAAAAGATCTGATTCATGTTATTTTGAATATCTAAAGCAGTAAAGCTAGAACTTTTTTGCTCAATTTCAGCTGCTTTATTGCAAATTGATTTTTAAATTATTTTTGCACTTTCTTAAAAATTATTAAGATATTTTGTTTCCATTTATTTATACCCGTTTATCAAGCTAGTGAAGCTGTTGTTTTATTCAGCTGCTTAATTTGCACTATAATTTTGAATGTCTTTTGTCCAAAGATAGTGAACATTTTTATTCTATTTTTCATTTGTTTTGCACCGGTGCTGGTTTAGTAAACTATTTACTAAATTTGTGAATCATTAGTTTGTTATTTTGTTTTACGGGTCAGGAAATTTATGTTAAGTCGAGCCTGATGTCTTGCACAGCAATGCACACAGTTTATCAAGTAATTTTGCACTTTAAAATGTTTACCTTAGTATCGGATCGGTACTCGGTATCGGCCAATACTGAATCTCAGGTATCGGAATCGGTATCGGAAGCAAAAAAGGTGGATCGGAGCATCCCTAAAACTAATAAACGTGGCCTTGAATCAGAGGTGAAGTAATGACGAGGATGAATTTCGGGTTGGGATTATAAACCGAAATTCTGTCCCTGGATGCGGTGCGATTCAACACACACCTTGTTATTAATGGTTTCTATGGTCATTTGATGCACTGCTCGCGCTTATAACAATTACACCTTGTCCCTTAGATATGGTTTGGTTTGGTTAATAACAAAGCAGTTTATCTCTACATTTTATTAGGAATTATTATGACTGCGGCGTTTCATTTCCAGATCATGTTGCATCTCATCAACCGACCTTTATCACAGAGGAATTTTGATTCCCTGTGCATGAGCAACACGATTTCACTTGTGTGAAAGAACGCAAGCATGCTTCTACGCTTTCTTGAGCTGCACATCTTGTTTTATAGGGTACACACCGATAGCAGCGGTTCTTACTCATGGTCCTCACGACCTCCGGATCTACACATTTTCTACATTTCTCTTATCCACCTTAAGAAGTTTGCTTAATAAGTTTGTAAATGCCCTGCGAAGTGGACATCACTGGTTATTCTGCCGTGATTCCAGTTCACAAGGAGCGCAAGTTATGTTCCATTCGATGCCATTTTTCCCCGATAAAACACACGAGACCAAGCTATTCCAAGGCTTCAGGAATAGACACGCTAGACTTAATGCGGGCTTATCATATTCAAATATCACATTCAAGTATTCAAGAGCGATTGGAAAGCATACCAAGCAGTTTGCATTTGAATCGATCTTTTTTACGCTAAAGTGTACATTTTTACTTCGCCATTTCATTTAACAAAACTGTTATTCGTTTAAAGTATTATAAATAGACGTCTAATTACGAACAGTCCAAAAAACAATAAGCAAGTGAACTGACCTCAGGTGGATTTCGGAGCGAGCACAGCCGCTTGGGTTAACAGGCAGATCGTCCTCCTGACTGGCTTGTTTATGAAAGCGGAAGGCGTGGCCCTGACAGTGTTTTGCTCCTTCGAGCTGTTCCACCAGATAGACTACAGCATCATGCAGCACACCCATCATACGAGCTCCGGTTATCCCAGAGAAAGAAAGCTGCCTCAGACCTGCAATGGCACGGGTCTCCTGGACCCTGTCGAGAACAGCCGTCCAAGCCACTGTGACAAAAAAAGTTCAGTTAGTTAACTACAATTTAACTGTTGCCACCATCCCTGCATATTATTTGCAGAGCTTTCTTCACATTGGTTGTGATTTGGCACTGCTCAACATGTGTGGATGAATCTGGGTTGCCAAATCTGCGCAACAGCAGCAGTTCAATGGCCGTAGACTTGGCAACCACACAAAGGTGAATCAACCTGACAAAATCACAAAATGTCCCACAAAATCTGACTGGCGCAAAAAAAACACTTAAATTATAAATCCCTATTATAATCTCGTTAATTGGGGTAAGTAGACAACATTTTTTTGTTAAAAATTAAGTACCTAATCAATACATGATCTTTGGTCAATTTTTAACCAAAAAGTGTTTCGGATTGCAGCATTAAGCTGATTCGGAAGACCAAAGTTATCACATTTATTTCAACGATTATATTTAAAAACAAACTGCGTTAAATAAACGATAACAAAAAAGTATGCGTCTTGGCAGATGCGCTTCTGCATTACACATGATTAAACACTGTCCACTGAGTTATCGGCTCAGACGTGACTCCATTTCAATTGTTATCTCGAAAAACAGTTTGAATCATTCTCTCTTCATTGCCAGAAAAAGTTGGGTTTGGTCTGTTGTTCCTTTTACAGTTTGACTCATTCAGGATGAAAAGAAAACTATTTTAGTTTTTTTACAGCCACAACTTTTCTGGGATGTATAACACTGTCTTGAGCTCATACCTTCAATGCTTTCTGCCTCCACACTGAAGCCATCATCGCTTGTGATCTCAAAGCGTAAGTGAGGGTGGTCTCGGCTGTGAGGACTCTCTTCTTCACAGTCTGAGGGAGGCATCTCATCGTCCGAGCAAGACAGCATCCCTAAAAGAAAAGATGAATATCTTTGTGGTGAGGAAGGCGGGACGAGAACCGTGACGCAGCTGTGCGCGCACCGGTCCCGCATCTTATCACGGAGGAGATTGGGAGCTTAAAAGGATGTTCGGCAGGACTGTTGACGAGAGAGGACCGGGCCCGGATATATGTTTAGTTTAAGTATGTTTTATGGCCGGCAGTCGACCGTGAGGTGGCTGTCGGTCCGTTACTTCCGTGTTTATTGTTTATTTAATTAAAGTTTTAAAGTTTGAATGTTCGCCGGTTCCCGCCTCCTTCCTTCCCTTATAACAAACTTTATTACAATCTTAATATAACATTTCTGTGTTTGATCCATCAAAAGACTGTCAACTGAATAAAAATTCTCAAAGGGGGGATAAAAGAGCATGCCTGAGTATTTGTTCCAGTCGGTTAGTGAGCTGCGGTTAGCAGAATCGTAAGTTGCTGGCTTGTTGCTGTCTCCAACTCGTGGCAATGAAAGACGATCCCATGGACCAGGTCTAAAGAGAAATGTAACATTTTAAAGATATACAAAAACTTTAAAATAGAAAATTATTCATTTGAAAACTCTTAAGCATGAATAATTGTATAAAATCAACAAGATAAAAAAATTATAACATTACGATGATTTTAGCAGTAGTGGGATACATTTCTAAATTCCAAAACTGTCTGAAGGCAAAACTAATACCAATACAAAAGATTTCCCAAAAATTTCCCTGTCCATTTGTAGACTCACCTTGCACTCTCATAGTCACTATTTGGCTCTTCATTTATCTTGTCCAGGTCAAGAATTCCCTTAACGGTTGGCGTTTTGATGCGAACTCCATATCTGCATCCATTAAGACATAACATAAGACATACACACTTAACGAGTAACAAAAGATAGAAATTGCTATATTTTTACCTTGCCAATACCGAGCCTGCCTTGCGAACTTCTTCCAATCCACTAGGGAGATCAGATTCTAAAAAGTCTGCTTTTGATTTCTTGACGGCAAAGCGGTCGCAAAGTGAGGACACTCTTTTCATTCGAACCTGCTTTAGTCGAGGTGTTGCTTCTGGTGGAGATAGTGGAGCAGCCACGGTTTCTGGTTCAACAAGTAGATCTTGAGGTAAAACGACTGAACTGATGGGTTCGGGTAACACAGGGCTGAGTACATGGGAAACGGTCTTGTTGGGGTCGTAATAACCAGCCATAGCTTGATTGATGATAGCTTGGGCACTCTCTGCCTGATATGCATCCGAGGACTTTGTCACCTGACCTGCAGACTGCTTGCTTGAGGGGCCAGATTTGGTCCTCCTAGGTGTGGAAGACTCCTTCTTATTCCTTGGTTTCTTCGGCCCTGCTGTGGATCCATCTGCAGGAGCTTTGGCATTCCTTCGTGGCTTCTTCGCATCTGCTGGTAATGATGCAGTTTCGTTGCTATTAGTAGTGAGTAGCTGGGTAATGGTGTTAGAGGTCTGTGCCAACGGGGTCACAATTTGGGGGAGTTGGTTTTGAATGGCGCTCCCTGCAGACGCCTGCAAGTTGCCAGCCGCAGCAAGCGTTGCTGACAAAGCATTGCTTTGCAAGAGACTGGCAATCTGGGTGACACAATTGAAAGAAGACGAATTTGGTGTTGGCAGCTGGAAGGTGTTGCTTTGAGGGTTCTTAACAAAAATCTGACCAAGTCGGTTAACAAGTAACACATGTGGGGTGGGATCAACGTTGGGTCCACCCACTTCCTTTACAGTGAGAATAGCGTGGCCTGGTAACGCTTGGGTCACTAACTGTTGTTGGGGTTCAATTGCTGATCTGGGGGTGGAAAAATTTATGGAAATGGTCCTTCCCAAGCCAGTTTCTCCTTGCGTAGGCATAGTGTTGTACCCATTAATGACGCCTGGAGCAGAGGCTGGTTGAGTGGCAGAAGGCATGGGTTTACACTGATCTGATGGTTGGGAGGTTAGAGAAGGGCACGAGGAAACTACGCCAACTGTTGTAGAGCCGATGGGCTCAGAGTAAGTGGGGTAAAATGGGACAGACACTGTACCTGACACTGGCCCTTGGGTCCCTAGGGGCACACCAGTGGCTGATGGCACAGAGAGCATTGACTCTGGATTCTGTGGCGAATCTGTGGGAACACAAGGCATTGCCCCTCCAGGAACTGAAGGGGCTGGTTGCCTTGAGACTGTAGATGGATGTAGTTTGGTTCTAAAAGTCTCCATGGGAGGTAAGAGCATCTTACCCCCAGGAGCTTGGACAGGGTACAAGGAGGACAGAGGTTCAACAGATGTGGTAGATTTGGCTAACACTGTAGTTTGTTGCTGAATTCCATTAACTGGGCAGAAAGTAAGAATACCAGGAGTACCTTCTTGCAAGTGGTTTGGATAAACTGTAGACACATCCATAGAAGACACAAAGTGCCCACTACTAGGATCCAAGATTATTTCCTTTGCCCCTTGTGTGTCAATTGAAGAATCTTCCTGAACTGGGACCAGTTCTGTGAAACATGCACTGGGTGAGGGTGGATCGCATCTCTCAAGGATCAAGGGTGTCTCTGGCTCAAAAACTAAACTAGATTCTTGGTAATCTTTACTGTATTCAGAAAATGCTGCATTTGTAGATTTTGGGTCGAGAAAATTATTCAAAGTGTCTTGTGGAGGAAAAACTAGCAAAGAATTTGACTGCAATGCTTGTGGTACACCAAAATAGTTTAAATCAACAACCGCCTCTAAGCAGGGAGAGTCAACAGAGTTTGAAGAAATGTTAGAGACCGTACTTGTAAAGAAACCCTTGCTAGCTGCCTGTTCATGTGGTTGAGAATTGAATGATTTGTGTGGCTTTTGGGCCTGATTCGATTTCTTCAAGCTCTGGCTATCACTATTAGCTATGCTTGTATCACTCTCTGTCCCATCGTCTATACCATCAAGTTGGGAAATCTGCCTCAAAGATGGAGATGTAGGCGTTTGGGAGGCATCTCTTGGCGGCTTGCATGTGACTACAGTGCGAGAGAAATCAAAGTAGTTCTCCATATCCTCATCGGAAGAACTATTATCCCAGTCTTGCCTACAAGGGTCAACACTACAAGACAATCTTGGAGTGGACATTATGGATTTCTTCTCCCCCGGGTCCCAAAAGTCCTCTTGGCTTTCTTCACCAACTACAATTTGAGCACTGCAGTTCATAGCTACTCCATCACTCAGCACTGTTTCTTCAATTTCAAGCTCTGTTTTTAGCTCAGGTGCCACGGTCAGATCTGCCTCTAAGTGGAACGAAGAATAAGGGAAATCCTCATCTCTTATAAGATGATTAGCTTTTGGTGTACCCAAAGAGTCTCCTAAAGGTAAGGCACCATTTTCTGCTGGATGCTCTTGTGGTGAGGCTATGAAATTGTGTGGAAGTTCTACAGAGTCCAAAGGATTAAACTCAAAAGGCCGTGGTCTTGTGTTGAGATGTGTGGGAGAACTGAGTACTCGGTTGGTGCAAGGGGTGCCTCCAATGCCACCTTGCCGTGTGGACTGAGAAAACAGTCCTGAGGTAGAATGAGGCATCATTATTCCAGAACCCCAGACTGAGGAAGCACTTCGACCAACAGGACGAGCTGATGAAGAGGTCAGCAGGTTTTCAGTAGCACCAAGAGGGAAAATTGGGGAGGTAGGTTGGGAGGTTTTTGGGTGGTGGGATCCACCTGCTCTAGATGTCATTGGGCCTGCTGGGGATCCGAGAGTAGGGGAGGTCATGTGACTGCGGGTACCGCTGTTCTGGGAGTGTGGGCTGTGCCGTCGTGGCCTTCGAGTGTCATCCAGATCACTAATTGTCAAGATGTGGTGAGGCTTGGATGGGGCAGCTCCTGGTAAAAGAAAAATATTATTTGATGCTTCAAATTATAAATGACGCTGTCATGGTCTATCACTGTTGTTTATCTGTATTACCTGGAGAAGGCAGTGGTCTGGAAAGTCCTCCAGCGGGTCTCCTGTTCTGAGCGTACGAAGGGATTTTGGGGCGAGCGCCAAGGTCCGGTTTGGCAAAGATGGCATTTGTTTCAGTGGAATTTGTCAGGGTCAATTCCATAACCCGTGCTTCAGAGTCTAATGGAAATATAAAATGGAAAAATAATTTGAATATAATTTCCAGATATTTTCAATCCTTCACTCTATAACAATATTATTATAATGTACGCACCTGACTGGGGACATGGACTGTGGGCAATTGTACAATTTTCTCCCTGATCGGGCAGATCTTCCACTGGCTTTTCCTGAACTGGTGGTTGGACATCCCTAACACGAAATGTATATTTGCAGCGGCGAAGGGGGTTTACAGTACTCCAATACCAGCGAGAGCATCTAAGAAAAAAAACCTAAGTCTTTAGTAATGTGAAGTAGCCAAAACTGAAAGTGCATTACATCCATTACATATGACAGGGCATATTATCATGCTATTATTTCTTTAAACAAGGGATATTAAATATGGTACAGAGCATCCAGAGACTTTTACTTTTAAATCATGTATTTCTGACTCAAATCAGAAATCAAAAGGAGGTATTTTAATGCTGACCAGGCTGTGTGAATAAGAAAAACAAAACAAAGATAAATGCTACAGTTCATTTCTGCCACACAGTACTCCCAACAAACTTGTTTGGTTTCACAGAGTGAACTCATTCAACGCTTTTGTAACCAGTTCTGATATAATCTGCCCTGATAATAAACTTTTGCCATGACGATGAGGTAAAACAGTCACGCATTAAACTTCAGTGAACCACAGCATTCATGTGTTCGAAAGTTTAGGGTCATTTACATCTTAGTCGTGCTGAATGTAGGGATGTTCCCTTGGCATTTTATCACGAACCCGGAGATGTTTTTAAACAGTTTACAAACGTCTCATGATATCAAAAGTTACTTACTGGTAACCCACAGGGAAAAGTTTGCCATGACAAGCCGATAATTCGCTAAGCTTTCCCAGCTTTTCGACTAACAAAGAACCTGCAAAAAAACAGAATAATTTTAATTGTAAATATAATTGTATGCAATTATTAGGCAAGATTCTTTCTATATAACTTAAAAAACCAACCTATCATTAAATTGATCGATTCCGGTTCTAATCCAGTCAAAAACTTCCTGCGAAGACTTATCCCTTCAAAATCCACATAAACTCTCCGGGGCACTTCAAACCCTTGACCACTGATGATCTTGGGTAAGAAGAAACACAAAGTGTTCTTTAAAACAATCATACAATGTGCAGATAAACAGAGTGTTTCTTGACAAAATAGCACATACTTTTCCACTTATGAGTTCACGGTGCTTGTGACAGAACACTCTCTTATCATCCTGGAAGACGCAGTTGCGGTAGCGGGCACACATGAAGTGGTAGTTGCTCTGGCATGAACCTAGACAACAACCCACCGTCGCCCCAGTTCGGTTACACCGCTCACAACGCTACAACAGGAAAAGATGGAAATTTCGCTAAATCAAACATAAGTCACGGAATCAGAGGTTTATACTACAGATACAAAGAAATATTTATTGGCAACTATTCGGCATCGGTCGGTAAAAGCAATTTCGTTAGTTTAAAAACAGACAATAAAAATGGCCATTATATCCTTTCAATCAAATGAGGACAGGAAAATGCAATGAATTTGATCTCTGTATATGGAAAATGTTAAGATCACCAGTTTGATGTTCAATATTAATAGTCAATATATGAATTAATAACGTTAAGAAATATACATCGAATCTACAGAATTGGTATCGGCAGATATTACGCAGAACAATCGGATATCGGTATAAGTTACGACATTTGGAATCAGTGCATCTCTAGTTTACACACATTAAAATACTTCTATATCATAATGTCATACGTTTTTTGAAAGTCCATTAACCCATGTTCTTTAAACTAAATATGTAAAGTTTGTAGATATTATTAATAGGGGTGGCAATGATATTTCGAGGAATAACATATCGATACCAAACCTTTAAAATACGTATCACAGAGCTACTGTCAACTCTGATTTGTTGAAGACGCCCATTCGTGTCAACATGTCTTTGGCTTATTTGTGTTTTTACTGCTTCAAAGAGTCATTTCTTAGGGGTTATTGTTGTCTAACCCTTATTATTTTGTCAATTATGTTAAAGTTCAGTATTCTTTTCAAACCGATACATTTTTTATAAATTCACATCCAGAAGATTCACTTCAACCTCAAATTCTACCCACATTTTTTCATGTTTCGGAAATAAATCACTTGTTTCTGAATATCATACTTTATAAACAATTATAATCGTGAACGAAGTATCGCGTGTATCAAAGCGTGTGCAGAGTGTGTAGTTCCACTCTTTCCTAATTAGAAATGAAATCAGAGTAATCACGAGACTGAAAACAAACCATTAGACGACCTCGCGCTACAGCACTGTGGGCATGCAGAAGCGAGCCGTTATCTTCCTCAAACACCTCCGCAGACCACATGGCACAGTTCACATGAGCCCACTCGTTCTGCCCCAGATAAAGCAATCTCCCTGCATCCTGGGAAGAGAAAAACACATCCCATCAGACATGAGTCACGCATGCTGTCATTTCAGTGCAATGCAATACATGATCCTAGTATGTAACCATTAGGTAATACATTCTTAAAAAACACCCCAATGAAGAGAATGTCTTATTAATGTGACGTTCAAATGAATGAGCTCTTAATGTTCTTACACTGGCCTTTGCATCACCATATTTTTGGCACAGAGCGCACTGCCTTTCGTCGTCTTTCGACCAGCCAGTGTCCGGGTCTGCTTTCATGGGTCGACCTTTCTTCCCTGGGAAAAAAACACCACAATGGCGATTTAATGTGACATGTGTCCGGCTCATACCTATGACTATTGACAATCTATATATACACTTCTAATGTTGAATTACCTTTCAGCCTCAGTCGTATCTCCCTCATGTCCATATAGCAACTCCTGCTGGTGTTGTGGGCCAAAGGTGTGGAAAGATCAGCTTCTTCTCCCATTTTCATCTCAACGTGGCTTTCGGTCAGCTGCGGTGCGTCATCCTCAGTGTCTTTCTCACGCCATTGTGCATAAACGTGTTCGTAGTTTGGAGGCATCACGGCGTGTGAAAGCATACCACTAAAACAAAGGCGACGACAACGGAGCTTAAGTGATGATCAAAGACGATGGTTCATTTACAGGAGCATACATTTTTATTTTCCAAGGAGCACAAACACGAAAATCACATAAAAGGAGGCACGCTTACGCTGGCAGATGTGTATAGCGTGGATCCCACACTTTAGGGTCTTGACTGTTGAACCAACTATAAACTTCCTCTAACAGCTAAAAAGGATTGAAAAGTACATTTTAAAACCACTGCGTCATAAAAATAAGTAAAGCTCAGATCATATCTACCCCCAAACAGTGAGGAACAGGAGACAGCTGTTGCAACATCTGCACCCCATTGTCAAATACCAACTTAATCCATAATCATTTCCTAACAATGACTCAATAACAATACGCAATAATATATGCAAGATTCTGACCGTCAGATAGTAGGAGCGGGCCAGGGCAGTGGGTCTTTGGTCCTCTGGCAGGCCTTTCTCTTCCTCGAGGTTACGGCAGATTACTTTTACCACATCTTCATGGAAAGACTTCTGCTCAGCAAAACCATAAAAACAAAATTCCATTAAAAAACGTATACTCTTCTGGATCACAAAATGAGTCAGTTAAATATTAAATCCTAAATCAACGTATGCATCTCTCAACCTAAAATTAAGAAGTAAAACTGCTAATGTAAGGAGCTGGCGACCTCGGCACATGTGCCGCTATTGGCATCAAGTGAGCGTGAAGAACGTGCATTTCTGTTACTGACTTTGTTTTTAAGTCTCTCATATCACAAATCTAAATGACCTATTACAGTTCCTTTCCAAGCCATGGTTAACTTCTCTAAAATAAGCTGTTTGAAAAGCCAAAACTGAACCGCGAAATGCGGACAGACTATCTGTGAGATGAATTATAGCCCAAATTACAGCATTCGATCCAAAAGTGACTCACAATTGTGTTTCCTCTATATTCACTTAAAGGAATACTTGCCGTCATAATTTATTCACAAAGATAATTGGAAGAATGCTTATGACCAAACAGTTCCTGATAACCATTGACCAACATCGTAGGAAAAAACACACACTGGTATTCAAACGTGCATCAGAACTGTTTGTTGTCCCACATTTTCCAAAATGTCGTCCAAATTTACTGAATTGTCTACTTAAGATGCTAACCAGGGATGTGTACAAGCCTTCCTCAAACTTCATTCCAACGGCATTAAAGTCACACACAGCCTCAGTGTCTGGAGAACCCATTGCAGCACACTACGAGACAAAATAATCAAAGGTTAATAAGGTTCTGTATATATAAGGTTCTGTATACAGTTTCATGCTTCACATCAATTCATTAAGTGTGTCAATAATTCAAAAAGCACAACAGATTTGCTGTGCACTTTCGGTTAACACTAAGTAGTCACTAGTATATATAAACATGATTTGAAGTGATATTTTCAGACTAAAAACTAAATAAGAGTTTTCTACAAAAGACACGGACCCCCTTGCAGGTGACCAGGTGTTTGGTGAGGCTGGAGCTCATTAGGCAAGACAGCAATTTCTCCAAACCGGCCCTGAGCTCCTGGTGGAGCACCTCCTTCCAGCCGGCTTCGCCGACCTCTCCGTCGGGCTGGGCTTGTAAGCACGGCTGACAGCAGTACACCACACTCTCGGGCAGACTGGACAAGATTTCATACAAGTCATCTGTGTGAAAATTCAGCATTAGACATTAGTCAGCAGATATAAGAAATGTTTCCTAATGGTGACTAAAAATCACATTTCACAACTTCTTCATCAGATCTATGTGACCGCACATGAACTCCCTAAATAAAAAAAACATGAGGCGTGTAAGAAATACGCTACCGGCAAAACGTTTAGAATCACTCTTTGTTCATATTTTCCACGGTTTGGATAGAATAGTTTTAAACCCATCGAAACCATGAAATAACACAAATGTAGCTGTGGGAATTTTTGCGAATAAAAGGCATCCAACATAAATGAAGTCTTCAATTTGAGCATTTTTAAAGTGGCCATACTTTGACTAGAATCGTTCACTTTCATTTTATCATCCAGCTTCTTGAGGTCTCGACCTGGGACGCTTTTTGTGCAAAACTGAAGGAATTTCAGTACTTATTGATTGCTTTTTATTGATTAAGTGGTCCAAATAATCCATTGTAAATATATGATTAAGATTATTTATTTCTAGTAAAATCTATATTTATAATCTAGATATGAAATATATTCTGATAAATATGTTGCCACAATTATATTTTCGTCAACAATATTTATTTAAAACATTGAAACGCACACATTCAGATTAATACATTTTTTAAGATCATGAGAATTTTTTTCAAGTAATCTTAAACTTTTGATTTTGTTTTTCAAAACATGTATCTATGAATAGGAGTAAAAGTACATACTTTAGTACTAAATCTATTGGGGCACCCGCGGTGTATGTAGATAGAAATAGCTCATTCTCAGATAATAAAAACAGAAGGCTTGTTCATTCTTAGTTCATGTTATCCAATGCATTAACAATCATTAACAAATACAATCTTTTTGTAAAGCGCTACCCCTAAATATACTGCATACATATGTTGGTGAACAAAAGTGACAAGATTCGGGTGGCCAAACTGATCACACCATCTCTCCATCTGTATAAAGACGGATGTTTCCTGGTTTGTTCACTCACCTGTCAGACATTCACATTTAGCGTGGACCCAGTGGTTACATGTGGAACACTGCATCATCTGACTGTCATAGTCATTATCTTCATAACACTTGAAGCACATGGTGCAGTAGTTTCCTATAAAACATACATCGATCAAAGACATGTTTTGACGTTTTTAACACCTAAAGGTCAGCGACAGGCAGAAATGAGACGACGACACTTCTGTCTAGGTTTGGGGACATTTTGAAACCACTACAAAATAATGTGCTACGGCTCAATTTCATTGTGTGACAAAATGGTTTTTGTGGTACAATTTAATGAGCCAAAGTTAACTTCTGTCTTGCTTTTGGCAATCGGCAAGCTAAACAAAAAAAACTAAATATGTCTAATAGTTGGTGCTTTTATTATAATGCCTCCTTTGAAGGTATATTTATTTGCAAAAAGTATATTTATATCCTACAAGCACTCAGAAGACCAAGTTTCATTATGCTGACTCAATGAAGCATGCATCCTTTGTCGTCTCCTATATTTCGAGTTTAGTTTGTGCCATCTGTCATTACTTCTATCAAGCTTATCTTTTCACCAACATAGACCAACAACTTCAAGATAAAAGTCAAAGGTGAAGGCTTTAATTAACCAGCCATAGCATAACCTTTGTTTGGAATCGTTGCATCATAACTTGGATATGTGCTAGAAGTCCTGAGCTACTCTGACTGTATAGGACATCATAAGGTCCTGATGCGGCTTGTGAAAGAATTAAATCAATAACAGCTTTATACAAGAATTTTGCCATTAGATCAGTAAGAAGCATCACCTTGATCGAATAACCGCGTGCAGTCGGGACACAGACCCTTGTCGTGATTCCACTCCGTGTCCCAGCTTTTCCCTGGAGTCACTCCACAACTTTTACACCTGATACAGGTCATACACACCTGAAAACAACAAACGGTACCTTTAAATTAGTATTAAAAATGTGACTTATGATACTTATTTTAGCTAAGAAAGTGTTCAAAAACAAATCTCCGGACGTCTTTTCATAACTTCCAAAACATGTAGACGCAAAGACGTTTGGAAAGTTTGTGGGCATCATTTTATATTCGTAATGTTTTTGGGAATATTATTATTTTCCAACTGGCTATAAATGACATGGCATTTCCTCCACAAGTTGCAGAGGGTTCAAATGTCAGCTACCCTTGACATGCCATAAATGTAGTCAGCTTCCTGTGTGCCAAGGAAAGTACCCATGCGGCTCAACTTACCCACGGCTTCTTACGTTTGTTGGGTTTGGGGTAGTTAGGGCCGAGACATGCGGGGTGGTAACAATTCTGACACTTTTCACACTCCAGTAGAGGCTGTATTGAAATTAAGAATAGAAAACTGATTACTGACATCAATGCTGAGGCAGAACAATTCTGAAAACGTATTTCCATACCAAAACTACTCTATAGATCAAAATGCAAGATTACTGAGACACTTGCAAACTACCTTGGACTCTTTGTTCTTGCGTCCGCAGACCCTGCAGAACTTGCAGCGACGGCAACACCAGTTCTCCTTGTTCTCCTCCAAGGGACGCTCAGAAGGTTCCAAGCAGAACCGGTGAAATGGTTCACAGCATACTTGACAGTGCAGCATCTGCACAACAGCAACGCAAATTCACTTAGTATCAATTTGAACCAGTAGAACGTCACAGAAACAGATTTGGCCCTTTTTTCGAATTGCATTTGACAGTTTTTCCTGGATTTAGGTATGGCACATCAATTAATAGCAGTTAATCGGTTAATAGCAGTTAATCGAATAATCGCAATTAATCGGTTCGAAAATAAAATTCTGTGTTGAGATTAAAAAAGTGTGTATGGGCCATTCAAGCAAACTGCTGTCCCACATCAAAAAACACATTTATAAGGCATTCGAGTATTCAAATCTAATTTGTTTTATAAGATCCTTCTTTCATCTTTCGAAACCCACAATAATAATTATAAGATCAGTAAGCTTGATGTATACAAAAGTTACTTTCTAAATGTTCAAATCGTTTTGATGTTTTAAAAAAAAGTTAAGTAAACCATTTAGTTTTAATATTTGATAATATAATATATATTTTATTTGCAAAGGTTTTATGTAAAGAATGTGTTCTGGATTTTCATGTCTCTACCGAAACAAACTATTGGCCGAGACTGATTTTAGCCACACCCCTACATTTTTGATCAAGAATCATTACTGTGTCCTTCTCTCTAATATATAAGATCGGTCAAAAGTCTGAAAATCTGTGTGTAACTAAGAAACATCACTACCAAACATATTTTTTCTGCAATTAAGCAAACTGTTTTGGGCGCTATTCCATCAAATTTAGTTTGTATGGGTATTTATTTGTTTCTGTGATGGTTTATGCGTTTATTTGAGCTAGGCTTCAAAGTATAAAAAAAATTGTCACTACCAAAACAGTCACGACCGATGCATTTCACTTGGTCTCATAGTTTCGGTAGTGACAAAATGTGTTTCGGTAGTGAGAAAAAGGGGACATTTAATCTTTTATTTGGGAAAATCAACAAAAGTCAGTCCAGTTATGCAAATCAAAAGTATTTTAGTAGTGATAAAATATGTGCGCTGTAGGTTTTCTATTAGATCACAGGGTGTGACGGTTGCCGGAAACCCCAAACTTTTGAACTCGATAACGAATGCAGGGAGGAATGCGATTGCAAATTGACGGAGAGGAGAGGCTTCTGCCTGAAGCTGCGCGTGTGAGCGTCCTGCGTACAAAAGTTTTCTATCTTTCATCCTACTTGTAAGTCGCTTTGGATAAAATTGTCTGCCAAATGAATAAATGAAAATGTAAATATCTAGTAGGAAAACGCCCGCTCAGGAAGCTGCAGCAATTTCCACTACATCATCTTAAGAAACAGGTAGATCATATAAAGTATCCCACTGTAGTTTAAGAATAAGCGCAAGTCTCTTTCTCCCGATGAGTTTAGTGCGCGTAAAGGGAGTGGCGTGTAAATAAAGTAAAGTTATATTTTTGACAAGCAAACGACGCCACAGCGGATCTGTATAATAAACTGCAAATAAAATCCTGTTAAAATCGATGAAACGCGCACCGTTCAAGTGATCTGGCAGATTAATCCTTTTGGATAAATGCCCAATACACTACTACAACATTTGTAATGGTCTAACTGCAAAAATCGAATGGTTCACAATGGCATTTTAATGGAAACCATTATTTCTGTGATGGTTTCTTTTGGGGTTGTTGCATTTATAATCTGATCTCTTGTTTTCAATCTGTCATATACAGGTGTTATTTTGCTTCTTTATAAATAGTTTATATATATATATATATATATATATATATATATATATATATATATATATATATAAACTATATCTAACATATTTTACACATTATCTAATCTATCGTCAATGTACAGTATGGTGGCACTACAGTTCTTTAAATGGGTTTACAGTGGGGTGCGACCATGAAAAGGTTGGTAACCACTGTATTAAATATTTACTTTGTAAATGTTGCAACATAGTTAGTCATTTTTATCAAAAGGTTGAAAGTCTGATTCAGCTGTGCAAATTAAATACTGGGATCACCAAAACATTACCATCACTTCTAAAAATGTGAGTGTGTTAAAACCGAAACCTGGGATGTTTGGTCAAACATTACATATATTCAATTATGATGTTATGATAGTGTTTGGTTCACTGTATATAAAAACGAATGAATCCATTCCTTTAAAACTGGTATGATCAATCTTATGCCTTTTACAAAGAAACGAATTGCACTTGAAATATTGTTAAAAATGTAACCGATATTGATTTACATGTGGATTTTTTTTTTTTGCAAAAACATATTTAAAAAGTAGATTCAAACTAAATCTTAATAAGTAAATATAATCCTTCTTATTCATTTATATATTATTGCGTGTCGGTAGTGAAAACATTGGGGGAGAGGAAGATTGCAATCTTTCTTAAATTACAATACGAAAATTAACTGCACAATAACTAGAAATGTGTACCTTTGATATTATACTATTTGCTTACATACAAGAAATTCTGCGAAAAAACTAATTTTTTTTAAGATTTTGCACCAATTCTGTAGAATGGCTCATATATGAATGCACACACATAAATGTATAAACATACACATCACACATAATATACACACCCAAACTTTTTTAGTAGACTAATCGTGATTCATTTTTGATGTGTTGAAAGAGAAGTTGTTGGTGTAATGAAAGGCAGATGACAAACCTCATGTTGGCCTTTACTGGCACACAGCAGGCAGACGTACTGGGGCACGAGAGGAACAGAGGTGAGGACGCTTAGACCTCCTGTCACCCAAACGCTTTGAAGACTACAGTCCTCCTATTAAGAACGAAAGAGAAATGAGGAACATGACTGCATCTGTCCAGCCGATGTGCTTTCAAAAGAAGATCGAGTTTGATGATATAAACATCAATGGCTTCATAGTATTAGAAAGTACTTCACATCAGAACTGTTGCACACTGAAGAGAGCAACAAGACTCCCACAAAACAAGTGAAAAACAATGACTTCTTTTATGGACAGACAGGGAGGATAGCAACATCTTGATAGCAACACATGACTTGTAACCAGATGTCAAATAAAAAGAAAGCTAAATCTTTGTCTGATGCATTGTGGGCTGTTTTTGGATGTCTTCGATATGGTTGTATTTTGCACATGCAAGACTGAAGTGTTTTCCCGGTCATTAAAAAGAAAGGACATCAGTGCAGTAGTTTTATTATTGGTCGATTTAAACCTTTACAGTGATTTGTCCATTCGAAGTTTGTGTTGCCATCATGTGGCAAAAAAGCCCTTGATTTGCTTTCCTCAAACACGTCTCACTAATCCAAACTAAAAAAACACCTTGAAGATGTGTGCGATAGCGTCGAGAACATTACCTTGAAATCTACACAGATCTTGTGCGTGGGTTCCTCTGGCTCCGTCTCTCTTTCTGCAAATCCGTTTGCGAGGGCTGCCAAAACGCTGGGCGGTGTCTGTTCCAGAGGACTCTATGAAAGTAGAAACAACAGTTGTTTTCACTATTTCTGTGAGATGTTGGTTGAATGAGGATGGCTTTGATTCCACCTGAGGCTTGTACAATCTGAATACCTTCTCAGCTTTACGTCTGATGGGGGGAACCTTGTTGAAGCCAGGTCTGCGATGTCGCACTCCTTCGCCAAAGGCATCGCCGATAAAGTCGTCCAATGACACAAAGTCTGTGGTGCATTACAAACAAATAGAGTTAAAGCTTGGATAGAAACATAAATGGATAGATTAAATAAATGGAGAAAAGGTATATAGAAAACATGGAAAGTTAAATAACAAAATGAAGACCCCCATTACAAGTTGTTTACTTTTAAGGTGATGTTTGAAGAAGCCCCCCATCAACCTATATGATAGCATTAATGTTTCTACGAAAATAATATTATTATAAATAATCATTTTTATATTACTTAACATACATTTATGATCTACTTTTGCATATACAATTTGATATAGCAAAACAATTTGAATAATGAATAATATAAATAATGATACAACTTTACTATTATTTAAAGTTAAAATGTACTTTAAATAAAACCATCATCTTAAAATCTAAACGTGTAGCGCCCCCTGGTGGTAAATGGGGAAAAACCAAGGAAAAACACTCTTTAGTGGAAAAAAGATTGTGAACAAACAAATCAAAGGTTTAAGAGTTTGTATTTTTATTAGAATTTACTAGAAATAGAGGCCAACCAAACCCTGCTCCAACAGTACACCCATTCTTCATTGACAGTTAATGTTTAACCTGCGTTGCGAAGACCAGGAGTTCTCCTGCGTCCGGGAGAGGTGGAGTTCGAACCACCAATCCATTCCAAGTCGGAGTCATAATCCAGCAGGTCACAGTAGAAACGTGGTTTAACGTGCCGCCGTGGCTGCTTCCGCACAGATGGACTGTCACCCGGTGGAGTAGGGAACATTCGTCCGATTCCATCTGCGCCCTCGCCGTCTTCATTACTTGAGTGACCCGCACTGATTGATGAACGCCGCCTCTTCACATTCCCTATGAACAGTGAGGCGCTCATCAACAACTCGCTCGTCATAACAATGTCCAGAAATTTTAATTCTCTTACCTTTTTGAAGCTTCCCACTGAGTCTCTTGGCCTTCCGTTCTTCAACTGCATCGCATCGCTTGTATCTTCAATAAAAAGAGTTATTACATTTTCAGAAGGCTTTTAGGAGCATTGATCAATGTACATTACAGAGCTTATCTGTAAGAAATTCAAACCTGGCATGAGAAGAAACAGCATAGTGATACTTTAAACATACAAGTATTAGCACTCAATGATTCATAGTACACGGATGAGTGGTGTGTTATCAGTTTTAGTGGTTCTTTTGGAAGAATAACACACCTCTGCTTTGCAAGATCTGACCAATCAGAATCAAGCATTTCAGAGCCACGTAATAAACAACAAATACTTACACGCAACACTGGCGCTTCGTGTTGGGGCCGCCAAACTTGGGTTTGTCAAGGCAGTTCATGCACTTGCCGCAGTCCTCCTCGTGGAGGCATCCCTTACAGTCGCCACACCTTCGGTTTCGGTTGGCTAACAAATGAGCTCTACTTTTGCGGGACTTTGGTGTTCTGTGCTCTTGTATGACGGGGCTTTCTGGATCAGAGTGAGACTCCACACCTGCCATAAAAAAACATCGCAACCTCAATGCGCGACTTAAAAAGATCTAGATAACGTCGCCACATTAGCTCTCTTCCAATTCCTGACCAAAGGAACTGAACATTGAACAACATAGGTCTTTCCTGTAACAACGACAATAAGCGTTTGTGTAATCTCAAAGGTATGCAAGTCACAGTAACGTATTATACTAGTACTCAAGGGTTTGTATTATCTGTTTAACTTCTGTTTAAAGGGATACCTTTGAATAGTATCCCTTTTAGCACTTTTGCAGAGTATGTGTCTGTACCTTTCTCTGCAGGTGAAGGAGATATGTCTGATCTCTCGTGCAGGGGTAGAGCGCTCAGTCGCGGGATGTCATCAGGGACCATGGCACGAGGCTGCCCTAAAACCACAGCCGCTGCCCTGCAAACATGTTTGATGCGGGGTCCTCCTCTGGCAGGCTCCTTCGCGAAAGAATTCAGTTTGAAACAAAAACTCGTGAGAATGGCTCATTCATGATGCAAACATATGAGGTAATGCTGTACGCATTACAATGAAATAGCTGAAACATCTATTGTGAAAAAACAACAGTTTGTTCTGTTTTAAAAGGACGTGACGCACCTGCTCCGGAGACACGTCGGTCTTATTGGGACAGGCATTCTCACGACGCTCCTTTGGTTTTCGTCTCTGCCTCTTTGTTGCTGTGATTCTACCTTCCGGAAGGAGCTAAACAAAACAAGGTGTGATTACACATAACAGTAGAGGTCTTTGCACATACAATCTGAAATTTTCGTCTGCGCTTTTTATTATTTGGCTCTCGTTTGAACGCTGTCTCTGAATCGTCAAAACGCCTCTCAAAATGCTTGCTAAGGATGCGAAAAGCGCAGTCAATCGAACCCGGTCCAACTTTTTTTATGACGGACGAAAATATCGGAGGCAGTGTGTAAATGTGATTTATATTTTTTTAACCTCCCTTTTAATGGCACTTATTAAATCTGACCAAAAATTTGCTAGACTGAGCAAAATTGGTTGAAGCGAATGTCTCCGCGTATGGTTTTTGTAAAAATAAAACCTTGGGCTATTGGCATTTAATACACAACTATAATGATTTTAAATCATCAGCATTTCAGCTATAGCAAGAAAGAGGCTGATAAAACAAACCAATAATTCATATAATTCAGTTAATATTCGCCTCAAAAATTCATATTTGATATATAATAAAAATTTATGCGATATCAAAAAAGATAGTCATGATTTCTAATTTACATAAATGTGCTTTTATCCAATAAAAAAACCAACATCATAAAGGAAAAATACCTGTCTTAAAAAATTGCATTTGTATGATCTGTAGTTAAATGGATTTACCCCAGATGATTTCAGCTGTTTCTGTTGATCTATTTTGATGAGCTGGACCTTTGCTTTCTTAAGAAGGTTGAACATCCTCTTGTTAGCTCCTGTAAGGCGAGGCCGATGAGAGGCGACTTTCTCTTCAGCATCAACAACATTTTCAGAACCTTCCTCTTCCCGCAGACTCTTTGATTCTGTGAGATGCATTTTATCAAAATCTGAGATACAAAAAAGAAAGTAGGGTTAAGGGCATAACACCATTGACGACAACGTCAATCAATTTAATTTTGTCCTCTAATGTATAAATATGATGTTAACCTACCTTTACATTTATTGGGAAGCGAGATGTCTGTATGAATGGAGAATTCATCCGGCAGTTCATCCTCTTGGATGTGACTTGCCCTGTGTTGCGCTAGCAACTTGGAACTAAGAGCTCGGACACAGATGGAGACTTTGCGAACAACCCCAGGGGTGTTGAGATCCTCGATTTTAAGTTTAGCTTTTTCTTTCTTCATATTTTTGAGAGATTGAATTAAACTGGCACCCTCTTCCAACGCGATCTTCTGTGCCTTGGCAGGCGATGAAACAACCTTCTTCGTTTCTGTTGCCGGTGTCTTTTTACGATTCGTAAGACTCTGTTTGAGTTTTAGCTTCTTGTATAACTTTAATTTTGATGATTGCGCTTTAAACTTTGTGGATTTTTTCTTCTTTTGGAGCGGATCGAGAAATGCGTCCATTGGAAAATCTTTGGCAGATAACAAGGTCTCCAGCTCTTTGTCGAGGTCTTCATTGAAATTGAACACATCCTCGACGGCAGGCTCCAAAACGCCCCATTTGAAACCAGGATCTCTGAGAAGCGAGCGCCTTTTACCAGATGCCGTTTCCAGACTGAAATTCTCAGCGTCGGCCAGTTTAGGATCCGATTCCACAGTTGAAGACAAATCGAGATCGCTGGGACTTTCACCCAGATCATCCTCTTCATCCTGAGACAGAAGGGATTCAGGGTCACCTCTTTCACTAGAATCATGCCGCTTTGTTCTCGGTTGTAGTCCCAGCTTCTTTTGAGAGTTCCTGCGGGGCAGTTCCGACATACCAACATCATCCATGAACCTCTTCGGCGTCTTGATGACCCGCGAAGATCGGGCACTCACAACTGGCATGATGAAATGTCTGATGTTTTTCACAAACTTCATTTTGCTAGGCTGAACGTCTTGGTCTTCTGCTTTTTCATTCACAGAATCCACCTTGTCTGCCTGCTCGGAAATCTGCTCTTCGCTGGCGTTCTCCAGTTGCTTTGAAATGAGCTTGACTCTTTTTCTTTTAACTCCGATGGAACGAATTCGTTTCCTCTTGAACTTTGTTGAAAATAGTAGTTTGGGCTCACCGACATCTGTGCCAACCGTCGGAGGACAATCTTCAGTTACTGCACTAACTGACTCCTTCTCAAGTCTCATTCTAGGATTTTTTAACCTACGGCCGATCAAAGCCCTCCGTTTACGTCTGACATGTTTAATCCGCCGTCTCAAAGGACGAGGAACCTGCGGCTGATCTCTTTCCGAAGGCCCTAAAACCATCTCAGTTGGGGCTGATGTCTCCTCCACTTTAATCTCGCGCTGGCTTTCAGTCACTTCGAGTGAAAGATTGGTTGGTGTTGCTTCAACAGTTTGTTCAGTTGTCTGTGGCTCAGCTGCTTCGGGTATCTGTGATTCTGTTCTTAATGGAGTCGAACGTCTTCCTCCTCTTTTATGCTCAACTTCACGCGACTGGATTTTTGGTTCTACAGGCCCTGGCACTTCCGTGGGCAATACTAGCGTTTCGTCCACCTGAGTCTCAACTTCAGCTGCGATTTCAGAAGCGTTGTTGTCATTCGACAGATTTGTTTTACACCTCCGTCTGTAAATGGTCCAGTGTTTGTGTTTTCCACGCTTCTTCCGGCCAGTGTTTTGGCGTAGCCTGTTCCTTCTTTTGTGGGCAGGGGCGGCTCTGATTTTCAACACGTTCTCCACCATCTCTGGATTCTCTTCAACTTTTGCAGGGAGTTCCATTATTTCAGGTGACGTTGTGACTTGTTGAATCAAGAAGGATTGCTTCAAACTGTTGTTTTTGCCGGGCGAGGACACAACCTTTATTTGAAGCGGAGGAACAATGTCCCTACTCGTCATATCGTCGGGGTCTGTCTGAGTGGATTCTTCTGGATGTGCTTGTGTAGTTGTTTCAGACCTTTCAAGGACCACCACGTTTTCCTCATTTGATGTTTTCTCAACTTCCTCAAATGTTGTTAAACTCTCTGGGTTTTCAGAAATTGTGGTGTTCGGAGTTTCCTCCGAGATTTGCTGCACCTGTGTGTCCGTCTCCGACGTCTTGGAAAGTGTGGATTCTGCTTCTGTAGAAATGTTTTCGCCCTCAACAGGTTCAGCAGGAGGTTCTGCTTCTTTGATGGGGCTTTCTTGCGTTTTACATGGATTGTCTTGAGTGTCTTTGCTTTTGCTTTTAACCAGTGTTAGAGTCCAAACAATCTTGCAGCGTTTCTTGCGAGATCTAGGATGTCGTATCCTGGTCAGCTTCAAACCTGGAATTCCGACGAATTCACTGTTGAAAAAGAGCTTCTCATCAGCAGGAACCACGGCTGATTCCTGATTACTTTCAGACTCCTTGTGGTTCTTCTTTTTTTTCTTCTTCTTCTTCTTTTTCTTTTTCGAGGGTGACCTGGATTCTTCAACAGTTGAGACTTCCAACAATGATTCGGCCAAACTCGGGTTCATAGACTCCTGTACAGAAGTGGATGACCTTTTGTGTTGTCTCCGAATCACAAGCTTATTTACTTCAGCGCTGTCTTGTGCTGGTTGTTCCTCAGTGATTGGCTCTGTACTTTCATCTCCCAGTAAGTTCTGAGGCTTTCTCGTTGATTTTCTCAACTTCGGTCTTTGGTCTTCTGCCTCGGGATCTGTTTGTGGAGCACATTCTGGTTTCTTGTCTGCGGATCTTCCTCGTCTTCTCGTACAAGTCTCCTTTTTTGGCTCACCTGCACTGTTTTCAATGGCTGGTACGGCGGCCTTTAATTTCACATGAGCACTTGAGATTTGCGCACATTGATCCTCTGTGACTTCAGATTTGAATTTGATTCCCTTCCGTTTTTTACCAGATTTCTGTTGTGAGGAGGGGACTGTAGTCTTTTTAGTCACCAGCTTGATGGTGATCCTCGGAGTTGACTGAGGTTCTTGTTTCGCCGACCCTCTTTTTCTTCTGGTTTTGGAGGATTTTTTGGATCCTTCAGCACCTCCGACACCATCATCTACCACAGGGTCCTTTAGAGGCTCTTGACTGTGTAGTTGCTCAGCAGAATCATTTGGAGAATCGTGTGGACCTGTGTTTTTTAATGCAGCCGTTGCAGGAGGTGGCCTTTGACGTATCCTCTTTGACTTCCCTGGAGCACAATCACCTGGATGCAAATAAAAATAAATGACTTACATTAGATTTAAATGATCATTTAAGACAATGCACGTGAATTATCAACTAGTCTAAACTAAATTAGGGTATACATAAATTCTATACATGAAATACAGAAATACTAAAAAAGTTCTAAAACACATAGCTTAAATCACATGTAGGATCAAAATATACTAAGCAAACGCAATTAAATGAAACTAATGAAGAGTATCTTAAGTGCATCTAAAGCCACACTTACGTTTCCATGGATTTCGTCCAGGGCAAACTGGGGCGCTGAAGTCTTCCTTTTCAACTTTAAAGCCTTTGAATTCAGCTCCCTGTAAATCAAAAGAAGTGAGCTTAAACACATTTTAAGTAAATGTTTATCTAGTGTTATTCTTTAGATGAAGCACAATGAGTAAACATAAATGAATGTAGGCATAAACAATGTGGCACGCTCTTTTACAGAATTTAAATAGCATTACGCAGACAAAAATATAGAATTACCGTAAATATAGTTTTTTTTGTTATCTTAAATGGATTTTCTTGTTCTGTTTTAAGTTTTTAAAAAAAAGGGAGCGACAGAATATTAGAGATAAAAATGTGCTCTCTTTAAGGCTGATTCTTTAGAAAGAGGACCACGCAATGAAACATTACACAAGAATGCATTTTAAGTTTATGCCTAGAAGAATTCAGCATAAAGACACATCGCTGAAGGTGACGTCAGGTAAGCATCTTTTGAGAAATCTCTTGTTAACAACATAACACATGTAAACAGAATGCAGTAATGACAGAGATTTGAAGGGAGATCAAGACGCCGTCATTCTTGTTCCAACATTAATGGTGTAAGAGTTGTGTACTATGGCTCCCCGAACTCTGTGTAAGTCGCTTTGGATAAAAGCGTCTGCTAAATGACTAAATGTAAAGAGTTCACCACTAAGAAAATACATGTTAAAAACAAAGTTCACGCATTAAAATACGAACACAATAAATATCACACTGTATCAACGCCGAAACCGTTAAACCTTACAAATGTAAAACTGCAAACACTTTATAGACATGTAGAGGAAACCAGTAAACTTCAAACAGCTGATGACCCCAATTTTATTCAAAAGAACAAGAAAAACGTCTGACTTTGTCCTCAAGCTTTCAAAGTCCACAAAGCTTTGACCTTGATGTTCGAAGTATTCATTTTTTTCCATTTAAGTCGCATGCTTCTGCACACAGAAAGCCACACAAAGTTGCCATAGCGCATTTCCACCTCAGTGATATCTGACGCTTGGCAGCATACATGCAAAATAAAAGCGTTCCCACAAATGTGTCCAATGAATTCCCGTGTGCTTCTCATAAAATACATTTATTGCAAAACATTGCATATAGAGCGGACCGACAAAAAGCGATTTCTATCCAAAGTGAATATTTTGTGCCCAATTTCCTTAACTTTTTAGAAAATGTCCATTGCCTTGACTCGTCAAGACTTAAAGCACAACTTCGTTTGATCCACAACAGGTTCACCGGCATGCACACTGAGAAAAACGCATGCAACCTTTTAAAAACACCAACCCCTCAGGACGAGACCACATAAAACCGTGTTTGAGTCTTGCCATGACCCCTGATTTTCATTCATAGCTAACTAACATCATACTGCAGGTGACCCAAGCACACTGCATGGTCTCAAAAGCAATCTGTCACGAGAATCAAATCCAGCAAATAGCATGCATGTTCAAAAATGAGGAAAACATCCATATTCAAAACAAAACCCGCACCAATGACCTAAATAATGTACCACCTACAGTCGGGTGACTTAAGAAAGCGTAATGCAAACTCCATGACCCTGATGCCACCGTAAGCTACAATGCTACAGTAATTACCCCCTCCCCCTCCGCATTATAATGCAACGCTTTAATGCATACATATAATGCGGAAATAATGCGTTTAAAACGGCACGTATGAATGAACACAACCGGGATATTAAACAGCACCACCGCGGTCACGGCGCCTCCCGTGCACCCCTTTAAATACCCCCGATACCCATTGAACACGGGCCGGTGCGCTGTGCTCGCATGTCCATTTTGTTGAACGCAGCTGGCGACTGCAGATGCACTAAACTTACATGACTGTTTCTTCCTATGCAACACGGCCCCGCAAAACAAGGCCACGATCGTGCCGTGCAACGTTACGACAACCGCAACTCGACGCATGCACCCACCTCGTCGCTTCCACTGGAGCTGTATCCAGCCTCTCCCAGGACCTCGTAGCTCGCCTCGATCCCGAGCAGGCGCAAGTGGGACTGGTCCTCGTTCAGCGCAAACACCATGCAAGTGGGCCTCGGGCCTCCGCTGGAGGAGATCTCGTCTTGGTCTGTCCCGGTGCGGCCGAGCTGCCACCGCTTCTCCGAACGCAAACGGCTCCGCGACGACCACGGGCGACCGGGAAAGCGACCCCGCGCCGCGCCCACGCCGCCTGCGCCCACAACGGCAGCCGCGGTTGCTGATCCGCATCCCGCTGCCGCCATCATAGCTTCAACAACAACACCGATAGATAGAAACTCAGGGTGAGAGAAGAGGGAAAGCGCCAGATAGGGAGGGGGGGGGCCGACGTACGGTGCATTGTGGGAGATGTAGGCTAAGAATGACAATGCACCTCGGTAATAAGACTGCGAAAGCTTTCATTATAATTCTAACACTTAAGCATTCATTTCAGGTCATAGGTCAGGGTTTATTTTTGTGTGTTTATTTTTTTAAGGTTTGTTACATTTTTTAATTTGTATTACTAAATACAAAGGGTAACCTTTTGTTCATTTAGTTAAACATGGTCTTAATGGTTTCTTGTTTTGCTGTTCCGGGCAGATTTGTGTATTTCTTTGCACTCGTTTTCTTTTCAATTAAATATATGTGATATATATTTATATTATTATTGTATGATATATAGTAAAAGACAATAGAAAGTAATGCCGATTATAAGCATTGTAAAATATTTATGCAATTTTACAATAAATAATGTAAAATATTATATATTTTACTTTGGTGTAACATTTAAAACGTCACTATTTTAAATATGGCTGTTAATATTTTAATAATGTAACGCATATAAATGTACAAAACAATAGCACAACATTTTATAAAGCCTTTTTATTATTCGCATTAACCATTCATTTATTTTTATTTATAGTAACCTGGTCTGCTCATATGTCAATCTAATGTTGAACTTATTTTCAATTAAATATATGTATATATGTATTAAAAATAATAATATAAAATAATTTAATAATAGCCTGTTTTAGGACTAATACAATTAGCATTTTCACCCATAACTTAAATGCAAAAAATATGCAACAAAATGCGATGTATTTAATAATACTTTCCCACTCCCGATCCTCAAAAACCACACTACCCATCATCCAATGCGCCAAAGCGACGTAACATCACAGGTTTCATCAGGAAGCGGAACCATAAAAGTTGTTTCACCCTCGCCTTTGTTGTGTTAAACCACCCGTTTTCTGATCTGTGCTCGCTATTTAAGGTATCCATCTCTTTATATTAAACGATGCATTAGTTAAAGGTTTAAAATGATGCGCGAGGTATGCGATTAATAACCCCTCGATCTTCGTCGTAGTGTTGTCATGACTGTGCTACAGATTAGGCGGATGTTGTTGTTCTTCGCTGTGAATTTTCCAAACATTATCTCGGTGTTGTTCTTGATTTACTGATTTGATATATTTGCGAAGCTTTATAATGTACGATTTTGTACAAGCATCCCAATTTCCCTGTAACGTTCATGTAAAGCACGATATTTTGGCAATACGGTTTTGTGTAGCCAGATGGCAGCAATGCTTCAACAAATTGATCGTTTCAGATGAATGATATAAGTGTCTGTATTTTTATCAAGTTCTCTTTTGTTCACAGGAAGACCATCACAACGACATAAACTAAATCCACTATGAATCTTGAACGAATTCCCAATGAAGAGAAAGTAAGCCTTTGCAGAAGATACTATCTAGGTATGTATTTTTAAAAAGATTTGTAAGTCACTAAACCAAAGCCATGTTAGATGCATCCCCAAGAGCATTTGTAATGTCTTTATGTATAGATTTCCAAAATCTGCATACTGTTACAATCATTTTGGCAGGATGTTTTTATGGATTTAAAGGGATTTTACACCAAAAATGAAAATTATGTCATCATTTACTCACTCTTTTGTCATTCCAAACCTGTATGACTTTCTTTCTTCTGCAGAACACAATAGAAGATATTTTTAAGATGTTTTTTCTAACCAAACAATAGCAGTCCCCATTAGCTTCCCTTGCATCGACACAAAATCACATTTCTCAAAATATCTTCTTTTGTACACCACAGAAGAGTCGTACAGGTTTGAAATGACATCTTTATGTAATCCCAATAGCAAAATTGGATTTCTGTTTTTATTAATATTCATGCGTATATATATATATATATATATATATAAAATTTTAGTGACGCATCAGACGTGCCTAATTTGCACATTACTCTATTTATACATTTTCATATAGCCTACATGTTTTAACAATGCTGTCTGTTTAAATATTTTCCACAGGTGGTTTTGCATTCCTTCCTTTCCTCTGGCTGGTTAATGTGGTGTGGTTTTTCAAAGAGGCATTTTTAAAACCTGCCTACACAGAACAACCACAGATCAAATCCTGTGAGTTTATGACAGCGCAAGCATTATCATATTTAAGAATATTGCAAGGAACCTGATAAGTTCGGTCTTGTGTCACTTTACCTTGACAACAAATAGTTTGTATTTTATTGAGGGGAAAAAAGGTTTAAAAATGGATATCACAAAATGCAAGTTATTTAAAGGAATACTACTGTTTATGATGTTTACTTCACTTTCTGCTGCCACTTACTATATTAATAGCCATTATTATTAAAAAATAGTAGGCAGTGTACAGTTGCACATAATGTGCACAAGTCCTTATGGGATATTCACATTGCAGAGACAAAGTGGGTGATGCAGGCTGGAATTCCTGAGTCGCGTTTGTATAAACTGTGCTGTTTATATGCAAGACACATGATGCATTAAGAGAATGCTTTGAGTCCAAGGGGTGTTATACACAGTAGCGAAGTAAACCGTTGTTTCACATTATAGATCGTACTTTAGCATGTTTGATATATTTGGTGCAGTGTATGATGTTTTGAATGTAATCTAAACTTTTTCTTCAACCCTCAACAGATTTGAAGAAATCAGCGCTGGGGCTTTTAGTGTGGGTGGCGGTGTTGACAACGTGGATCACAATATTCCAACATTTCAGAGCTCGGTGGGGGGAGGTTGGAGATTACCTCTCTTTTACCATTCCGCTCGGCACAGCCTGATATAAAGGCTTTGCTTCACCATACCTCTTTTTAATACTTAAAATTTTTCTACTCCCATTGACAAGATGCACCCTGGCTAATTTTACCACTGTCGTCACATGCAAGATATACTGGATCTGTCTGGGAGCTGTGGTATTTTGTGAACGGATGGAATCATCTGTTGGTTGGGTTAGATAATATGGACACAAACGCATTATGCTGCTTAATACTCTATTCCATATGTTGTCAAGTTTTAACCGCTATGTTTATCACATTACATTTAAGTAACGCAGCAAGTACTTTAAGATTTCTGTGAAAGCATTATAATGTATAATAAAACTTTAAGACCAGGCAGGTCTGTACAAAATAAAGTCTTTAAACTGTATTGTATAAAAAGCAAAGATTTTCAAGAAATACAGTTTGTGCACCATTTGTCCATGCCAATCTGTCAACTACCGATTTGCTCTTTTTAGATCATGGAAAAGCATCACATAAGCTAAGCAAATTCCTTGAGATCGCCACCTAATCCATGTGAGGGACGAGCTTCTCTGTACTGTTGCCTATTAATCAACACGGCTTACAAAAATATTAAACCGATTTGCATAGCAGACTCTGTAATATGAACGCATGAAGCCTCTGTTTTGTTTGTACCCCCATATAGGCGCCTATTATGAAACTCGACCCCCCTTTGGGGCAAACACTAAGCGAGTCGTTGATCTTGGTTGCTGTTTTTAGTCACCTGTAGTCAACGCCATGGACAGACAGTTCTGTTTCTGTTTCCAGCCCATGCTGACAGCAGAAGGATATGTTATCCCCAGCTTCAATAGCTTGCCAACACATTGGCCATTGGTCTGTTTACATCCAAAGGGCATCCAGAAAGGCTTTATCTTCTGGAATCATAGGTCAAATTTGACAGATGATGAAGCTTTGTCCTGTTGTTGGATATCAGCGATAGGACAATGTGTTTAATTGAACATAATATAGTCATTCTAATTCCATCCATTCCTTATTTCATATACATGTAGATGAGTTTACAGCCTTGATGGAATTTAACTTTTCTATGTTTTTACTGTAAATCCCTTTAAATTAGCTTTAGTTTTTTATGAGACATGTTTAGGAATTGCATCTCTAATACACAACAACATTAAGCGGTGTACTTGACAAACAGATCAATTACAATATGGCATTACGCAATTTATACCAATGCCTGCCAACTACATTTTTCATTAGCACCAAGACAGAAAATGCCAGTGACTGGCAAAGGGTGTGACCATTCATACTGGAAAACACTTTACATTTTAGGTTTCGAATTATGTAAGATTAATATATAATACAAATAGAACCATTGTTGTATCCTAACGATAAAAGCCGCAATAATGTTTACTTTTCTCTACTGATTTCAATGGTCTACGATCTACATTTTAAATAGAAGCTCAAAAGTCAGATTTTGACTCTTTTTGTTAGTAGGGATGGTGAACACTCGCAAGTATATATTTGGCTAATTTTTCTTGCTTACTAATAATACTTCACTGAATTGCATACGTTTACGTTGCAGTCTTTCCCGGCCCAATATGGCGGACTATCACAGCAGCGGGCAGAGGCGCTCAATGCGTGTTAGCCACCAATGTAATAAAAACACATTTTAAACATTCTGAAAGTGTAAAAGGTCGAATGACGATGTACGACGTGCTGTGTCATGTGAAAACAGGTCCATGGCGGTTAGCAGTCATTCAAACTTATTTATAGCTGGACGACCTCACCGTAACATCATAAACACGACCCTTCGACATTGGATAGACGCGCATCCAAGTGGTCTCTCTAGCACAAAACAGCAAAAGTTCCTAACCCAAATTCCCAGTGTTCCTGTTATGATATAATATCATGAATAAACACGGCTTTCATCATGGATAAGGAGACGAGCAAATCCACCCGTAATTGACATTCCATAACAACAAATGCAGCTTTAATAGCGCGTCTGGCACCATGATCCAAGACTGTGCTAGAAAGATCTCTGTCTCTGCCAGCCACTGAGTTATATTGCGTTTGTTTTGAGGAAGGGTTTGATGGGCGGTGTTTCCACAAGCTATTTAAACTAGAGAGCAACACATTCCCTGCGTTATTTATCCCGTAGTTGCGCAACGGGCCGGACCACCCCAGGATAACCATGGATTTTGATTCGCCTCCTTCGGTGAGCGGGATCCCGTGGGACAGAGTTTTGTTTCCCCGGATGAACGGGACGATTGGACCGTACGCCTGGACCCCGACCGAACTTTTAATTCCCGTTTCAGAGCACACCGGAGCAGCACAGGTGAAATAATGTTTCTCTAACAAAAATAACCACAGTAGCTATAGTTAAAGGAATAACCCTTGTAGATCAGGTATAAGCCAACACAAAATACGTGATTTCATTCAAACAATTGGGCAAAATCAGTTTTATTATGGGGTAGATTCATTGAAATTTGTATAAGTATATAGTTTTAAACAGATGGTTAAGTATGGGTGTATAACCATAGTTTATACAACTTCTTTTTTTGGTAAAAAACATCCCACCAATAGAAACCACTTCATAACCAATACAATGTATATTAAAATCAACAAATCCTTCTTAGATTTATTCCAATTTATGTGATTTAATATTTAATATTAGCGGGGAATAATATGAATACTACTGCCTGTAATATAAGTTTATGAGACTTGCCACTTAAAGAAATTGAAAGTGAAAATTCTGTGACGAATTACAGAAAAAGGTATGCTTGTAACCAAACACTTCTTGAACCCCATTGACTACCATAGTAGGAAAAATGACAATAGTAGAAAGGACCCCAGAACTGTCCTACATTCTTAGAAATATCTTCTTTTGTGTTTAACAGAACAAAGAAATTAAAAAGAAAATGGTAGTCAATGGGGTCCAAGAACTGTTTGATTATAAGCATATCAAAATATCTGTATCTGTGTTCATCATGAGTATATAAAGACAGACTTTCCATTTTTGGGTGAACTATCGCTTAAGGCATGTCAGTTCCTTAACTGAAAATGTTTATATTGAAGTTACTTAGTAATACAACATTTTGGGGGAAAATTAGTTATTATACATTATTCAATTCGCCTTCTTTTCAGGTTTCCTGTGATCATAATGGATTTACTGTACAGGTTGATGTGAAACACTTCACTCCCGAGGAGCTCTTAGTCAAAGTTGTTGGAGATTATGTTGTGGTTGAGGGAAAACATGAACAAAGAAAGGTGTTGTCTTCTTACTTTTAATAATGTTAACTCAGATCATGTTTGTAGTAATTATATTACCTAGATTTGTTTCGAATTGTTTCTAGGATGGTTCGGGACTGGTGACGCGTCAGTTTAACCGGCGATATCGGATCCCGACTGGTGTGGACATCATGGCACTGGAATCAGCAATGTCACCTGAAGGAATGCTTATCATCTCAGCACCTCTCCAACGGGAAGAAAACTCCAGACTGTTGAATCACTGTGGACCATAATGCGCACATTTATCCACGGCCCTAAAGCTCATATCTTCTCTCTTATACACACAAAATACAAGAGACCCAAAGCAATGTCCGTTTCCTCCCTCTTCCCGACAACCAATTCTGAACAAACTCAATTCCAAGCCAAACACCAGTTTCTTTGCACTTATAATGGCTTAGCTCACATCCCATGAGCAAGACAAATTCGTTCTCATGTCAACCAGTTCTTCTGATTCAAAACGCTTATACACGGGCAAATAAACACATGAGTCCCTAGATTGAATTTGCATTGCACATTTATGCATTTGGCGTTCAAAGTGTACATTTTATTCGCATGTAAACCCATGACCAGAGACAGCTTCAATATATTTAGCTGTTTCTAAAAATGGCACAGACTCTTCAACTAAGCAATTCTTCCAAAGCTACGTTGGGATTGTAAATATTCTTAAATTATGAAAATGATAAGCAAGTGTTCATTTTGTTTTAATCTTTATGTGATGTACAGCTTGAATACAAATAAATATGTGATACTCTTGCTTATTTAAAAAGGTCTTTATTTATAAATACATTTGAATCCAATTAAAAACACAAATAAATAGTAACATGATAACATATTTGAAACACTGCTTTCATATATAAATCATGTGCCTGTTGGAGAAGTCAGTGGACGAAACCGCTCAAGCATCATGTCAACCTCACTGAAAACAGGATAAAGAATACATTTAGTACAACTGTACATCAGTTTTGGGTAAAATGGCTTGTGTAGTGTAGAATATGCAGAGTTAATAAAATGTTGATATTCCCACCAGAGTTGTTCCTTCACCCATTTCCTTTGCTGTCTGAGGACTTGCAGTAAGGGATCATCTTCAAACTCCGTTCCATCCGAGTCTGTGTACAAAAAATGTGATATCAATGTGAAACGTTCCTAAATCAGTAATTAAAATGTAATGATTGACAAGCAAATATGATTGTTTTAGGTTAATAAAGAAATATAAAAACGCCCTTTTTTGTAGCTTGAACCTGCTCGACCAATCAACTTCCTTGCATGTTGTTATGGAATGACAGGTCTCGCTACTCGCTTTTTATTGGTAAGCTGTGAAAAAGGTACTTGACAAAAGGGCTGTTTTTTATCAGAGATGCTCTGAGTTACAGAAAAAAAGCGCTTAGGACTTTTTTGTGAACACCTACTCCATAGGATCATTATGTTAACCAGATGCTAGCAGCTTCAAAAAAGATGTCGAATCTGAACAAAGCCTAACGTGAAATCAATGTCACGTTAAATCTATGTCATCAAACAGTTTTATAGCTAGTTACAAACACGTGCAGAAACGCCACTGCTGAGACCTTTCCTACCTTCTGCATCCTGCATAAGTTGATCTATGACCTCAAATGGTCGCAGCACGTCAGTTGGAGGGGTGACAGGGGATTGTTGGGGTTGAGGCGGGGTAAATGCTGAGGAAACTGATGAACTTGGACTCTTGCACTGGGTCGGGGAATCAACGCCAAAAAAAAGCACCTCAGAGACAACCTGTCAATGTCAAGAATGCAGTGTAGAAAAAAGTTGGAATCAGCGATTTTATACAAAAAATGTATTCTAAATAGAAACGTCTACGTACTTTAAAGTGGCACAAACCTGTCCCAGAGCATTGTGTATTGGTGAGGATGGCTCCAGATCTCCAGATCGTCCTCTTTGTCTCAACCTTTGACCCTCTTCCTGACAGCTGCTTTTTCCGCTCAACACCATAGCGTCGCGACTAGCCCCTTCATGACCTTTAGCCCGACAGGCCCTAACTGGATTGCCGCTCCGCTCAACACTATGTATACAAAGACATTCAGACAAGTTTGAACAGATACAATAATACCACAAAAAATATTACCTATAATATAAATACTTTTAGTAAAAAAGATATCACAACAGAAATGCACACAACCAAGTGTGATGCAATAAAAGCGAGACATTTTTTTAAATAAATGTGACAATTTACTCGCGCCTGAATTCACATCAGAAAGTCACATCAGAAAATACCGTTCAGATTTTTTCTTCCGACTTGGCGGTGCAGTCTTCTCACGCCTCGCACTGTCAGTCTTCCCCTTGACTGTCGAGGCTTTCTTCCCTTGAATATCTGGCCCCGGCCCCTCTGTGCTCTCAGAAGTCTGTGGAGATGGGGATGAGGATTTTTGCCCTCTGTAGTGCTCCTCTTTAGTCTCTGCGATGTTGAGCTGTATTCCGATTTGTCTGTGATGTCTTGGTGGGACAGAAGTGGCTGCTCTCTTATTTTTCTCCCTTAAGCTATGGTGAAGGGTATCAGGTTTGATTTTGGGGTTAGGTTGCTCCTGGATGGTGGTATCGGGTTGGATTCTGGAGACACTTGGGCTTGAAATAGGTAGCTCTGGCTCCGGGGTTGGAGGATCGAGGCTGGCGAGGGTAACTGGCGTAAATGCAAGATGTGATTTCTGAAGAGGCATGTTGCTCAAATGGCTGTGATGTGCCTAGAAATAGATCATTAATTTGAATATGTTCAACTTTGATGTGAATAAAGTGGTTCGGGCAATCATATTTGTCTTATAATTTGATACGATGTAACTCACGTTGAAACAAAAAATATTTTACAGATGACACATAGTATACAGTGACATCGTTTTTGGTGTATGCTTTATAGAAAACAGGTCCAGCAAACCATCACAATAGTACACATTAACCTTTGTTTACAGTCCAACCCTGATTTGCATATCTGTTTTTACTCACCTGGTTTGCTCCCACAGTTTTTGCCATATGAACACAGAGAAGAGAACTGTGGGAAGAGGCCTCGTGACATGATTGCCTGGCCTGTTCCATCTTCCTCCTCAGACGCCACTGAAACAGAATGTCATCTTCACGTCGGACCCCAGACCCCACAGAACCAACAGCAAGTGTGTGAAAAGACGGTCCTTCGGAAAAACTGGGGTCTAAAATCACTTACAAACAAAACAGAAACAGTGTGAGGCCCTAATATGATTTTATTGTATTAATATGAATATATAGCATGCCAAATGCTTTGCAAATTAAGAAGGTTCTTTTGATCATGTTTATGTTTAATCTAAGTTCAAAAGGAAGCGTCTATTTCAAAATAGCTTATTCAGAATTTTATCAAGAACTGTGGTTAGAGATTTAAGAGGCAAGCGCTTTTGCAATTTGCAACAAAAAGATGCACTGATATCAATTTTGCAGCAAGTATAAAATGGTATGCTACATGTGTCGAGGTCTTACACTGTTACTCACAGTTTGTTGAGGCCATTAAAGTGGGCGCAGCTGGTTTTCGGATTGGCTCATCTATACTGACAGGGGAAGAGAAATCAGAGCAACCCAAACCTTCAGAGCTTATAGGCACTGAACCACTGCCGAGGGAATGTTCACTGAAAACACAAAAATATAACTACTTAAAACAGCGATCAGTATCTTAAAAAGATAAGTGTTATATTTTGAGAAATGTTTTGTGTCCATACAATGGATGTCAATGGGGTCAATGTTGTTTAGTTACAAACATTCTTAAAACAAAAACGTATAATCTGTTTTCCAGAAAACAAAAGTCATCTATGCATTGAAACCAAAGTGGGAAAATAATTTTTCGGAGAACTACTGTATTCCTTTAAGCTCATACATTACTAATCAAATGTTAAGCTACACCTACATGCAACAAGAAAGACCACCCTGTTACTAAAAACACTCTGTACTGTGGCGTAACTCTGGAGCTCCAGCGCAAGCTTGGCGCCCACCCCGAACATTCAGTACTGACACCGTCGTTTATCATTGTGAAATGACATTTCCTCCCCACCGGTCCGAAATAAAGCGTTTGGTCTCACCTCTTCTGAAGCAAACGCTTGGCCCGCTCCTGTAGCTGCAAGATCTCAGGTTCTTCTGGGTCACATTGGGACAACTCTGACAACGTCTGAAAAACATTTTGTGATCCACAAGATTATCAACTACAACAACCCTGTCACTGGTAATACCTGTTACCATAAATGTCAAATACCGCAGAGCTTTACGACCTAGTAATGACATTTAAGGACGTCCTCTCGTCTGAGGATAGTTTCCACCGGACTCTCTCTCATGTGCGTTCAATCATAACGTCCAGCACGTCAAAATTGAGAAACTGGGCCAAGGGTTGCATAACCCCCGAATTTATAAATACATGAAGTTTGACACTTAGCAGACCTCTCAGTCTTATGTGGGCATGAGTTCTTCTTCCTTTCACGTTAAGGAATTCGCGAGCCGTGCTGCGGTGGCATTCGATAACAGAGCCGAACATGGAAAACAGGATGTTGAACCAAACATTTGCATAATGTGTGTAACATGGCAACACTGTAAAAAATGATGAGACGCCGGTAAACGGCAACAGTCGTCTGGAACATTCTGTATCAGCAATAAAAGTCTTGTTTTCTTGAAGACCTTTAGTAACAGAACATATTCTGTGACACCTAAAGGAGACCTTAACATTAAATGACCTGTACAACCTTTGAATCAAAATCTTTCACGTTACACGTAACTCACCAGCATGCTGAGGTCATCCATGTCTCTGACATGACATTTTGAGATGGGTCTGTGGGTGCTCAGAGCACCTGTGAGGCCAGTGGACTCTGCAACACAAACACAAAAAATATACATTGCTTTCGAAAACATCATATAGAAACAGCTGGCTTTTATTTGAAAGAATAATGACACGAGCGCACGTGCGAAACATATATTATTAGGATGTAGTGCTTAAATTTGGCGTTTCCGGTGCCTTTTAAATGTGACAGACAGACAGAGCTTGTATTTAATAACCAGGTTAGAAAACCTCGGCCATGTTTATCGGGTGCTTGGGTCGGTGTTGAACTGGACGGAGGGGATGAGGAGATCCACCGAAATCCGCCATCTTCTTCCTCTGCAGCCTCACGCAGACGATCCTCTCGACTCTGTGGCTTTCCGTAACGGAAACGCTCAATGTACCTACACAGAGAAAGACTTTTGTTCATGAAGAATGCCACGTAACAAAAAATGAGAAAATCCTGACTCACTGTTTTAAGAATTATACTCTGTGGCAACATAACACTTAAAATTCTAGTTTATAAGGATGACTTACTGCTATTAAACAACTTTAATAGACTGTAAAATCAAAAATCTTGTTTTGTATGTAAAGTATTTTAAACCGAAATAAATGTTTCATTTCGTCCGATTATATTACATTATTTGCAATACTGTTAAAAGTCTTATCTCATTTACAATTTTCTATCTATAAGAGAGTAAATAGATTGTATGGTGTGCTATTTGATGTGTATCAAAAGTTGCAGAATAGTTTCAAGCAGTTTATAAACGGTCACAGAAGATCCAAAAGTTAATTGTACCACTAAAATCATGAAATGTTCTTACTTTGCAAGCACAGAGGGCTCTTTCGCCACAGTTGCTTCTCTAGCTACCATGCTTTTCGAGGTATACATCTGTGCCTCTGAGCAGGGAGAAGATGTACTGTTGGATGTAGAATGACTCAGGTCAGTAGAAGGCCAAGACTCTGAGAAGCATTCACTAGATGCTGGAGGATAAAGGAGTACACTGTGTGATCCTTCATGGAAGGCCGGATCCTCTTTTTTCAGAGGAAACGTATGACGTTCTGGAGAAATGGGTTTCTGAGTAAACCGGACAGGACTCAATGCCTGTAAAGTGCAGATAACAAACTAACATCTGATTTCACAATTTACATTTTTGGGCTTAAGCACTATGTTAGTCTCACATTCTAGCTGATCATTTGAGATACAGATCCCTTGTTGAACACCACTTACAAAATGAACACATCACTGTATACTGTATAACACATACTGGACAGGGATTATCATGTGACATGTAAATATTACTAATCAATTGAAGCAGCTCATCCAGTTTTATTTGCATATCTTGAACTTATGTAGCATACCTACTAAATAATTCACTTACATACACCGCCCGACCCAAAAAAAGTCACACACTCTAATATTTCGTTGGACCGCCTTTAGCTTTGATTACGACACGTGGCATCGTTTCAATAGGTTTCTGCAATGTCCAGAATGTCCATTTTTTCCATCCAGAGTTGCATTCCTTTTTCGCCAAGATCTTGATGATGGGAAAGTGTCCGCTGCTCAGTCTTCTCCAGAACATCCCAAAGATTCTCAATGGGGTTAAGGTGTGGACTCTGTAGTGGCCAATCCATGTGTGAAAAGGATGTCTCGTGCTCCCTGTACCACACAATTTGACCCCGATGAATCCTGGCATTGTCATCTTGGAATATGCCCGTGCCATCAGGGAAGATGACGGAATAACCTGCTCATTCAGATTCAGGTAGCCAGCTGACCTCATTCTTTGGGCACATAACGTTGCCGAACCTAGACCTCCAATCCAATGGGAGTCTCTTACCTATTTGCTTAGTTAAATCCAGGTGGTGACTTTTTTTTTGGGGGGGGCAGTGTATACGTAAGTCGTATTGAAGAAATACATCAAGTTTAATGCAAAGTCTCTTACCAGCCTTTTATGCTGCTTTGGGATTTTTCTGGATCTGGTTGGGCTGTAGTGGCTCTTGGGCAAAGGGGGGTCACGAGGAAAAGGATTCTGTCTTGTGAAAACAGATGCACCACTTTAAAAAGAAAAAAGCGATTAACTTTACATCAAACAGATCGATTTGAGACAGGATTTGCAGTGCGACCCACCTTGATCTCATGCTGACCATACAAAGCTGTTCTGTTCAAACCACAGAATGTCAGTGCAGCTTGACCATAACGCACGATCAACGAGTCCTTCAAAAAAGCACAAAATATAAAGAAAACTATAATATGATCTGAAGGACAGTATTGTTGTCATAAATTACATTATATTACTTTCTAATGTAAAGGGATAACAGTAAATCATGACAATTCTGTTTGTTTCGAAGAGCTCATATAATGATAATAATAATAATGGCATAACTTGTTCCGTGATTTAGAGAGCTACATCTTTAAACCAAGCCTGTGTGAGGCACATGTATAATGATGATGACATATCACATTTGAATGTTACAGAAATGTTAACTTAAACTGCATCTGAACTATCGCGTGTTTACGTTACTAAGGTTTTAAACAGTCGTTGGACTCATATTAAAGCACCGTTTAATGTACCACGTGCTACTTAAACAAATGAATGCAAACATATCCGAAAACATATACAATTGCGACACACATTTGATGTATATTGTTCATATAGATAAGGAAAGTCTGCTTACTTTTCAAATCGTGCGCCCGCGTTGAACTCTTGGAAATGTAGTCCGAACCCCATTTTGTTTACGATGCATTCGAACCCCGTTCAACAACCAATAGGCGTCGGTAATTTTGTGATCGACGGCGCTTTGAACCAATGAAAGCGATACGCTCGTATCGGTCGTGTCCAATGACGAGCCAGGAACGTCCTTGCGCGCGGAAGAGGAATGTCGAAGAGAAAGACAGAATCGGCTCGTCAGTTTATGAGGCAAAGTCTTTAGGGTAAAGCTAGTGTCATTTTAATAATATAAACTACCAACATTTTACTATTTTATTATAAGTTTATTGAGTGAGGTCGAGCCGCGTTGTAATGTCGTTTAATTAGGGGTTTAGTGGTTTTCTAGCTAGCTAACGTCAGCTGTTTTTGCCGTTGAAGCTGATTAGCAAAATAATAGTCGTTTTGAGCATTTGTTTATCATATTTAAAATTGTGTGTTTATTGTGTTGTTTCAGCTGAATGACAGTGTAAATGTTTACAAGGTGTATGTCTTGTTTTTAAATGTGTCATTTTAACACTGGTGAGGTGTTAAAACGGCAACAGTAAAATAGAGATACATTATTATAAATATCAGACTCGTTGTATTTATAACAACAATACAATTTATATATAATATAAGATAGTCTTCCAAAGATTTGTTTGCCATGAAAGAAAGTGATATAAGATAACAGACTTTACATTAAATCACACAATGAATTCTGTAATAACTTCATATGACTAAATCCTCAGGTGAATGAAGAAAATCCTTTAGAAGAATCCAGAAGATTCGTTTGACGTTACAATGCTTCCCTGTAAGATCAAGACAGAGAAAACAGGTGAGAGTCAACACCTTATTTTATATGCACACACAGTGTTTTTGAGATGTGATTGTATTATCGATGTCAATGTGTGTCTGTATATGTGAGTATACATGTTAAAGCGTGTTCTTCTGCAGATCCTGGGGCTCGAAACCGTCTCGATGTAGTGTTGCAAGGTCTGGTTGAAAGGAGTGACAGTGAGAGGTCGGTGCATTTAGTGCAATAATGTGTTTTGATCTCAATATCTTATGAAAATTTGGAATTACTCAGTTATTACTAATGCCAATACATAGTCTCATGTAAATGATTTGGGCATCTGTTCACACAAAGTGTGCGGAAATATTGATTAAGGAAATTAAAATTGCATGATGTTGAAGTAACTATTGGTAAATGACGGCTTTCTCGAATTAGGAAGCTGTTGTTTTAGAGAACATGACATGTGTAAAACCCCCAGCCTTTTTATCTGGTTGTTCCACAGAGAGCAGAATGAGGAGGATTCTGGGAAAATGGTGGCAGACCCTTTGAGCAAGTATGCGTTTGTTAAGTTTTTAAAGAAATTAAATGTATTACAAATGTAACATAACTTGAATTAAACAATCATGTGTAATGCTATGTTTTCTTTTTGACAGGGATTTATCACCTACCTCCACTGGGAAAAGGTATACAAAGTCTTTACTGACCTTTGTCATACATTTAAACGCTTGAGTTGCACTTAACATAAGTTTGGTATTTAGTGTATATGATAGGTACATTCTTTTTCAGTCAAGAAAAGTCGTTGAATTGTTACACGATGTGTCAGAAGCTTTAAAAGCACTTTTGCTTTTCGCAGGCCATCATCAAGATTCCCACAACACAGAAGGAAAAAGCGTAAGGAAATGGACGATGGTCTGGCTGAAACCAACCAGCATAAACAGAGTAAGATAATAAAACATCTGTTTGGTGGAACATGCAAATGCTGGTTGAATTCATCAGTGCACAAAAGGGGTGTGACATTATGTCGATACGGCGATGTTTCTTCGTCCTTCTCCGTGCGATACGAGAATCGATACGCTGTGCCAAATATCGATCTTTTTAATCATTAATAAAATAAGACGCTTCTAAATATATTTCCAACCGTTATTACACCATGGCTCCACTGGTGGCGCTTAATACGCAAACGAGGAAACGTGAACAAACTTGAGTTTGAAATCAAATATGTTTCATGCATATTTGTAAATGAGCGTTAATGTGCTCAGATTTAATGCAAGTTGCTCAAATGTTTTTTTAGGTTTATTTTATTTTAGCTGGTTAACACTTAAGATTTTCCCAGGTTTAAATAAGTGGCTGTTAAATGTGAAAATGTGCCAGTATAAACATTTTAAAATGTGTTAAATGTTTTAAATGTGTCAGTTTACAAAGATACGCTTTTAATTTAACTATAAAATGTTTAATTTACTTGAGATGTTACTTAATATATTTACCTACTGAAATTTTTTGTGGACTTTAATAAAGATTTAATAATGTTGCACTTAACCATTTCATGGGCATTTTGTTTTCATAGCAGATTTCGTGATGTATCGTTATTGAATGCCAAACAATGCATTGATTATCCTAGTATCGAGATCTGTATCGTATCGTGAGGCACCCTGTGATTCCCAACCCTAGTGCACATGGAAAGGTGTCGATCATAGATGCTCAATATTTTTTAACACATTTTTGCGTGTCTGTTTTTTACCGTCAGATGCTTATATTATCAAGTTATTTGACCGCAGTGTGGACCTGGCACAGTTTAGTAATTCCACACCACTCTACCCCATCTGTCGTGCATGGATGAGAAACAACCCCGCCATGCGAGAGAGAACTGCCCCCAGCCCCCCTCACAGCTCTGGGGAAGAAGAGGTAATCACTAGCATTGACCTGGAAATATAAAACAATGTTCATCTGCACACCGCTGTGCGCATCTGTACTGTACTGTACTTTTTATCATGTCTTTCAAGCCCCTAATGGCTTTCTTTGATTTTCAGAACCAAAACCAAGCAAACAATTCTCATGTGTCTTTTTATTCCCATTTTATAAGATGAATGACATGCTAAACGGCAAAAGTCAGAACGTTTACAGGCTTCCTCCACCTGTATGTCCAAAATCTGGTGAACCTGTAAATCTCAGAATTCCACCTGTTGAAAAGGCTGCAGAGAGCCAGGTAAGCTTCAGTTTTTAGCGTAAACCTCTTACTTTGCAGGAAATTTCAAAGAATAGTTCGACTTGTTAGATCAAGAGGGAATGAACCCAGATTTATATAAAGCACTGTGATTCTTGCACTTTGTCTCGCTAGATCTTTCTCTGTCAGAAAAATAACTTTGTCTGATCCTCAAAAGATATTCATATCTGTTGTGAGTCAAGCAAACAGCACATAAAGATGGAGGCAGGCGACTAAGTGATGATAGATTAAAATTGGTGTAAATCAAATAATCAGAATTGCGTTTCAGTTCTCAGTCTGACTTTGACTAGAAACAGGTCTAACTAAAAACCAGGAGTAAAATGTCAAGGGGAGAACACACATAAACAGAATACTTTTTTTAGAAACTTGGTTTCAGCAATCCCTAACTTGAACCGATAGAATGATAACATTCAGAATGTAATAAACAGTTTGCATATTGAATTATGATTGGTCTTCCATTGCACATGTATTTGCATATCAATGCCTTTTTATTTTCTAATGTATTCTTTTTTTTGTCAGTCCATAGATACTGAAGCTGGTGCCTCGCCTCTAATCTTCAGTCACATCAAACGATGGAAGAAAATTAGACAGAAGTATAAAATGTTCATTATGTAATATTAACATTGTTTATATATGTTGGTGTATTTGTTGTTATATATTTATCCTTTGATTCTTATGTGTTTTAGGTGGAAGGAAGCCTCCAATAAGAACCAACTAAGATACAGTGAAAGCATAAAAATTCTAAAGGAAATGTATGAGCGCTAGATCATGCAAAACGGCATCTGAAGAATATTTGGTAGTGAGACAAAAGCCTTAAATGACAGTTGGATATTAATACTAGGCTTGTAAATTGAGAACAAACTAAATACATGTAAACAACTCAGCTTTTGTACTCTTTGTTTTTCTCTTGAAATAAATACTTTACTGAACTGAAAAACAGGTTTTGCATGTATTACATTCACTCCCCGTCCAAAGAAGTCACACATGGAATAATATTACATTGGACCTCCTTAAGAATTTTTCGCAAAGATCTTTTTGTTTATCTTGTATTGAGGATGGGAGAGTCGGACCGCTGCGCAAAGTCTTCTCCAGCAGACCCCAAAGATTCTCAATGGGGTTAAGGTGTGGACTAACATGTATCCTGGCATTGTCATCTTGGAATATGCCCATGCCATCAGGGAATGAAAATATATTTCCTTATGATTAATTTCAGATGGACACATATTGATTGAGAAAGGTCTATAAGCTTACATTAGAGTGAAAATTATATTTTATTTAAAATATTCAAACGTTTCGATGAAGAGGTTAAAGTATATAATACAATAGTCATAAAATAATTGCATCATTCTTCAGTTGTGTGGCAGAATCATGTAAACAACCAATAAACACTTACAAAGAATCTTAAATATTTTATTTATGTAGTCGGGAATCTTCTCAGACAGGAACTAAGAGCAAGTTTCTTCGAGAACTGAAAGATCCTCCAGTAAAGACATAATGAAATCATATAAACACTAATATAATATGATAGTTTACAATAATATAATTTTTTTTATGCTTCATCAAGATAAAATTGCACACAAGAAATCTTACATTCAGCTAGTCAAAACTATTTGTCGCTGAAGAAAGTTGTTTACATATTTTTACATCCCAGTGGAATATTCTAAGCCCAGTGGAAAACTGTTTTAATTTATAAAGAAGATGTTGTTATGTTTCTGGGGGCTTCTTACAGAAAATTGTATCCTATCTGTACAGTAACCATGGTAATTTCATTTAGGACAAAGGCTATTACAGAACACCACTTCCCTACTGTTAGGACTCTGTCCTTCCTGTCTCGAGCTTTCTAGCTCCCTGGGCAGAGTCATGACATTGCCACGTCTTTCGGGTTTCTGTTGTGTTATGTGTGGAGACAGGTGGCTTTATGTTGTTACTTAATGCCACGTGTCTTCCTGTTATGTCTCAGCCCCACCCTCCTATCTCCTGTAGTTTCATTCCCATCGTCTGTTTTGTAATTCACCTCGTTAGGGTTTCATTCCCATCAGCTGTCACCACTCTCCCCATGTAATCACTCCTCGTTAGTGTCTCCCTTTATATGGTCTCAGTTTCTCTCTGTTCAGTGTTGGTGCATTGTCTTTGTCTTTATCATATGTCTTTGTCTTATATTGGTTGTCTAATGTGGATGTCTATGTTGAGCTGTGACTGGGGATTACACGACTCCAGGCAAATAGTTTGTGGACTTATTATTTTATTATTAAGGACTTTGTTTCCTTTTGTCCCCCTCGTTGGAGGTGTTTGTTTTTTCTAGTGTTTTTGTTCATGTTTACCCCCTTGCGGGTGTTTTATTTAATAAACATTTTTTGTTATACCTTCGTCTGCCTGCATCTGGGTTCTGTCCAAAACCATTTCGTGACAGAATGCACCAACCCATAAGAACCCAGCAGGCGGCGATTTTCCCTGCAAGGCCTCGCCAGCCTGGTCCCCTCTCCAGCATTCGCCAGGGGAACTTGGACCGGGACGAGTACCTGGACAGGTTCCTGGAAGCCGCAGTGGAGGAGCTCTTCGGGGAGGAAGAGGTTACGGCGGCATTCAACAGCGGACTGAGGGTCCCCCTATCGCCTGCGGAGATGATGAGGCTGAGACCGCTTGGCTTCGAGGGTGTGCTCCAGTTCGCCATGAGCCGACCGGAGCCCAGTGTCTCCGTCTGTCCGAGGTTGTCTTCTCCGTTGGGCCCCATCCCCGAGGATCACACCCTGGAGCTTGGGGTGGTGACCACCACCGCACCATCAGCCTCGGACCCTGCAACCTCTTCACCACCTACCAGTCTTCAGGGCAAGCGTGGAAGGAGAGAGTCCTGGGGGTCCTCTTCGGAGGCCTCCAATGCGGAGCCAGCCCCGTCCTTCACCTCCTTCCTCCAGCCGACTACCAGGAGATTGGCTCGGCAGAAGAGGAAGAGGCAACGGAGGGGGGCACGTAACCCAGCCCAGCCGGCGCTCCTGTCGGTTCTCCAGCCGGGTTCACAGCCAGCGATCCAGCAGGCGTCCAGACCTGCCTCTCCGCAGGCGTCAGGACCTGCCTCTCCGCAGGCGGCCAGACCTGCCCTTCCGCAGGCATCAGGACCTGCCTTTCCGCAGGCATCAGGACCTGCCTTTCCGCAGGCATCAGGACCTGCCTTTCCGCAGGCATCAGGACCTGCCTTTCCGCAGGCATCAGGACCTGCCTTTCCGCAGGCATCAGGACCTGCCTTTCCGCAGGCATCAGGACCTGCCCTTCCGCAGGCTTCAGGACCTGCCCATCAGCAGGCGTCCAGACCTGCCCATCAGCAGGCGTCCAGACCTGCCCATCCGCAGGCGTCCAGGCCTGTCCTTCCGCAGGCGGACTTCCAGCCGGTGCCTCAGCCGGACTTCCAGCCGGTGCCTCAGCCAGTTCCCCGGCCGGCATCACCTCAAACTTTTTTCCCCCTTGGACACACACCTCTCCCTAGCCTTTTCAAGTCCCCGCCGGTCTTGTCCGGTTGTTTCAAGTCCCCGCCGGTCTTGTCCGGTTGTTTCAAGTCCCCGCCGGTCTCGTCCGGTTGTTTCAAGTCCCCGCCGGTCTCGTCCGGTTGTTTCAAGTCCCCGCCGGTCTCGTCCGGTTGTTTCAAGTCCCCGCCGGTCTCGTCCGGTTGTTTCAAGTCCCCGCCGGTCTCGTCCGGTTGTTTCAAGTCCCCGCCGGTCTCGTCCGGTTGTTTCAAGTCCCCGCCGGTCTCGTCCGGTTGTTTCAAGTCCCCGCCGGTCTCGTCCGGTTGTTTCAAGTCCCCGCCGGTCTCGTCCGGTTGTTTCAAGTCTCCTCAACCTGTCCCACCCTTTTCTGGTGTCCCCAAGGTTTGGCCTCCCATTCCCCCACCCCCCCTCCCATGTTTGTTGTTTTTGTTGACCCACCCGAACCCCTTCATAGCCTCCCTTATGTTCCCCTTAGTTTGTTCTGTGTTGTGCTTGTGGTGTTTGTCTTTGTGCTTTGGTGTTTTGGCCCGCTGAGGTTTCTCCCTTGAGACGCCATGGGGCGTTTCTGGGGGCGGGGGTAATGTTAGGACTCTGTCCTTCCTGTCTCGAGCTTTCTAGCTCCCTGGGCAGAGTCATGACATTGCCACGTCTTTCGGGTTTCTGTTGTGTTATGTGTGGAGACAGGTGGCTTTATGTTGTTACTTAATGCCACGTGTCTTCCTGTTATGTCTCAGCCCCACCCTCCTATCTCCTGTAGTTTCATTCCCATCGTCTGTTTTGTAATTCACCTCGTTAGGGTTTCATTCCCATCAGCTGTCACCACTCTCCCCATGTAATCACTCCTCGTTAGTGTTTCCCTTTATATGGTCTCAGTTTCTCTCTGTTCAGTGTTGGTGCATTGTCTTTGTCTTTATCATATGTCTTTGTCTTATATTGGTTGTCTAATGTGGATGTCTATGTTGAGCTGTGACTGGGGATTACACGACTCCAGGCAAATAGTTTGTGGACTTATTATTTTATTATTAAGGACTTTGTTTCCTTTTGTCCCCCTCGTTGGAGGTGTTTGTTTTTTCTAGTGTTTTTGTTCATGTTTACCCCCTTGCGGGTGTTTTATTTAATAAACATTTTTTGTTATACCTTCGTCTGCCTGCATCTGGGTTCTGTCCAAAACCATTTCGTGACACCTACAGATCGGAAAGGAGTATTACAGATGCGTCTTAACTTGACAATAATCAAATAAATGGTCTTAACTTTAGGACCACCCCAACTTCAAAATTATAAAAAACACTTCACAGAAAAATGTCAACAATGGCATAAGATTTATTAATAATTGAAAATGAAGAATGTTTAATGGAAGAAAGACTCTTGGAGGACCCTGGAGATGTGTAACATGTGTGATGACAAAACACTTATAACTAAGTAATAACAGAATGTGCAATATGATATTACAGATAGCACCTTTTCTACCAAACTTATTAAAGTTTCTATTTCCACGGCACTAAAATTAAAAGCTCGCCGGTTTTGTTTTTAATTTAGTTTAACCTCATCAGCAGCTTGCTCAGTATTGGTTGCTTGGTAACAGACCTGAAAGAGGATTGTAGAGCTTGATGGTGCAATTTAGGATTTCCTAACTAGAGAAAAGACACATTTTTTGTAAAATAGGATAGAAATCGGTGCAGGAAAGTTAAGATTTGCTTCTGTAGTTCCAATTTGGGAAAATTCCTAATCTAATGTGTCATATCTTAAATTAAGAGCTAAAATAAGAAACTTTCTGTAATACGCACCCTTATATATTTGTGTTTCATCACCTAAGCATCAACTCAATATGAATTCATTAGGAGAAATAAAAATGAACAGATGAGACAATTGATAAAATAAATCAAGAGTATGAAGGTGCAAAATGTATGTAGTCTGTGGGGGTAAAATAATCTGGAATTGGGTACATTTGTTGAGAATCTCTTCTGAAACTCTAATGGAAACATTGGAAAAATATCTGAGATGCAAACAATTCTATTTGGTCTTTATTTAGTCTCACTGATGTCAATAAATATGGGTTTGTTAAATTGATTTCACGTGTCCATACGTCAACTAACTAATGTGTATAGAAGGGAATCCAGCTGAAGACAAAGGCCAGAATTGCAGCCAGAATAATACGATAGGGCTTTAGTTTATTGTTTTTACGAAGCCGTCAAACACTTTCTCCAATTGCCAGGTGCGATGTGAAGATGATGATGAAGGGTAGGAGAAACCCCAACACAAACCGATACACTACTAGCCTTTTATATGTTGCTACACCATTTGGAAAATCAGCTGCACATATAGTTTGTTGTTTGGAAGATTACCAAAGGAAGGCTTCAAGCAATGAATGCCAACAAGATAAGCAAGCAGCTCAGTTTGGCTCTGTCCATGCTAATGACTGCTTACAGAAAGGTGCAGGTGAACATATTTAGTACCGTCACCAGCTGTCCAATATACACATGAAATCACAGAAAGGCAGTCGAAATGACGGGATTCGTAGATTATGGTGAAGATTTTAAAGAACGTAAAGAGAAAATCTGCTACAGCCAGGTTAAGATACCAAATGGTGTTGATGGTTTTCTTCATTCTCAGGCCCGTTACGTTAATGACCACTCCGTTTCCAACAACACCAAGCACACAAGTCACGAGGTGAAGGAATATTGTGATGTTCAGTAGGAGATTCAATTGGACAGGTGCATTGGTGGTTGAAGGTGATGTATTGGATGAAGCTTCGGTTTGGTCTAAAGTACAAAAAAGAAAGTTAATATATGTTCAGAAATTACAGTTTGCGTGCTCATTGTTTATGTAGATTCAGCCATACGGAGCAATAAAGCATTTTTACAGGCTGTTTCAAAATTGCTGCCTGTTTTTACGTCATACTTACTTATTCTATTGGTTTAAAACACTGGAAAAATGTATTAACCAAACATGAAAAACACAAAAGATTAATCATAAAGACAAAATCTCTATGTGGAATATAAAAAACATTCAATGTTTGAAAAATATGTCCAGTATGTAACAGCATTTAAAACGTTTAAATATTTTTACCTTTAAGGAATCAGTCCGAATCCGACAGCTGAAAGCTAAAAGGACAATTTTAATCAGTTTTATTAAAATATTACAACTAATTAAAGCTTAAACGGGTTTTCAAGACAGAACAAATCTGGTAAAATGGCAAAAAAATACAAAACAGCTACATAAACTTTGAAGAGTCTTCAATATTAAATGGTCAATAACCTTACCAGTTTTAGGATGTTCTTCTATCTCAGAGTTCACAAATAAATGCTGATGTTATTTTACTGTCAAATGCAGCACACCCTCTTTTATAGAAGATAAGAGAGATGAGGAATAATTTGAAGCAAGAGGAAAGAGAAATCAACTGTTTTGTGAAATGAATGTGATCTCTTAACACTCGATCTCTGTTATGAAACAATTCAATGTATTCAGTGGAGGACACATTACACAGTAATACTTGATACACAGAATGGAAAACAGCTTGATTTCTTATTCCTCTTGATATAAGACTGTATAATAAAATATATGGTACTTATTTATTAGTCCTTTTGTGTTGTATTACTCAGCATGTTTCATATATTACTATTTACATCTGTTGTAATATTTTCATGTGTATTTGTCTTTATACCTTTAAGGGAGATTTTCATTAAACTTCTGCATTAAATAAATTAACAAGTATTGCTAGCCACAAAAGTAAATAAACTTCATTCATGCAACCTGCATGCTTGCATGCTTATAACCTGATTTATATGCATCATCTATTTTTGCCATAGTGAAGGCTGAGGCAGTGCCTTTGCTTCATCTACAATGAGAAAAAGAGATCATTCAGTATAAAAGGCTTTTGTATTCAGAAAAGTAACAGAAACATGTAACAAAACAAATATAACAAAAAATATAAAATTAACAAAACATTTTTAAACAGAAAATAGAACTGTGACTTTAAAGACAGAAAGAAAGAAAACATTTGCACGAACAGCATTGTAATATAAATGTTGTGTTTATCAAAGCAATGAGAAAATCATTCAGAGTTTGGTGATTTTTGCTCTGTTTGTTTAGATTCCTTGACTTCAACCAATGACAGAAGTTTGGGGCGGGACTATCTGTTCGTCTGACCCAGTGTTTGGGAAACTTTTATCCCAAAGTTTTTATCTCCAGTCATCTAGACACATGCGTTGTTCTCCTGTCCACTACCAGAAGAGCAGATGGCTGTGTCGTGTGTCTGCTTACTACCTTGTTGTGACTCTGAGATGCGTGAAAAGCGTGTTGATCTGAAACTCACGTGTTCCTCCGCAAAAGCCCCCTCGAACACCAGCAGCAGAGACCTTTTAAGTTTCTTCTTGAACTCGTCACACATGAACACATAGAGAATGGGGTTCAGACAGCTGTTCAGATAACCAAGACAGGTTACGAAAGGTCCTGCATCCTCAATTCCTTCTCGAACACTGTCACTCCAATTATTCTTATGTGCACTTATGAGACACAACTGTTGAACATGAAAAGGAAGCCAGCATATGAAAAAGGCCAAAATCACAGGTATAATGACCCGGAAAGGCCGAAGCTGCTTTCCTCTTTTGAGGCGTTTGGCCCGCACACCAATAGCTATGTATGAAGATGCAATGATAAAGAAGGGAACCACAAAGCCCACCGTAAACCTGTATATGAACAGAGACATAATGACATCGATGGGGCTTGAATAAACGCAGTATGATCCATTACGTTTCGGTACAGAACGATTGATGACGAAAGGGATGCTGCAGCAGATGGATGAAAGCCACACAAACACACAGATGATTATGGCTTTGACTAGAGTCCGTTTATTCTGAGCCCACACGATCACCCATGTGCACAGACATCGATCCAGACTGATGGCTGTCAGCAAAAAAATGCTTGCGAACATATTTAGGACCGAGACCAAGGATGTGATTTTGCACATGACTTTGCCAAAGTGCCAGACCCCCTTGTAAAAAGTAACAATGATGTAGATAATCAAGAACAAAATGAAAATAAAATCTGCAATCGCCAAGTTGAGAAACCAAATGGAGTTGACCGTCGACTTCATTTTGTAGCCGGTCACAAAGATGACAAGACCATTTCCGATCAACCCTGTGACTAAGATGAAAAAATATATGCATATGCTGAAGATTTCTGTGTTTGATAAGCTCTTCAGCTCTGTGGAGTTATTTCCTTCGACGTTGGTCAGATTTTGAGGTCCCAGAGTGGTGTACGCTGGACAAAAAAAAGATCAATGCTTTGTGATTATAAATTCATGCACAATGAAAAGCATCCTTGTATTATTGTTGTCACGATCGCGGGCTGGGTCATTTTGTCACGATCACTTTGGTGGGACATGGACAGAGTATCCAGGTGCAGACAGCGGTAGAAGGGGTTAACAGATATTAAATAATAAATGACAAAACAAAAACCCACTAGAGTGTAACATAACAAAACAACGGTATAAAACATAACATAGAATCAGGAAGATGGATTAACTAAACAAGACTAAAGATAGCAGGAACGTAAATAGAAATAACTGGACTACACTAACTAAGACAAGAACTCACCACACAATCAGAATTAACCAGCCATTTTAGGACCCAGACAGAGGGATCGTTGCGGCAGCGGTCGAAGCCGCCGGGTTCCCTTCCAGTGTCGAGGCCGCCGGTTTCCCGTCCATGGCCAATGCCACCGGGCTCCGTTCCAGGTTCGAGACCATCGGGCTCCCCTCCAGGGTCGAAGCCACCGGAATTCTGTTTCCGCAACAGATCCCCAGCCAGGACAGCCGGCCATTCCCGCCCAGTACAGCCAGCCATTCCCGCCCCGACTATCCAGTCTGTGTCCTGATGGCAATCCAGTCCGTGTCCTGTCTCATTTGGTCGCAATCTGTCTTGTCCTGTTTGTGCCTTGAGGATCATCAGGTTGCCATTTCTTAAGGAGGGGCTTCTGTCATGATTCTGCCGCATCATGTCATGTTACTCTTGGTTTAGTGGCGGGATCATGACAGAATCATATTTTGTGTGGAGAGAGGAATTTATGGCCCTCGTCTGTGTTCCCGCCCTCTCGTCTCCTCGTTATTGATTCATGCCCTACACCTGTTCCCCTTTTGATTTGGTCCCTGTGGTGAGGAAGGCGGGACGAGAGCCATGAGGCGGGGCCGGTGGCGTGAGTGATAGTAGCAATCAGCTGTGTGCGCACCTGTCCTGCATATCTTGCGGAGGAGATCGGGAGCTTAAAAGGACGAGCGGCAGGACTGTTGATGCGAGAGGACCGGGCCCGGACATGTGTTAAGTTTGTGTTTATGTTTTTACTTCCGTGTTTATTATTTGTTTATTTTTTGTTAAAGTTTGTTAATTGTTCGCCGGTTCCCGCCTCCTTCCTTCCCTTTTATGGATCTCGTTACAGTCCCTTATTTAATGCCCTTGTGTCTTCTGTCTTGTGCTGGTTCATTTTGGTTCATGTGGTGAGTTCCTGTTCAGTGTAGTGTAGTCTAGTCCAGTTATTTGTATTTAATTTAAGTGTTGTCTTAGTCTTGTCTAGTTTAGTTAGTAAATATTTTTCTATGTAATGTTTACACCCTTGTTTTGTTATGTTACCCCCTTGTGGGTATTTGTTTTGTAATTTATTATTTAAAGTCTGTTAACCCCTTACATGCTGTCTGCACCTGGGTCCTCTGTCCGTGTTTCACCAACCCTGTTCATGACAATTGTATTGTCAAGAAGCAATTACGTGAATAAAAATGTGTTAGTTTCAAAATTGGGACGAGAAAATATCAGCATAGCGAAGCTTTTATTATGAGAGGTGAAGAAGTGTAGAAGTGAACATCAGGGGGCATCTTGCCTCATCATCCCCTATATATTACCTGTTAAAAATGTTCTGTTAAACGTGACTCAAGAATTGAATAGTTAATCTATTGTTTATAGTTTAAAGGTATTTTAGTTTAAATTGTTTCATAGCAATGTCAGCTTTATAAAAACCCATATACAATGAGCTGATTTATAACAAAAACAGAATGAGAGTAAATGTATTAGAACATGAAACGTTTTACATAACATGTCCACATAAACCACAAGCCACACGATGCCCTGCCTTAGACAGACATCAGTGTGAGTCATGAAGACTCTTCCTGTTAATCTGATCTGAACGTGCAGAACTGTTTACAGCTGATTTAGCATTCAGGCAGAACAACAATAACACATCTTAACAATGCAAAGTATTATAAGATAGTACAGTTGGATATTTTACATTCTTCTTACATTCTTTATTAACACAGTTTATTCATTTATCTTGGTACCGTACACATTTCATGTGTGATCAAGATCACTAGTAAAACTGGTCATAAATGTGTCAACAAGACAAGAGTCTTTACGAGTGACAGCAGCACAGACGGATGGGATCATTTTGTGATTTCTATGAGTGTGCATACTTTGAATTGAAGTGGTCATGGTCATGCTGCGTAATCTTGATCAATGCAAAGATGCAAAGGGCCAAGATAATGAAAAAGAAGAGTAGAGGAAGAAAATAAATCTGCCTATAAAAATCGTCTGACAACTTTACCCAGCTGACATGCAAACAAAGCTGCCCCGAAACGGTTTGGTTTATTTGTTTAGCAAATAAATCCTTTAAACTATAAACAATAGATAAACTATTCAAATCTTGAGTAATGTATACCAGAACACTTTTAACAGGTAATATTTAGGGGATGATGAGGCAAGACTTCTTCACCTCTCATTATAAAAGCCTCGCTATGCTGATATTTACTCGTCCCAATATTGAAACAACATCTCTTCTCACACTTAATATCTTAATGACAAAAATGAATGTACATTATAAGAGGCAAACATCAGACTATGCCACATATGTAACGATAATTCTTACCCATTTTCTAGGTCTCGCCTCTGTCTTCAGGTAGATGTTGTCACAGCCCACAACAACGTCTTTGCACGAACAATTATTGGCAGTCTGGTATATCTGAGAGATTATGGGTGGGGTGATGATGTAAGCAAGGGAATACGCTACTGTAAAAACTATGCAAACATTTTAAAAGAAATCTTGCATTGAAAAAGTTTATCATGACTAGTGAAACAATTGAACAGCAAACCCATAACCAACATTTTTTATCAAAACGTCACATTTCGTTACCGTTGTGTATTTTCCCTCAATGAGTGTTTGATTGCCACTGAGTGGGCGCCTCCTAGTGGTAATATAAAAGTAAAACCTTTTGCGTGCACATCTTGTAGGTCTGTCACTCTATGGAAATGTCTTTTAAAAACTGTATTTTATTAAAAGTGTTTTATTAAATGTGGTTATATGATGAGCACTAAGTAGGATAGACGACCTCCGCACTCCTTTTCAGTTTCTGCATGTCTAATGGTTTTACGTGAAGGGAAATAAATGTAAAGATTTCCTAAATTATGTTGTTACACTTACATTCCTTTAAGCAACACATCAAAGTGAAGTTCTGAGATAAACCACGTTTATTTAGCCCACTACAGTGTAAATGTTTACAAGGTGAATGTCTTGTTTTTAAATGTGTCATTTTAACACTGGTGAGGTGTTAGATGACAAAATATTAAAATAGAGATAAATTATTATAAATATCATGATCGTTGTATTTATAGCAACAATACGATTTATAAATAATAAGGTAGTCTTCCTAAGATTTCCTTTTGTGGGCCATGAAAGAAAGTGATATAAAATAACAGACTTTACATTAAATCACACAATGAATTCTGTAATAATTTCATATACGTTACAATGCTTCCCTGCAAGATCAAGACCGAGAAAACAGGTGAGAGTCAACACCTTATTTTATATGCACACACCAGTTATTACTAATGCCACAGGCGTATTAAGACCATGTCAAATTTGCACTTAACTGCAATTTATTTTTGTGAGAATTAGAGAATTAAAATAAATCTCAATTGCTTTTAAACAACAACAAAATGTCAAGTTGTTCAAATGTATGCAGACGGTTTTTTCAACATAATATCCCCTTTTTTTTACCATACAGTGTTTTTATGGATGCTCTTTTAGGTTTTTTGGTGTATTTAGAATTCGTCTATAGTAAGAGGAGAAATACATGTTTTTGTCCTTTCGCTTTTTCTTCTTCTTTCTCTTCCTCTTTGTACGGTCTTTTGTCTGATCTGTATAATATTGTTATTTTCAAAGATTTCTATTAATAAAAATGTTGGCGGAGGTGTGACGCAAAAGTTTTTATCTGAAAGTGGGGGGTATCCCCGCACACATGCCTATTTAGCGCAGATGCGTGACTAAGTCTTAAAAAAGGTGCCTATGTACATTTATATATTTTTTATTTTGTATTGCTCATTTATATGGTCACTCGCCCAATTGCCCATTTGGTTAATCCGCCTCTGACTAATGCCAATTCATAGTCTCATGTAAATGATTTAGGCATCTGTTTTTGTGGTCAGTTAGTATTTAGTCGACATTAGTGATCAATGTAACAGGTTATGTGTTGGACAAAAAGCACATCATAGGTTCCCAGCATAAATTCTACAATGAAACTACGGAAGGTACACAAACATAACAGCAGGTCTACAAAAGTTTAACAGTTTGTATAGACACTTGTTGATGTGCTTGATAGAGATCAACCATTAAGGCATGTGCATGTTTCCTATTTAACTAATACTCGGTGTCACATCCATCATTTGTCAGCTGTCTGAATAATTGGATGGTCTTGGTATATTTACATTTTCTATCGTTTTTTCCATTTAAGCCATCACCACAGTATTGCTTTCATTTGCAAAGAGTGCGGACATATTAATAAAGGAGCTGAAAATTGCATAGTGTTCGCAAACGAGGGAAACGTGAACAAACTTGAGTTTGCGTGTAAAATGAAATATGCTTCATGCATATTTGTAAAAGAGCGTTAATGTGCTTAGATTTAATGCAAGTAGCATCACTTTTTTATTTTATTTTATTTTAACTGGTTAACACTAAGATGTTCCAGGTGCAAATAAGTGGCTGCTAAATTTAGAAATGTGCCAGTATAAAAAAAAATTCAATGTGTTCAATGTGCCAGTATAAACATTTTAAAATGTGTTAAACGTTTCAGTTTACAAAGATACGCTATACATCACAAACTCACCTTTTCTGACAACAACGTTGAGCCGTCTCTCCCGACAACCGTGACAATCTCCTCCTAGGGCCGCTCATGCAGACTCAGCGCAGGTGCCGCTCGCGTGCAGCGCTGAACCCATGTAAACAGAGTTGCCCTTCCCCTTCTGACTTTCGTTGTCCGAATATGGAAGTGAATGAGGCTTTGCGTTTTTTTATCTAGACCTATGTGAAATTCTCTGTTATAATGTAACGAAGTACAAATACTTCGTTACTGTACTTAAGTAGAATTTTCACATATCTGTAGGCCTACTTCGTTATTTATTTTTCTGACATCTTTCACTTTTACTCCACTACAGTTCCGAAATAAATCGTGTACTTTTACTCCGATACATTTCTCCTAACCATCTTCGTTACTCGTTACTTCAAATTAGAAGAAATTTGTGTTGGTGACGTGACGTAATGCCTGTTCGAAGTCAAGTCATGTTACCACTGACGGGCATCTCGACTACAGTCGTGAACTTTGTGAACTTGGTGGTGGTGACGAAGATAACGTGACACACCTGTGGCCGTATTTGCAAGAAATATTTTCGTACATTCGAGAGAGAATTCTTTCTACCGGATTCAGTGCCTGTTATTCGCACCGAGAGCTGAAATATTGGCATTCAAAAACTCCCCGTTCAACATGAAGCACATCGCAGTTTAAATTAGTGTAATATTATAACTTTTCCCCAACAGGTATCTTGAAGGATTCAAAGGAAGAAGCAAGAGGCTGGTATACAAAACATTAACCTTATTTTATTATTACAAATGGTATGGTTCAAATGTTGCGGCTCGGCAAGCAATACTGGACATAGGCACACTCATGGCCAATAGCAGCACCTCACAAATCACAGTGTATCAAATACCGCAATCTCAATTAATTAACACAGCATTCCCAATATAACAACCCTGTGCACAGCAAGCTCAAACTGAATAGTACATGTGGAACCACTCCAACTCTATGCTAAAGGTAAGCTATGGGTAATTGAGCACAATGTTACGATACCATTTGCCGAACCATTCATAAAACCACAGAAAAGAAAACAAATCAAACAAACAAACTACAATACAACTTGGAGGTACAGTACAATTATCTAAAATATAATAAGGGGAAAGCGGCAATTACACCCCGAAGCACTCGGTTTCTGCAATAAATCAAACATACCATAAGCACACATAGCATAAAACAAACTGCACCAGTTTCCTTCCATTTGTATTATCCTTCCCTGCCCAGCCGGCATATGACCGACCTTCAACGTTGAAATATGGTTGAAATAATGTCAGTTGTTATTTCAACGTTGAAACAACGTTGAAACAAGATTAAATGCTTAACGTTGAAAAACGTGAACAGAAACGCTCATAAATCAACGTTGAAATTAGATCAAGATCTAAACTTTATATCAACATCATGTCTTCCATGCATCTTCAACAATCACAACTTTCGGTAAGTCTCGTCTTATTGTATTTAATATATATACACACAACACACACATATATATAAATAAGCAATAAAAGCTTATTTAGCTGTTTCGTGTGTTTTTTCTTTTACCTTAGTAGTGTCGCGAGATTGCACGAGGTTACGGTTCACGTCACGTCAGTCAGTGAGGCGGGAAAGCGCGGAGTGACGTGACGAGGACGACGACTACAATTTACTGAAGTAAGTCGATATTATAACAAAAATAATTTAAGACTACCCATTATGTCAATTTATGGAGAATTTTAAAGCCACCGTTTAAGGTTAACATGACGGGTTAGAAAATGTTTGGATCTACGTCACTGAGGCTTTTGCCACTTGCTTTACGTTTGTTCTGGTGATGTTTTGAGAGAAAAGTATGTAACTTATAACAATTATACGTTATATGAACGTTTATTTCTGACACCCAGTGAGGTTGTTCCATGAGATGTAGCGTTGTACACAAGCCTAAAACAGCTCACAGAAATATTTCGACCAACACATTAACTAACAGCAGCGCGGCCGCCATTTTAAAGTGAAAATGTGAACTAGATAAGACGGAACCCGACAAAATGCAACATAAGATATAGGAAAATAGCTAAAGGAATGTTTGTAAATCCACTCCAAAAAATGCTTTTTTGATAAGTGTAAAGTGCGACCGCCATTTGGGGTGAAAATGTGAATAGCCTACGGTAAATGTGAAGCGGTGAAATGTTGTTTATTGGTCCATATGTTAATTCTGCTAGAATTTGATAGTCTCATTTAAATTAACTCAGCATATAGGAATTTATTGTGTGTCTGATATTTGACCTGTGTTTTGAATTCCACAACCTTTTATGTTTTACTTATAGTCATTTTGTTTTCTTGTACAGCTGCTTTGTAACAATGAAAATTGTAAAAAGCGCTATATAAATAAAGCTGACTTGACTTGACTTAATTATTAAATACACAATTTCACTATATTATCAATCACACTGATTAATTTTAACAATGCTAGGCCTTTATTTAAATTTACAAATCTTGATAAGAAATTTTTTGTGCCATACATTGTATTATGTGTCAAAAAAAAAGCATCTGCTTAATGAATAAATGTCAATGTCAATATGCATGTTTTGTGTGCTGCTTTAATTAACTGTCTTAACTTTCTTTATTGTTTAACACTTTCTAAAAGTTTTGTACATTCATGTTTGTTTTTCAGAACTCTTTCCAATGTTGTGATTTCACAGATGAATTTAAAGGGGAAAATGCGGGAAGCTGCCATTTTCAGAGTCTCTGCTATGCCAGATAAATGCCAGTGGTAGGTAAAAATAAATGAAATTGCATGCATAAAATATACTGTGTGCTTATGCTAATGAGTGCTTATCCAAATGACAATTTAGGAAATGTTTCAAGTTAAAACAACAAAGTAGTGTTTTGGCTTCACAAGTCAAATGTTTGCACATATTTCTTAAGACACAGGGCAACCTATATGTGATCCCAATTGATCGATTTCGGTACATTTTTGTCAACAACAGGGTTTTTTAATGCTGAAATATACATGAAACTATGTTTTGTTTTTCTCTTTAGATGCTGTCATCTACACACACAACACAAGACGGACAAAAAATATTACAGACTTAAGATATGCTCCAGAGAGGATAGGCGGTGGTGGCTGTAAAAAGACACTTCACTGATGACCCACTCCAGTTAAAAATAATTTGATGAAAATGAATTTGTTTTGTGTGCCTGAGTGTGTGCGCATGCGCGTGTGATTTTAATTTTGTTGAATGAGAAAAAATAAAGTGGGTGTAAAAATATTACTGTTTATTTTTATTCTGTCTTATCTGTATGTATACAAGTGGACTCTCAAACCTGAGCATCCAAAGTAATTAATTAAAAATATTCTACAGTTATCAGAGAGATAAAACATAATTTTTTAGGCCAATGTAAAATTGTTAGAATTACTTTCAACAAGAAGTATCTCCACAGAAAATCACACTACACGTTAATTATTCATTTAATATTGAAAAACCATTGAAACTGTAGCAATTTCAATGCTTTACTATGGGGATAAAAACAATAAAGCAATTATTATACAACGTCGATTTCTGACCGCAATTCAACTACGTTGAAAGGTAAGACGGTGAAACAACGTTGCTATTTCAACGTTGATTCAATTTGCAAAACCGAAACGTAATTCAACGTTGATTCAACCTTGGTCCTTGACGTTGATTCAACGGTGAATCAACGTTGAATTGTCAGCTGGGTGGGTTACCACAATAGTGTTTCACCAAATATAACATCCCCCTTCAACCTATCATACCGAAGAAATGTATAAAAATCTGTTTCTAATCACAGCAATAACGCAACCCCTTTAAGCAGGGAAGGGACAAACAAATGGCACCATACATTCCACATTAATGCTTAAAATCATTACAGCTTGCAACAATGAATCACTACCTTGCACTTATATCCTAGCACCTAGTTGTGTCGATTTCCGGTGCTCCGCTCGGCTACTTGGCTCCCCATTTAATCCCAGAAAACTGAGAGCCAGGAGAATAGCTTAATTAAAATACGGCCTTGGTTACTTTCCAAGTTGCACGTAACAGCTGCTTACCGTTCCTACTACAACCAGTTGGACGTCTCCCATGTGAATGAAAAACTGCAAAACCTTCTGTTGTAGATCACTTCCACCAACTCGACCTTAACACATGCTGCCCGGGCCAAACAAACAATTCATTCACCCTACACGTGCACATGCTTTTATCCACTTCCTAGTGGAACTAAGCAAAGGCGGTTAGTCTGCAAACGACTCCCTCTATAGGAAGGGAGTAGGTATAGGTAGCCTAAATAGGCATCAAAATCCTGACAACACTTCACCTGGTCACATTAGGTAGGTTAAATACATTTTCATTCAATGAAGCCGTAATGTCAACGCTATTTTACATGAATTAGTTATCATATAAGCCTGTTCTGATATCTGGCTAACGTGATGGCCAGGCTAATGTGTGCTAGTTAACTTTTCTGATTAGCCAATGTGCAGATATTTAACAACACAAACGATTTTCCTGCGAAATAATTCTACACGAAACTCTTGAAGAGATGCCCATAATACTGAAAGGGTTAATAGCGGTTTCTGGGTAAATTAGCGTTACACCGGTGGAGGGATTTTTTTAAGATCACATTAGGCAACTTCATATGGCCCCTTGTTATCGGCTAATGTTATATATTGTGAATGTAGGCTTACATATTGATCAAAGTCAAAGTGCTTTTATTGCCACATAACATAGGTCAGCTATAGACAGGAGACAAACGACCAGTTAACACAATACAGTACAGGCTACACAACACCAACAACGGCAATGAATCCAAGCTAATAGTGTTGGTCTTGCAGTTAGGAAAATATAATATAAAAAAAATGCTCATGTGACTGTTATTGTTGATTCCAACCGTTCACTTTTTTTAAATACTTTTACTTTTAATACTTAAGTACAATAAATGTCGGATACTTTAAGACTTTTACTCAAGTAAAATTTTGAAGGGTGACTTTAACTTCTACCAAAGTAATTTTCTGGTAAGATACTTGTACTTTTACTCAAGTATCGCTTTCAAGTACTTTATACAAGACTGGAAATTCTGCATCCATTGTATGATTTATTTATTTATTTTCCACCTCGCAATGGCAACCTGAGTCGAGAAGGGCATATGGGCAGTTGCCCGGGCAACCTGAGCAACCCCCCTGTGCACATCCCTGAGTTGGACCTCCTTTAGGTTTGATAACGACAAGCATTCGACCTGTCATCCTTTCTTCTGCAATGTCCAGAATGTCAATTGGTTCCCATCATTTTTCGCCAAGATCTTGTATCGATGATGGGAGAGTCGGACTGCTACGCAAAGTCTTCTCCAGCACAACCCAAAGATTCTCAATGGGGTAAAGGTCTGGACTCTGTATTGGCCAATGTATGAAAATGATGTCTCATGCTCCCTGAACCACTCTTTCACAATTTGAGGCCGATGAATCCTGGCATTGTCATATTGGAATTTGCCCGTGCCATCAGGGAATGTTTTTCCAAATATTTAATATTAATTTCAGATGGACACATTGATTGAGGAAGGTCTAGAAGCTCCTTACATTAGAGTGAAAATTATATTTATTTAAAATATTCAAACGTTTCGATGAAGAGGTTAAAGTATATAATACAATAGTCATAAAATAATTGCATCATTCTTCAGTTGTGTGGCGGAACCATGTAAACAACCAATAAACACTGTTACAAAGAATCTTAAATATTTGATTTATGTAGTCGGGAATCTTCTCAAACATGAACTAAGAGCAAGTTTCTTCGAGAACTGAAAGATCCTTCAGTACAGACATATTGAAATCATAAAAGCACTAATACACTAATAAAATATGATAGTTTAGAATAATATTTGTTAATGCTTCATCAAAATAAAATTGCACACAATAAATCTTACATTCAGCTAGTCAAAACTATTTGTTGCTGGATCAATTGTTTACATATTTTAACATCCCAGTGGTAAATTCTAAGCCCAGTGGAAAACGTTGTGTTGAGAGACAGACTGGGTTTGATCTTGAGAACCTATCATTTCCGAGAGGAATTTAAAAACGGCAATGGGCTTGGCGAATGGCACACGCACCCCAGTCTCCGCTCCGTACATGTAAAAGGAAGATGGCGGCGATCATTCATTCACCCTTTGGGCTGAGAGGCAACTCCTGGTCGCTGCAGTGGGCCGGCTATGTGTTGTGGCATGAAGATGTTCCCCTTCAGTCGGTCTCTCGACATTGTGTTGAGAGAAAGACTGGGGACCCATCTCTGGGGACCCACCCCCGCCGCTCGCCGAGGCGATCGACCTCGCCGAAGCGTCAGTCGAACTCGCCTGGGAAGCAGACGGGGTGGCGCCTACATTCACAAAGAACGAAGCCAGCTGTGACCGCAACACCTTGATTGCCATGTTCTCGCAGACAACCATGCCGGATCAATGAAACCCGCCTTAGCATGCTTGAGCCCCAAGCAAGTGATGCAGGTATAATGGTCGTCTGACCCACGGACACAGCTACGAGAAATGCTCGTAGCTGCAAGAAATGAGCTCTTTTAGGTCTGTAGCTCACTGCCGAAACGCTCAGGGAAAGTCCCCTCAGACGGGGGAAGTCCGCTGCTCTGCATCGTAAGTCCAGCAGGAAAGAAGTCCCTAAACGATAACGCTTGACAACATGTGCCACGCAGGTTCTGAAGAACAAAGGATGAATGAATGACCACCGGCCTCTTCCTTTTATACCAGTACGTACGGGGCGGAGACTGGCATGCGTGTACCATTTGCCAAGCCCATTGCCGTTTTTAAATTCCTCTTGGAGATGAAAGGTTCTCAAGATCAAACCCCAGTCTGTCTCTCAACACAACGTCGAGAGACCGACTGAAAGGGAACTGTTTCAATTTATAAAGCAGATGTTGTTATGCTTTGTAGAAAAATTGTAACTTGAAAATCGTATCCTATCTGTACGGTAACCATGGTAATTTCATTTAGGACAAACGCTATTAAAGAACACCACTTCCTAAGTACATAATCTTATTTGAATTACAGATAGGAAAGGGGTATTACAAATGCGTCTTAACTTGACAAAAAATCATTTAAATAGTCTTAACTTTAGGACAACCCTAAACTTCAAAATAATTTAAAAAATGTAACAGAAAAATGTAAACTATGTGTCAGGATTTGGCCAGGGTTGTTCTGGTTTTTGGCCACTAGAGGCCCCCATTGTGCCTTTTGACCCTTTTGTTTCCACTTGTTTCCAGTTATTAGTTGCACCTGTGCCTTGTTTCCCTTGAATGTATTTAAACCCTTAGTTTTCCTCAGTTATTTGCTCTGTATTTGAATGTTGGCACCCAGCCTCAGTGAAGCTGTAAACGTTTGTTGCTCCAGTTGGACTCTCTTGCGGTACTCTGTTTTTGTTCTCGTTTATTTATTTTTTTTGATTATCTTTTGAGGCTTTATCTGTTGTACCTACTACCTTGGGGATTTACTTTTTGACTAGGAGGATTACCTTTTTTCTCTTGGATTTACTTTTGACGTTGTGGATTTATATTTTAGCCTGAAGAACTTTACTTTTAATATTATTAAAACGCTGTCTAAAAAATATTGCTCTGTCTGCCTCATCTTCTGGATTCTGATGACTATTCTGACCGACCGCAGGCGGCTACAGTGTTTGGGTGCGGCGCTTTAATTCACCTGTGTAGAACGAGTCGTATTAGTTCCGCTTTTGGCGCTCGCGTGTAAAATCAAAATTAATATATATATTTTTTTTGGTCAGCACGGGGGAGCCACAGGGGTGGCCAGGGACATGTTTACAGAGGCACGGGCCTCCCTAGGCCTCCGTGTAGAACCGCCACTGCCTGGGGCTCGAAACCGCCTCGATGCAGTGTTGCAAGGTCTGGTTGAAAGGAGTGACAGTGAGAGGTTGGTGCATTTAGTGCAATAATGTGTTTTGATCTATTTCTTAATATCTTATGAAGATTTGGAATTACTCAGTTATTACTAATGCGACAGGCGTATTAACACCATGTCAAATCTGCTCTTAACTGCAATTTATTTTTGTGAGAATTAGAAAATTAAAATAAATCTCTATTGCTTATAGACAACAAAAAATGTCAAGTTGTTAAAATTTATGCAGATGTTTTTTTCAACTTAATATCCCGCCCCTTTTTTTACCATACAGTGTTTTTATGGATGCTCTTTTCGTTTTTTTGTGTGTATTTAGAATTTGTCTGTAGGAAGAGGAGAAATACATGATTTTTTCTTTCGCTTTTTTCTATAAATATAAATGAGCGTTGTGGCATGAGGACATTCCCCTTTAGTCGGTCTCTCGACGTTGTCACGTCCCATCTCTACACGCCACGGTGCTGAGCCGTATCACAACCTCAAGTGGAGCAACACTGACTAAACTTGCGAGTCACAAGTGAGGGCTACTGCGAGAAGTAATCTTCCAGTGGAATCAGGAGTGGTCATACTTAGAAGCCTGTACTGTCGGTCATCACGGACAGTGCCATTCGCCTCTAGTAGCGAGGCGCTGTCCGGAGCCGTAAAACAGATAGGAAAGGGGTATTACAGATGTGTCTTAACTTGACAAATATTCATATAAATGGTCTTAACTTTAGGACCACCCCTATCTTCAAAATAATTAAAAAAACTTAACAGAAAAATGTCAACAATGGCATAAGATTTAATAATTGAAAATGAAGAATGTTTAATGGAAGAAAGACTCTTGGAGGATCCTGACGATGTGTTACATGTGTGATGACAAAACACTTATAACTAAGTAATAACAGAATGTGCAATATGATATTACAGTTAGCACCTTTTCTACCGGCACTAAAATTAAAAGCTTGCCGGTTTTGTTTTTCATTTTGTTTAACCTCATCAGCAGCTCGCGCATTGTTGGTAGCTTGGTAACAGACCTGAAAGAGGATTGCCGAGCTTGATGGTGCAATTTAGGATTTCCTAACTAGAGAAAAGATAAAAAAATGTGTTAGATAGGATAGAAATCGGTGTAGGAGGGTTAAGATTTACTTCTGTAGTTCCAATTTGTGAAAATTCCTAATTTAACGTATCATATCAAGTTAAGACCTAAAATAAGAAAGCTTCTGTAATACGCCCTGTGGAGATTTGATATATTTGTGTTTAATCTAAGTATCAACTCAAAATGTATGTAGTCTGTGGGGGTAAAATAATCTCGATTTGGGTAAATTTGTTGAGAATCTCTTCTGAAACTCTAATGGAAACATTGGAAAAACATCTGAGATGCAATTAATTCTATTTGGTCTTTATTTAGTCTCATTGATGTCAATAAATCATTTAGTGAGATCTGTGATTTGTTTTGCTATGGGATGCAGCATGATTCGAAAAGTCTTCTAAAAACCCTAATCTCATTATAAATTATTCAGTGCATGCTAAAAAGTTAACGCTCAAATACGAAAGACCTGGTCTCATATGTTCCTGTCCCACCCTTGGATTGGGACTAATGTTGGGATTGGGAATTTTGCAGGAGAGCCAGGTGTTCCTCTGCAAATGCACTCTCAAACCATCACCAAAGACCGCTTTAGTTTCTTCTTGAATTTATCACACAAGAACACGTACGAGAACGGATTCAGGCATCTGTTCAGATAGGCTAAATTGACTAACATGATCCCTATAACATCTAAAACATCCTTAAAACTGTTGAGCTTGGCTGATGGGTTTGTTGAATTTACATTTACATTTACATTTATTCATTTGGCAGACGCTTTTATCCAAAGCGACTTACAAGTAGTTTATATACAGTGGCACATTACTGCAGAGCAATCAGGGGTAAGTTGCCTTGCTCAAGGGCCCTTCAGTCATGACCTGCTGGTACTGAGATTTGAACCAGCAACCTTCTGATCACAAGCCCAATGCTCTAACCCCCAGGCCACAACTGACCCTCATTAATTAATTAATTTCATGTATCCAAACGAACTAATTTCATGTATCCAAACGTCAACTAGCTGATGTGTATAGAGGGGAATCCAGCTGAATAAAATGGCCAAAATTGCAGCCAGAATAATACTTAAGTTTATTGTTTTTACGAAGCTGTCAAACTCTCTCCAATTTCCAGGTAAGATGCGAAGATGATGATGAAGGGTAGGAGAAACCCCAACACAAATCGATACACTACTGGCCTTTTATATTGTAACAACGTTCAATAAAAGGAAGGAAGGAGGCGGGAACATAAAAAACTTTTAATATAACAAAAACAAACAATGAAACAAACTCCTCATGTGGGGAGACTGCAGCTGGCCTCCCTGTCTCTTGGTCCTCCCCCTTGGGCAGATGGACGCAGGCTCCAGCCTCTGGCAGGTGGTGGCCCCTCCCGGCTCTCCTGCCCCTGCTCCTCCCCCTTGGGCAGACGGACTCAGGGTCCAGCATCACTTAGTGCCAATTGGGCATCGTTTAAATGCCACGGTTTACCTGAGCATTGTTTCTGACCATGTCCATCCCTTTATGACCACCATGTACCCAACCTCTGATGGCTACTTCCAGCAGGATAACGCACCATGTCACAAAGCTTGAATCATTTCAAATTGGTTTATAGAACATGGCAATGAGTTCACTGTACTAAAATGACCCCCACAGTCACCAGATCTCAACTTAATAGAGCATCTTTGGGATTTGGTGGAACGGGAGTTTCGTGCCCTGGATGTGCATCCCACAAATCTCCATCAACTGCAAGATGCTATCCTATCAATACGGGCCAAGATTTCTAAAGAATGCTTTCAGCACCTTGTTGAATCAATGCCACGTAGAATTAAGGCAGTTCTGAAGGCAAAAGGGGGTCAAACACAGTATTAGTATGGTGTTCCTAATAATCCTTTAGGTGAGTGTATGTTGCTAGACCATTTGGAACATCAACAATGCATATACTTAGTTGTCCAGTATTTAAAATGTTTGGAAGCAATACATTTTGTTTTTCGGAAGATTACCAAAGGAAGGCTGCAAGCGATGGATGCCAACCATATAAGCAAGCAGATCAGTTTTGAAAAGTGTTTGTTTGATCCGGGCCCAAACCACAACCCATGTTGAAGACACTGGTTCACACTAATAACTGCTTAAAGGAAGGTGCTGGCGAACATATTAAGTACCGTCATCAGCTGTCCAATATACACATGAAATCAAGAAAGGCAGTCGAAATGACGGTATTCTGGGATTATGTTGAAGATTAAAAAGAACGTAAAGAGAAAATCTGCTACAGCCAGGTTTAGATACCAAATGGTGTTGATGGTTTTCTTCATTCTCAGGCCCGTTACGTTAATGACCACTGCGTTTCCAACAACACCAAGCACACGAGGTGAAGGAATATTGTGATGTTCAGTAGGAGATTCAATTGGACAGGTGCATTGGTGGTTGAAGGTGATGTATTGGATGAAGCAATATGGAGGCATTGTTACAGGCCGTTTCAAAATCGCTGTCCATTTTCTTACTCATTCTATTTGTTTAAACACCAAAAATTAAGATCAACAAAAGATTAATCACGATCTTAGAAAACAAAATCTCTAAGTGAAATAAAAAAAACATTCTATGTTTGAAAAATATGTCCAGTATTTAAAATGTTTAAATATTTTTTACATACCTTTAAGGAATCAGTCTAAATTTGACAGCTAAAAAGGACAAATTTGATTAGTTTTATTTAAATATTAAAACTAATTAAAGCTTAAACGGGTTTCCAAGACAAAAAAATTAGGCAAAATGGAAAAAAATACAAAACAGCTACAAAGGAATAATTTGAAGCAAGAGGAAAGAGAAATCAACTGTTTTGTGAAATTAATCTCTTAGCAAGCGATCTCTTTTATGAAACAATTCAATGTATTCAGTGGAGGAGACATTACAGTAATACTTGATACACAGGATGTTTTTGTAAAAGCTCCTCTATCAAGAGTTGTCAGGTAGAACCCAGTAGCTGGCAAATGAAGGGTTAAATAATAAAAGACAATAAAAAACCCACAATGGGGAAGCACAAGAACTGAAACAACACAAACAAAAACTTCCCACAAGGGGGACAAAACAAACAGGGTACGAGAATAAAATAATAAAAGTCCAAAATACAAACTGGACCAATGAAAATGGTGAGACAAGTTTTTCCACAAGATGCGACAAGTCATTCCACAAGTCATTCCACAAGGTGCGACAAGTCATTCCACAAGATGCGCTAAGTTATTCCACAATGTGAGACAAGTTATTCCACAATGTGAGACAAGTTATTCCACAATGTGAGACAAGTTATTCCACAAGGTGCGACAAGTCATTCCACAAAGTGCGCAAGTCATTCCACAAGATGCGACAAGTTATTCTACATGGTGAGACAAGTTATTCCACATGGTGAGACAAGTCATTCCACAAGGTCCGACAAGTCATTCCACAAGGTGAGACAAGTTATTCCACAACGTGAGACAAGTTATTCCACAACGTGAGACAAGTCATTCCACAAGGTCCGACAAGTCATTCCACAATGTGAGACAAGTTATTCCACAACGTGAGACAAGTTATTCCACAACGTGAGACAAGTTATTCCACAAGGTGCGACAAGTCATTCCACTATGTGAGACAAGTTTCACAATACTTCCTTGTTGTGACTCTGAGAGGCGTGAAAAGCGTGTTCCTCAGCAAAAGCCCCCTGGAGCACCTCCAGCAGAGACTTTTTCATTTTCTTCTTGAACTCGTCACACATGAACACATAGAGAACGGGGTTCAGACAGCTGTTCAGATAAGCCAGACAGGTTGCGAAAGGTCCTGCAGCCTCAATTCCTTCTCGAACACTGTCACTCCAATTATTCTTATATGCACTTATGTGACACAACTGTTGAACATGAAAAGGAAGCCAGCATATGAAAAAGGCCAAAATCACAGGTATAATGACCCGCAAAGGCCGAAGCTTAACTCCATTGAGGCGTTTGGCCCGCACACCAATAGCTATGTATGAAGATGCAATGATAAAGAAGGGAACTACAAAGCCCACTGTAAACCTGTATATGAACAGAGACATAATGACATCGATGGGGCTTGAATAAACGCAGTATGTTTCAATAGATCCATCACGTTTCGGTACAGAACGATTGATGACGAAAGGGATGCTGCAGCAGATGGAAAAAAGCCACACAAACACACAGATGATTCTGGCTTTGAAGAGAGTCCGTTCATTCTGAGCCCACACGATCACCCATGTGCACAGACATCGATCCAGACTGATGGCTGTCAGCAAAAAAATGCTCGCGAACATATTTAGGACCGAGACCAAGGATGTGATTTTGCACATGACGTCGCCAAAGGGCCAGACCCCCTTGTAAAAAGTAACAATGATGTAAATAATCAAGAACAAAATTAAAATAAAATCTGCAAACGCCAAGTTGAGAAACCAAATGGATTTGACCGTCGTCTTCATTTTGTAGCCTATCACAAAGATGACAAGCCCATTTCCGATCAACCCTGTGACTAAGATGAAAAAATATATGCATATGCTGAAGATTTCTGTGTTTGATAAGCTCTTCAGCTCTGTGGAGTGATTTCCTTCGACATTGGTCAGATTTTGAGGTCCCATAGTGGTGTTCGCTGGACCAAAAAAAAGGGAAATGCTTTGTGATTATAAATTCATGCACAATGAAAAGTATTATTGTATTGTCATGAAGCAATTACATGAATAAAAATGATTTCGTTTCAATATTGGGACGAGTAAATATCAGCATAGCGAAGCTTTTATTATGAGAGGTGAAGAAGTGTAGAAGTGAACATCAGGGGGCATCTTGCCTCATCATCCCCTATATATCACCTGTTAAAAATGTTCTGGTATACTTTAATCAAGAATTTAATAGTTTATCTATTGTAGTTTAAAGGATTTATTTGCTATTAAGAACACAAATAAACCAAACAGTTTTGGGGTCATTGAGAAAATTAAATCAGTTATGCCAAACGAAAAACGGTTTCATAGCAATGATTCATTTTAGCTGTGAGCTTTATAAAACCCATACACAAGTGAGCTGGTTTAAAACAAAAACAGAATGAGAGTAAAGACATTAGAACATGAAACGTTTTACATAAAATGTCCACATAAACCTTAAACCACAAGCCACACGATGCCCTGCCTTAGACAGACATCAGTGTGAGTCATGAAGACTCTTCCTGTTTATCTGATCTGAACGTGCAGAACTGTTTACAGCTGATTTAGCATTCAGGCAGAACAACAAATACACATCTTAACAATGCAGTATTATAAGATAGTACAGTTGGTTATTTTACATTCTTCTTACATTAATGTATCTTGGTGCCGTACACATTTCATGTGGGATCAAGATCACTAGTAAAACTGGTCATAAATGTGTCAACAAGAGTCCAAAGTCTTTACGAGTGACAGCAGCACAGACGGATGGGATCATTTTGTGATTTCTATGAGTGTGCATACTTTGAATTGAAGTGGTCATGGTCATGCTGCGTAATCTTGATCAATGCAAAGATGCAAAGGGCCAAGATAATGAAAAAGAAGAGTAGAGGAAGAAAATAAACCTGCCTATAAAAATCGTCTGACAACTTTACCCAGCTGACATGTAAACAAAGCTGCCCCGAAACAGTTTGGTTTATTTGTTTAGCAAATAAATCCTTTAAACTATAAACAATAGATAAACTATTCAATTCTTGAGTAATGTATACCAGAACACTTTTAACAGGTAATATATAGGGGATGATGAGGCAAGACGTCTTCACCTCTCATAATAAAAGCCTCGCTATGCTGATATTTACTCGTCCCAATATTGAAACAACATCTCTTCTCACACTTAATATCTTAATGACAAAAATGAATGTACATTATAAGAGGCAAACATCAGACTATGCCACATATGTAACGATAATTCTTACCCATTTTCTAGGTCTCGCCTCTGTCTTCAGGTAGATGTTGTCACAGCCCACAACAACGTCTTTGCACGAACAATTATTGGCAGTCTGGTATATCTGAGAGATTATGGGTGGGGTGATGATGTAAGCAAGGTAATATGCTCCTGTAAAAACTATTCAAACATTTTGAATGAAAACTTCCAATGAAAAAATGTATCACGACTAGTGAAACAATTGAACAGCAAACCCATAATCAACATTGTTTATCAAAACATGAGAGGGAGCCACGTCATGTAAAAGTAAAACCTTTTGCGTTGCATGTGTTACCAGACTAAATGATTTTTTTAAATTTACGTTCTTACAGTACATTTAAACAACACATTAAAGTGAAGTTCTGAGACATATTCGTCCAGAAGGCATAAATATTCGACGTTGTTGGGACATGGTGATACCCTCCTGAAGACATACCTGGATTGACCATATTCGTCGCAGCGATGTAAATAACGTTTCTGGGACGTGATGAGCACGATCAAACAATCACGTTGTTAAAATCTTAATCGGCCGTTCCCGTTCCCTCTCGCCGATTATCCCACCATGCTCGTCACACACATCTAAATATGTGATGTTCATGAGGTAACAGGTCAATAAAGAAGTGAACACTGACACAGAAAATTGCAAAAATGAAAGTGTTGGAACAAATGATGCATTCTATCTAAAAGCTAATGCCCACCAGACCTAACTGAAATGTCTTGTGTAACCACACCCCCACGAATGTATGTCATTTCGTGGTATAATTTGACTTAGACCGCCCAAATCTTTACGCAAGTATCGTCGCTGCCGCATCCATGTCATGGAGACGCTGTGTTTCATTGCGAAAAGAAAGCCTCTTTGTCACCTTCCAGAAGATGTAAATAGAGAAAATAAGTCCAAATAATCAGTAATAATGTTCCATACAAAGAAAATCGTCTCGGTTACGTATGTAACCTCTGTTCCCTGATGGAGGGAACAAGACATTGTGTCGAAGCTGACAGATGGGGTTCGCCCTTGAGAACCAATCATCTCTGACTATTTTGAAAAGGCCAATGAAATTGGCGAATGAAATTTGCATGCCGGGCTCCGCCCCCGGATATCCGGGTGTAAAAGGGGAGCCGGCGTGCTCGTTCATTCACCTTTTGTGCTGAGGAGCCTGAGAACATCTCGTGACTGCTGCAGCGGACGGCTATTGTCGTGGCATGAAGGACACAACGTCTTGTTCCCTCCATCAGGGAACAGAGGTTACATACATGACCGAGACGTTCCCTTTCTGTCGGTCTCTCGATGTTGTGTCGAAGCCGACAGATGGGGTTCCTATTGAAAACTCCACGGCACTAGCCGCGTCACAATCTCCAGCGAAGCGACGTTGACCGGCCTAGGCGAGTCAGACGTAAGCGCTCTCGCGAAATTGTAACCTTCCAGTGGGCAGGCAGGAGCTGCCAGAGCTTTTGGCAAAGATGAGTAGCCCCTGCCCTCGGCCACCACAGACGGAGGCCTTGTTCTCTAAACGAGAAGCCGTCCGGTACCGTAGGGCTATTGGGTAAGCGCTGTTCCCTCAATGTAGACGTGCGCTACGGAGACCACTTCCCACCATAGGGGGAATACAGTGGAGACACCAACATGGTCTGACCAAATAGGGGAGAACTCATGGGAGGTATGTGCGGAATGCTGCAAGGTGGATGTCCACCTGGGGGAGGTCATGGGTTGCCATGCGGGGAACCATCTCATGACGACATCTCAGACGGAACCACCCTAGTGGGGGGTTACTACGTGTGGGGCACTAGGTCCGGTTAGAGCTATATGTAATAACTCAGCTTGATACCCGGCCATAGGCGGCAGGGCTGCTCCGCCGAGCCCGCCGCCCTAAGTGCTTATTGATGGATGGACGGACTGCCTATTCTTCACCCTTGGGGAAAGAAGGGAGGCAGCCCATACCGCACTGATCCACCTAAGAAGGGGAATGGCGCTATGCGCAGGCGTACGCCCCACGACTGCTGGTCTCACCGACTCCCCAAGCTGCCGACTCCCCACGGAGGTTGCAAGCCTCTGCGAGGTATACCGTAGCACAACCCGCAACTCTACAGATGTCTGCCAGAGAGGCGCACTGAGCCGATGCCCACGAGGAGGCCACACCCCGAGCGGAGTGTACCGTCACTCAAATGGGCACGTAGTGACGGCGTGTGCGATCCAGCGCGACAACTCTCCTCGGAGACAGCACTCCCGTTGCTGACCTCCATAACAGACAAGAGCTGCTCAGGGCCTTGAAACCCTCCGTGTGGTTCGAGTAGAGGCGCAATGCGCTTACTGGACACCCCACGTACAGGTTGGGTCTTTCTCCCGGTGTGGGAGCGCCTGCAAGTTCACCACCTAGTTCCCCAAGGCGTGGCGGAACTTTGGGAACGTAAGTCGGCCGGGGTCTTAGGATCACGTGAGAGTCACCGGGCCTGAATTTTGGCAATCGGTGGACACGGAATGCTTGCAGGTGCCTCACCCTCTGGCGGCCGGGTCACGGCGGGGCAGGATGTGCTTGATGGCCTCCGTCTGCTTCTGCACTGCCGAAAACTGCAGAGAGAAGTCCTCGACAGCGTCACCGAACAGCCCTCCTTGCGAGATGGGAGCATCAAGAAAGCGAACCTTCTCGGCTTCCCGCATCTGCGCAAGGTTCAGCCAGAGGTGCCTCTCGTGGACCACTAGTGTGGACATTGTCCGACCCAAAGCCCGCGCCATCACCTTAGTCGCCCGGAGGGCGAGGTCAGTGGTAGTGCGTAGCACCTGCATAATCTTTGGGTCAGTCTTACCCTCGTGGAGCTCTTTCAGTGCCTTGGCCTGATGGACCTGCAGGATGGCCATGGCATGAAGAGCTGAGGCAGCTTGTCCAGCGGCGTTGTAGGATTTCGACACCAGTGATGCCGAAACCCTACACGGCTTAGACGGGAGTCTAGGTCGAGACCTCCAGGTGGCCGCCGTCTGCGGGCACAGGTGCACCGCGACTGCACATTCCACCTGAGGGACATCGACATCGCCTCTAGCTGCCCCGCCATCGAGGGAAGACAGGGCGACAGAGTCAGCTTGACGGGAGCGAGCCGAAAAGGGGGCGCCCCAGGTCTTGCTGATCTCCTCATGGACCTCGGGAAAAAATGGAACAGGGGCCGTGCACGGCTTGGAGTTGCGCTCAGACCCGATGTACCAATTATCCAGCCGCGGCGGCCCGAGAGAGCATGGCTGACATCTCGACGTCTGCCTTTTCCTGAACTCTATCTCGCGGAGGAGACGGCTTGAAGGAATCGCCAATAGGTAGCCCACCGATGCTGCGAGGGACATCTCATCGTCGGCACGCATCGTGTCCGATTGCGTGACGGAGGAGTAAGACGGTGTGGTACCGCCTTCCCGGGAACGGACAGACGAGCAAGACGTGGCGTGAATGGTCCTTGAGCCATCGGCTGACGGATTGACGCTCACGGTAATCCCCATGCCACCCAAGCTGCTCGCCACCACTGACGGCAGGGCCGTGGCCACTGCGGTCGCAAAGCGGGAAGCAGACGAGGTGGTGGCTGGCTCTCGAGAGAGCGCAGCCACCCGTGACCGCAACGTCTGTATAGTCATCCGCCCGCAGTGCGGGCAGGATGCCTCCACGAAATCTGCCTCAGCGTGTTGGATGCCCAAACACCTGACGCAGACATCGTGTCCGTCCCCCTCCTTGATGAGGGAGTCGCAACCACGAGAGCAGCGGGACATGCCACGCTGAAGAAATTTGCTCTTTTAGAAATTATTAAATTAAGAAACATTTACTCTGTGTAAAGTGTGTTTGAGCAGTGATGTTGTTTTAAGTCTGTTCAAAAAGATGAACATAACGTAACTGTTTATGGTTGATATAAGAAATGTGAGTGGCTTATTCTTTTATTTGAACATTTTTGTGTTTTGTTTTATTTAAAGGTATACAAGTCACTACCGTTGTTTATTTGGGGTTATTTCTTTACTTTATTTTCCAAGAGAAATTTAATGTTATTTTATTTGTGAAGTGATATTTTTGTGAACTACTTTTGGGTTTTCATTGTTTTCTTTAAATATTGTTCATCCTCTTTCACGAAAAGGGAAACTCCACAGACTTTAATGCTGCGTTACTTTTGTGTGGCGTGGTCACAAATAAAGAATCTTTTAAGAAGCTGGCTGTTGCGTTTGACACTCTTCATCATATAGGCCCATTCGCACGGTCACATATATCTAAAGTGTGGCATTATTATAATAAGAAAAGATGTTTGGTTTATTATAGCAAAATGCACATATTACTGTTAAACTTATTAGGCATAACTACTACCCATAGTATTATAACCTTAATTTTGTTAATTCACTATTATATTTTATTTCTTTACTACTTTATTTAAAAAGAGAAAATAAAGGGATGTTGAATTCTCTTCTTTCATATGTTTTTCATGTGCCTTGTGCAGAGTTTAGTTTGTGTTATTTTGTGCATCAGCCCCTTTAAGGCAGCGAGAGGCGGTTGTGGCTGATGCCGAAAATGAATGAATGAATGTACGATTGCTCATTTATGACACGACATCGTGTCCGTCCTCCTCCTTGATGAGGGAGTCGCAACCACGAGAGCAGCGGGACATGCCACGCTGAAGAAATTTGCTCTTTTAGAAATTATCTCTTTCTCGAACACCTCTGGAACTGCTGAAACGCCGGGGGGGATGATCACTGCAAGGGACAAACCGCTGCACCACGTCAAGATATCAGCTTCATTAGTCATTCGATGCGAAGGCTCCGAAGAACAAAAGGTGAATGAATGAGCATGCCGGCTCCCCTTTTATACCCGGATATCCGGGGGCGGAGCCCGGCATGCATATTTCTTTCGCCAATTTCATTGGCCTTTTCAAAATAGTCAGAAGATGATTGGTTCTCAAGGGCGAACCCCATCTGTCGGTTCGACACAACGTCGAGAGACCGACAGAAAGGGAACAGCGATTTTTAACCTTCAATCGTGTAAACACATTGTATTACATCTAAAGCAAACAAAATATATGTTTTAGCCGTGTCGAATGACCCCTTTAAGCAAATATCTATTAGCTCTATTTCTATCCTATTCTGATTTTCTCTGTATGCTGGTTTATACCATATTAACACTGTATCTGAAACTTTGTATTACTGGAACAACTCATTATTATCGCCTTCCCATGCGAGTCACTTTTCCTCAATTTTAAGTCCAACCAAATGAATAAATGTAATTTAAGATGTATAAAAGAATTGTAATATCAACAAAAATATTTGGTATAATATGGTCTTTATATTTAGAAGCCATAGACAACTGTTTAACAGAGTACAATCTATTACACATGAGGACGATTAAAAAGACAATAACAAAAATAACATTTGCACTCACAGCATTACAATATAAAGCTTGTGTATAAGAACATTAGAATAACAATTTGTGAGTAGGTAACGATGACAAATCTAACTAGAACCCAAGTAAGATATTTGTAGATTGATCTATCACCTCATAAATAGCTTCACCTGACATTGACTTGATGAGGAAGTGCAGACAGTTTTGTTGTCTGTCTGTCTGCTTGGTACATGTTGACTGTACTTTAAGAGGTTTGAGATTTAACTTAAATACAGATTCTCCTCAGTAAAAGCCCCCTCGAACACCAGCAGCAGAGATGTTTTTAGTTTTGTCTTGTACTCGTCACACATGAACACATAGAGAAAGGGGTTCAGACAACTGTTTAGAAAAACCAGGCAGAATAACAATTGCTGTGCTTTATAAAGATCCTTTACAAAATTATCACTCCAGTGATTCTTACTTGCACTTATGAAACACAACAATATAACATGGTAAGGACACCAGCAGATAAAAAAGGCCAAAATCACAAATATTACCCGGAATAGCCGAATCTGATTTCCTCCTGGAAGGCGTCTTACTCGTACACCAATAGCTATATATGAAGATGTGATGATCAAGAAGGGAGTTAGAAAGCCCACCACTGTAAAGTATATGTACAGATATATGACTGAATTGATATGGTGTTCAAAGGATTGATATTGTTTACACATAACGATGAAAAACGGGATTATAAAGCAGCAGATGGCTAAAAGCCACACAAACACACAGATGATTCTGGCTTTGACTAGAGTCCGTTTATTCTGAGCCCACACGACCGCCCATGTGCACAGACATCGATCCACGCTGATGACTGTCAGAAAGAAAGCACTTGCAAACATGTTTATCATAAAAATAAAATAACATATACCATTACATATATAGGCATATTGACTGCTTTGATAATAAGAAAGATTAAGAAAGACTTCGACAATATTGTAAACCAAAATTGAAATAAAAAAGAAGTCTGTTATCGCCAAGTTGAGAAACCAAATGGATTTGACCGTCGTCTTCATTTTGTAGCCGGTCGCAAAGATGACAAGACCGTTTCCAATCAAACCCGTGAGAGAAATGACAATCATTACACATACACGGACGATTCCAATGATCCTGTCTGTCCTTGTGTGGTCCATTATTAGGACTTCAGTACGATTGTGTGGTTCCAAAGTGGTGCCATCTGTCAGAGAGACAAGAACACTTCAATAATAAAGTGAAACACAAGCCAGACTTTTTGTAATCATATTAGGTTTAAAATTCACTAAACATGCACTCAGTTTATGACTTGATTTATATTTTCTGTAACAGTTTTCTAAAAACTCATCAAAACACTTTAAATATTTTAATCATTAGCAACATGTTTATGAGTTCAATTATTAAAAAGTGCACATGTTGGTAAACAATGAAATTTGATTGTCACTCTTTAGATCTTCTGTAGCCAATTTAAATACCGTGACAATAAATCAACATTATGTCCTTCTTAGTCTTTTATTATACGTGTTAAGATGTAATAAGGTGTAGGAGTTATAAAGCTATTGGCACAGAAAACATTGAGGCCAATCCAAAACGATTTACAATTTTATAGGTACATGTTTTAGTAAAATTATAATTTTTGTTTCATTCTATGAACAAATGACAACATTTCTCTCTCAAAAAAAAAAAGATGGTATTTCATGGTACTTAAAAATAAATAAACTTAAATAAAGCATTTTGCATTGAGAATAAATTGAAGAAGTAAAGATAAAATAAGGACGAAAATTGTAATTGTTGAAAAATATGTTTATGAGTTCTTTGTAGCTGACTCTTGTACTAACTGTTCATTTCAGACTTCTATGAGATCAGATAACTTTCAACTGAAGTGGTCGAGCACACAGTCTTGACCAAAGCAAAGATGCAGACAAATAATGAATCTTGCATTTAAAAATGAATAAAACAATTTACCCGCAGCAAAAATATTTTGAAAACATTAAATAATGACTGCATGACAAGAGGCGAACATAATATTAAAGCATAAATGTGAATACCTACTCATTTTCTTTCTCTCCTGTTATCAGTTGGATTTTGACAAAGCCAGCAACAATGTCTCTGCAAGAAGAATGTGTGATTGTTTCCCTATATGAATAGAAGATGGAGGTGGAGGTGATGAGGATCATGGAAATATGCTTCTGTAGAACTACTTTGAATGTTAAATGCAAGTTTTCCATGGCTTGTCACAACAGAACTGTAAACAACATTATTTATCAATACCCGTCATATTCTGAATCTATATATATCTAAAGTGTGGCATTATTATAATAAGAAAAGATGTTTGGTTTATTATAGCAAAATGCACATATTGCTGTTAAACGTATTACTACTACCCATAGTATTATAACCTTAATTTTGTTAATTCACTATTATATTTTATTTCTTTACTAGTTTATTTAAAAAGAGAAAATAAAGGGATGTTGAATTCTCTTCTTTCATATGTTTTTCATGTGCCTTGTGCAGAGTTTAGTTTGTGTTATTTTGTGCATCAGCCCCTTTAAGGCAGCGAGAGAGCGAGAGGCGGTTGTGGCTGATGCCGATGCTTCCAGTTTAAACTAAAGAAGTGTAAATCTTCCTGGTGTAACCGTGTTTTATTTGTATTATCTACATTGAAGATACTGAGTGTTCACAGCAGAAAAGAAGGGATACAGTATGTTGGACTTTTGTGTACATTTCAATTATTGAGGTTATATTAAACAAATCAAGAAGGGATTTAAAAAGCCATCAATAAACCTGTATCTGTACTTAGACATCAGGACACTGATAGATCTTGCGTAGACACAGAATTCAGATCCATGTTTAAACTCCGGTACAGCGTGAATGATGACATAAGGGATGCTGCAGCAGATGGATAAAAGCCACACAAACACACAGACCTCTCCAAACCTGTTCCAATTATGATTACAATGATTGTTTCCGTAAAGTGTGTTAAGATGTTGTTAGACATGCTGAAGTCTAGCATAGTTTATCACTTAAATGGTTATTTAACTGAGCACAACACTTTACTCTATTGTACTGTTATTCAATCGGTTTAATTTAGTCATTTATTTCATTATATAAATTCAGTAAAAAATGGCAGACGTCTTTACATATTTTTCATTTAAACTGTTGGAATAAAATCTGCCAATGGAAATTTTACTAAAGGATTTCTAAACAATGAATGCAGCTGACTTTTGTACTAACTGTCCATATGTCTGTGAATTCAGTGAAAGTAATCCATGTTTTAATCTTTTCATTTTTAAAACATTAAGAATTTGCTACATTACATGAGGACGACATAATATTATAGCATTTACATTTAGTCATTTAGCAGATGCTTTTATCTAAAGCGACTTACAAAGAGTTCAGGGAGCAAAAAGCGATATGTCATAAAAGAGCAATCGTACAATAGATGCTAATACAAAGTTACTAGTCTCAACAAAAACTAGACCACTACCTGTTGAGAGAAGAGAGAGGGTTAGTTTTTATTGATTTATTTATGTCTTTTTTTTATTTGTCTGTCAAGTATTAACAGAAGAGATTAATTTTAAGTCGTTTTTTGAAGGTTGTGAGAGATGTGGTTGACCGGACCGTGAAAGAATGTGAAAGAATAAAGACAAAGGAACAATGTCTCTGCACAATGTGCTTCTTTCCCTATATGAATGGAAGATTAGAGGCGGGTGTGATGATGTATAGATGGAAATATGCTTCTGTAGAACTACTTTGCCAGTTACAAAATGTCCTGCCGCACACAGTTTCCTCGTTACACTGGCACGCCAATGATTCTTAACTGCACTTATGTAACACAACTGTTGAACTGTTGTACACAAATAATGACCCCGTAAAGGCCCAAGATGCTTTGTTCTTTAAAGGCGTAAAACTTGGCCAGCACGGCGATAGCTATGTTTGCATATACAAAGATCAAGAAGGAAAGCAAAAAGCCAGCAGTTAACCTATATCTGTACAGAGACATCATGACACTGATAGAAGTTATGTAGAACAATGACAAACGGGATGCTGCAGCAGATGGATAGAAACCAAAAAAAAAAGGATGATTCTGTCTTTGACTAGAGTCCGTTTATTCTGAGCCCACACGACCACCCATATGCACAGACATCGATCCAGACTGATGAGAAAGAAAATGCTCGCAAGCATTTTTTGCGTTGTCAGAAAGAACAAATATTTGGACCATTTAGTCACCTGAAGCCCATGTTATCTTGTCAAAGGAAAAAACTATGCTACGAACCAAGAACAAAATAAAAATTAGGTCTGCAATCGCCAAGTTGAGAAACCAAATGGAGTTGACTGTTGCCTTCATTTTGCAGCCGGTCACAAAGATGCTACCAGCTGAGTGCTAAGAGCATTGTGTTAACAACGCAAGGTTGTGGGTTGGATCCCAGGGGATTGCACATTCCCATGTATAAATGTATAAGATAATGCTATGTAAGTCGCTTTGGATAAAAGCGTCTGCCAAATGCATAAATGTAAATGTATATGGTTGTTTGTTTATAGTCAAATACTCTTAACCAATCCTTTACACCCTGCTCGAGTCACGCTGGCAAAGAGGAGATACAAACATGCACGATATGTGGACAATCCAGCGATTTTTTACCTTCAATCGTGTATACACATTGTATTACATATAAAGCAAACAAAATATATGTGTCATGATTACGCCATCATGTCATGTTTATTCTTGGTCTTGCAGCGGAGTCATGGCATAGCCTTAGGTTTTGTGTGAGAAAGACATGGCTTTGTTTTGATTCTGACTTGCCATGTGCTTTCTCGTGTCTCGTCAGTGTTTCCCGCCCTTCTGTCTCGTTAACCTTCCCTGAGTGTTTCAGTACCCACACCTGCCCATTGTTATCTCCTTTGTTAGTCTCCCTATAAAATGCCCTCTTGTCTATTGTCTTGTGCTCGTTTGTTATACTTGTATGCTGTACCTGTACCTAAGTCTTGTCTTGCCTGTTCCCTAGTTCCCTAGTTCCCTGGTTCCTGTTGGATTGTTTGTATGTTTCCTAGTTCCTGTTGGATTGTTTGTATGTTTCCTAGTTCCTTGTTTTTATTCCTGGTTGTTTATTTTTGCCCCCCCTGTGGGAAGTATTTGTTTTCAGTTTTGGTATTAAGTTTAGTTAGTGTTTTCCCATCGTGGATGTTTTTTTTGCCGTGTTTTATATTAAAGTCTTTGTTAATCCCTTCATCCCTGTGTCTGCCTGCACTTGGGTTCTTCCACCACGTTCCCCTCATCCACGTTCATGACAATATGTTTTAGCCGTGTCGAATGACCCCTTTTAGCAAATATCTATTAGCTCTCTTTCTATCCTATTCTGATTTTCTCTGTATGCTGGTATATACCATATTAACACTGTATCTGAAACTTTCTATTACTGGAACAATTCATTATTATCGCCTTCGTAGACTAGTCACATTTCCTCAATTTTAAGTCCAAACAAATGAATAAATGTATTTAAGATGTATAAAAGATTTGTAATATCAACAACATGATTTGGTATAATATGGTCTTTATATTTAGAAGTTATAGACAACTGTTTAACAGAGTACAATCTATTACACATAAGGACGATTAAAAAGACAATAACAAAAATAACATTTGCACTCACAGCATTACAATATAAAGCTTGTGTATAAGAACATTAGAATAACAATTTGTGAGTAGGTCACGATTACAAATCTAACTAGAACCCAAGTAAGATATTTGTAGATTGATCTATCACCTCATAAATAGCTTCACCTGCATTGACTTGATGAGGAAGTGCAGACAGTTTTGTTGTCTGTCTGTCTGCTTGGTACATGTTGACTGTACTTTAAGAGGTTTGAGATTTAACTTAAATACAGATTCTCCTCAGTAAAAGCCCCCTCGAACACCAGCAGCAGAGATGTTTTTAGTTTTGTCTTGTACTCGTCACACATGAACACATAGAGAATGGGGTTCAGACAACTGTTCAGAAAAACCAGGAAGATTAAAAAATGCTGTGCTTTATAAAGATCCTCTACAACAATATCACTCCAGTGATTCTTACTTGCACTTATTAAACACAACCATAGAACATGGTAAGGACACCAGCAGATAAAAAAGGCCAAAATCACAAATATTACCCGGGATAGCCGAATCTGATTTCCTCCTGGAAGGCGTCTTACTCGTACACCAATAGCTATATATGAAGATGTGATGATCAAGAAGGGAGTTAGAAAGCCCACCACTGTTAAGTATATGTACAGAGACATGCGTGAATTGATATAGTGTTCAAAGGATTTAAATTGCCTGTAAGGTTTAGAGATAAAAATGGCAAACGGGATGCTGCAGCAGATTGACAAGAGCCACACAAACACACAGATGATTCTGGCTTTGACTAGAGTCCGTTTATTCTGAGCCCACGCGACCACCCATGTGCACAGACATCGATCCAGACTGATAACTGTCAGAAAGAAAGCACTCGCAAACATGTTTAGCACAAAAATAAAATAACCACATTTATAGAGGATAATGTTTTCACTAACTCTAATGTCACAGATAACAACAATAAAGTAAACCGAAATTGGAATAAAAAAGAAGTCTGTTATCGCCAAGTTGAGAAACCAAATGGATTTGACCGTCGTCTTCATTTTGTAGCCGGTCACAAAGATGACAAGACCGTTTCCAATCACACCCGTGAGAAAAATGACAATCAATACACATACTGTGACGATTTCCATGATTGATAAGCCCATCCGCTCTGTGGGGGCCATTATTTGGACTGTAGTAAGATTTTGTGGTTCCAAAGTGGTGCCATCTGTCAGAGAGACAAGAACACTTCAATATTACAGTGAAACACAAGCCTGACTTTTTGATCAACATCATATTATTCACTGAACATGCACTCAGTTTATGACTTGATTTATATTTTATATATAGATTAAATATTTTAATCATTAGCAACATGTTTATGGGTTCAATTATCAGAAAGTGCACATGTTGGTAAACAATGAAAGGTGTATTTTCTGTCATTATCAGTTCTTTGGATCAAAGTGTCCAATGCATAAACATGAATGTCACTCTTTAGAGCTTCTGAAGCCAATTTAAATACTGTGACAATAAATCAACATTATGTGCTTCTTAGTCTTTTATTATACGTGTTAAGATGTAATAAGGGGTAGGAGCTATTCATTGGCACAGAAAACATTGAGGCCAACCCAAAACAATTTACAATTTTATGGGTACATGTTTTAGTAAAATTATAATTTTTGTCTCATTCTATGAACTAACATGACATGAAATGACAACATTTATCTCAAAAATAAAAAAAGATGAACAACACAATCCGAATAGTATTTCATGGTATTCAAAAATAAATAAACTTTAATAAAGCATGTTGCATTGAGAATAAATTGAAGATGTGAAGATCAAATAAGGACGAAAATAGTAATTGTTGAAAAATATGTTTATGAGTTCTTTGTAGCTGACTCTTGTACTAACTGTTCATTTCAGACTTCTATGAGATCAGATAACTTTCAACTGAAGTGGTCGAGCACACAGTCTTGACCAAAGCAAAGATGCAGACAAATAATGAATCTTGCATTTAAAAATGAATAAAACAATTTACCCGCAGCAACAGTAATCCATGTTACTAATCTTTTCATTTAGAAAACATTAAAGAAATTACAAAATTTCAAGAGGCAAACATAATGTTAAAGCATAAATGTGAATACTTACTCATTTTCTTTCTCTCCTGTTATCAAGTGGATTTTGACAAAGCCAACAACAATGTCTCTGCAAGAAGAATGTGTGATTGTTTCCCTATATGAATAGAAGATGGAGGTGGGGTGATGATGATCATGGAAATATGCTTCTGTAAAACTACTTTGAATGTTAAATGCAAGGACAAGTTTTCCATGGCTGGTCACAACAGAAACAACATTACTTATCAATACCGGTCATCTCCTGTATCTATATATATCAAGTGTGGCAATATTATAATTAGAAAAGATGTTTGGTTTATGACAGCAAAATGCACATATTACTGTTAAAACTTGGCATTACTACTACCCATAGTATTATAACCTTCATTTTGTTAATTCACTATTATATTTTATTTCTTTACTAGTTTATTTAAAAAGAGAAAAGAAATGGATGTTGAATTCTCTTCTTTCATATGTTTTTCATGTGCCTTGTGCAGAGTTTAGTTTGTGTTATTTTGTGCATCAGCCCCTTTAAGGCAGCGAGAGAGCGAGAGGCGGTTGTGGCTGATGCCGATGCTTCCAGTTTAAACTAAAGAGGTTCTTCATTTTTTCTTGAACACTGTCAATCCAGTTATTCTGCACTTGCACTTGTGTGACACAGTGTAAATCTTCCTGGTGTAACCGTGTTTTATTTGTGTTATCTACATTGAAGATACTGAGTGTTCACAGCAAAAAACAAGGGATACATTATGTTGGACTTTTGTGTACATTTCAATTATTGAGGTTATATTAAACAAATCAAGAAGGGATTTAAAAAGCCATCAATAAACCTGTATCTGTACTTAGACATCAGGACACTGATAGATCTTGCGTAGACACAGAATTCAGATCCATGTTTAAACTCCGGTACAGCGTGAACGATGACATAAGGGATGCTGCAGCAGATGGATAAAAGCCACACAAACACACAGACCTCTCCAAACCTGTTCAAATTATGATTACAATGATTGTTTCTGTAAAGTGTGTTAAGATGTTGTTAGACATGCTGGAGTCTAGCATAGTTTATCACTTAAATGGTTATTTAACTGAGCACAACACTTTACTCTATTGTACTGTTATTCAATCGGTTTAATTTAGTCATTTATTTCATTATGTAAATTCAGTAAAAAATGGCAGACGTATTTACATATTTTTAATTTAAACTGTTGGAATAAAATCTGCCAATGGAAATGTTAGTAAAGGATTTCTAAACAATGAATGCAGCTGAATTTTTTTACTAACTGTACATATTTCTGTGAATTCAGTGAAAGTAATCCATGTTTTAATCTTTTCATTTTTAAAACATTAAGAATTTGCTACTGTGACCAAAGCTCAGGGGAGGGGAAGGAAGGTACAATAAACCAAGAAAGGGAATTGATATAACCGACTAAGCCACCCAGCACATCTGGGAAATATATAAACTCAGACACACAGGTTAGATTTCTAATTGACTGAAGACAATGAGACGGGAATATCAAAATATAATTTATTTTAATCAATGATTTGGGAAAAACCCCATGCACTCTTTTAAAATCGGTAATGCAAATAACAGCATGGGTTAGAAAACATTAAAATCGCAGAGTTTGATTAGATCTGCCGACCAGAGTCTGGGGATCGCCAGCAGGGAGGCAGGCTAGGTGTCCAGCTTCCCAAAGGAGCTACACGTGCTACAATTAAATCAAATTCAAATGTGAAATTCACAGCAAGGACAAAACCTAAACCACAAAAGAACAGGAAAACCACACAAGCAATTAAGGAACTCTGGTATATGGCCGCACCAGCCTGCAAACCCCCCCCCGGTCCTCCCAAACTCCTAGAAACAAACAAAACATAAAGAATAATTACTTATAACAAAATCGACAAGAGAAAAGGATAATACAATTCTTATTTCTAAAGCAACAAAACCAGTTGTGATTACCCAAAGCGTGGGCAACACAAATATACACAGATAATCCAAAATAAACAAATATACTAAACAAACAAAGAAAATAACAAGTCCAAAAGGGTATGCACACAGGAAATATAATTAATCTTTCCAACAAACGTGAAAATAAGAATGGGAAACCCGACACCACAGGTTTACATGCGCTCAGAAGTGAGCAAGCAGCTAGCCAAGCAGAGCAAACTTGCAACCTAAGCGACACCGTGGTCTAGCAACAAACGAAAACAAATTAAGACAAAATGATTGGACTTCTAGCAACGTAACCAAAATATAAATCAAAGAAAGCAAAACAAAGCAAAGCAAAGCAAAGCAAAGCAAAGCAAAGCAAAGCAAAGCAAAGCAAAGCAAAGCAAAGCAAAGCAAAGCAAAGCAAAGCAAAGCAAAGCAAAGCAAAGCAAAGCAAAGCAAAGCAAAGCAAAGCAAAGCAAAGCAAAGCAAAGCAAAGCAAAGCAAAGCAAAGCAAAACAAAACAAAACAAAACAAAACAAAACAAAACAAAACAAAGCACGACAAAACAGCAGCGTTGGAGCGTCACGACATGCATCAACAACACACTACAAAGTGTACTAACGCCTTGCTCTACATCTGAAAACCCTATGCAGAGGACGCCTCGTCCAATCGTCAGAACAGCACCCCAACGCAGCCAGGAAGACAGCAGCCACACATGCGGTAATGTAACAAGAGGTAAAGGAGTTTTACTGCGGCGAAATCGAGCGGTTTTCAATGCAGCCAATATAATAGGCACCAGCCCTCAACACCAGGCAGCAGAACACCATCCACGACGGATGTTAGCTGAACAATGACGCCACCTAGAGAGGGTTATTTTTTATTGATTTATTGATTTATTTATGTCTTTTATTTTTTTATTTGTCTGTCTGTCAAGTATTCACAGAAGAGATGAATTTTAAGTCGTTTTTTGAAGGTTGTGAGAGATGTGTTTGACCGGACCGTGAAAGAATGTGAAAGAGTAAAGACAAAGGAAATGGGTAAGACTCTTCAGGTAGATACTGACAAAGCCAACAACAATGTCTCTGCACAATGTGCTTCTTTCCCTATATGAATGGAAGATTAGAACTGGGTGTGATGATGTATATATGGAAATATGCTTCTGTAGAACTACTTTGCCAGTTACAAAATGTCCTGCCGCACACAGTTTCCTCGTGACACTGGCACGCCAATGATTCTTAACTGCACTTATGTAACACAACTGTTGAACTGTTGTACACAAATAATGACCCCGTAAAGGCCTAAGATGCTTTGTTCTTTGAAGGCGTTTGGCGATAGCTGTTTGAAGATGCAAAGATCAAGAAGGGAAGCAAAAAAACATCAATAAACCTGTATCTGTACAGAGACATCAGGACACTATAGAAGTTATGTAGACACAGAATTCAGATCCACGTTTTAACTCCCGTACAGCGTGAACAATGACATAAGGGATGCTGCAGCAGATGGATAAAAGCCACACAAACATACAGATGATTTATATAATGGATGAGGATCCAGCAGGAAAAATCCCTTTTGAATTTATCATGTGTACTTAATTTATTAAATATCAGACACAAAAAGTTATTTGAATAAGCTTTTACGAATATTAACTTGAATAAAGCCACTTTGGTTTTTACAAACATTACAGAAAGCACAGCATGTCATCAAACAGTCATCAGATCCCTGCTTCTGAGGAAGATGCCGGTTTAGAAGAGCTGTATCAGCAAGTCTTTCTCAGAAACCTTCTGAGATTACAGATATCTTTCCAGGTTGTTGAAAGCCCAACAGCTGAATGTGACACTACTAAATAAACCGGACACAAAATAGGACTGCTATTATTTTCATGAGACACAATAATGGTTTCATTATCACTTACAAAAACTGACACTGCTTGGAGACTATATCAAACATAGTTAGTACAAAGCTTCCGGCTGAATCTGACTCAGTTGATCGTTTATTACTTAAAATTAAAGCTACAGTTTGTAAAAACCGCCGCTAGAGGGAGCGAGATCAAAAATACAACAATGGCGTAGCTTGATGACGCCGTGAAGGAGCATGGAATGATGGGATCTGTTTTCTTCAACTCCGCTGATGGCCATCAATCAGACCGGAACGAGAAATTATGTTAGCGGATGAAGTAAAGTAATTCAATTTTAGAAATGTAAATAAGGGACTGCACGAAATAAGCTGTTGGCTTGCTAGACGCTATGACACTACTTCCACATTTGTCCGCGACATTGCTGTGCCTCGTTTCGTAAGGCTGCGTCCTTTCTTATTACTTCTTTTTACTTGAAACATTTTACAAATTTATTACCTGCAACACATTATGGAAAATAGATGATCTCTCTGTAGAAATGTGGCTTTATGAAATACCAAGAAATGTGAGGTATCCCATGTAACTTTTACAGCGGTTAAATTTATTTTCCCCTAATTTTATTAGTTTCAGAAAGTTTCATATTCTTTAGCCCAATTTATAAACAAAGGATTATTGTCATGCGTTTTATTTGTCCATACAGTAAGGTAAGGACTTGATTCTCCTTTGCTGTAATATAAGTCACATGCAAAATGTTTTAAACACAAAATTAACAATTTCCTCAATTAGGATGAAGACAACAAAGATACAGGATTTTAATAAAAAGATTGTGTTCAACAAAACAACAAGGAAAACATACAGTGAATATGTTACAGTAATGATTCTTCTCTTCCTTCTTATTTATATTTTGTTTGGATACTCAACCAACCAACATGACATAACTCGAATTAATAGCAATAAGGAGGACATGGTTGTGTCATTTGTATGTCTGTTTGGTTCCTGGTGACTTTAAGAGGTGTGATCAGATGGAGTTGTCTACAAATCCAGATTCTCCTCAGCAAAAGCCATCTCGAGCACCAGCAGAAGAGACATTTTAAGTTTCGTCTTATACTCGTCACACATGAACACATAGAGAATGGGGTTCAGACAGCTATTCAGATAAACCAGGCAGATTACAAAACGTTGTGCGGCATAAAGGTTCATGACAACGCTTTTACTCCAGTTATTCTTAACTGCACTAATGTAACACAACTGTATAACATGGTAAGGAAACCAGCATATGAAAAAGGCAAGAATCACTGCTATAATGACCAGGAAAGGCCGACGCTGCTTTTTTCTTTTTAGGAGTTTCACCCGCACACCAATAGCTATGTATGAAGATGCACTGATCAAGAAGGGAATTAGAAAGCCCACCGTAAACATGTACACGTACAAAGACATGCAGCTGTTGACATAGCTTTTAAAGTCTTCACATTCATCTTTGGGTTTCTGTACGTAGAGAACAATGATATAAGGGATGCTGCAGCAGATGGACAAGAGCCACACAAACACACAGATGATTCTGGCTTTGACTAGAGTCCGTTTATTCTGAGCCCACGCGACCGCCCATGTGCACAGACATCGATCCAGACTGATAACTGTCAGAAAGAAAACACTCGCAAACATGTTTAGCACCGTTACAAAAACCACACATTTATACATGATGTCGTCTAAGCGCCAAACCATCTTTTTAAAGACAACAGCGGTGTCGCAAATCATGAACAAAATGGAAATAAAGCCTGTTATCGCCAAGTTGAGAAACCAGATGGAGTTGACTGTCGTCTTCATTTTGTAGCCGGTCACAAAGATGACAAGACCGTTTCCGATCACACCCGTGACTAGGATGATGAAATATACGCACAAGCCAATGATTTCAATGATTGAAAAGATTTTGTCAAGCCCTGCGTTGTTGTTCAGAAGTGGACTTTCCAAAAGACTGTCCTCTGCACAAAGAAACAATTCTGATATAATATAGCTGCTTCAGCAATTATTTTAAATACAAATTATTTGATGATGTACTGTACTTTGCACTCAGAAAAGAAAGCAGAAAAGTGTTTATTTTTGTACAGTGCAATACTATACCTTCAAGGTCGAATTCCAAATTTTCTGAATGGGTCCACACAGGAGGGGCCCAAGGGAAATCACCAACATCTGTCAGAAAAGAAAACTGGATTAGCAAACATCGACAAGATTTCCAAGCTCTTGTCTAGTGCCCTGTGCCACCAATACCAAGAAGTATATCAAACGTGGCACAGTACTAGAGTTTGAACATCGTTTGGATGTGTGTAGGGGTGTAAGAGATGGTCTGATAAATATGAAGGGGTATCGAGTGCCTTGTAGATTTTTTTAAAGGAAATACAATATATAATAAAGGATTAGGAGAATGTTCAATAATCTGAATCGAAGCAAGAATCACACTGACTGTCTTTAAAAAAGAAATGAGAACATAAATAAATCTTGTTTTGAAAAAAAGCTTTTTTCACAGCAATGAATCTGCTACATAAAAAGCAAAGTCTGTTGCTTAGATTCTTACCCGTTTCCATCCTGTGTTCTTCCTCTCTTCTCTTTTCAGGTAGATGTTTTCGAATGGCACAACAGATCTTTGTTTTAAAGAAGTTTCCCTGTCTATGGTTAGGGGTGTGGTGATGATGCGCTGTAAGAAGGAAAATATTCTATGATAGAAAATGATTTTGCATTTCTAAAATAGAACAGAAACGTTTCATTTCACCAAACCATTTGGGAAAATATATAAATATATTATAATACTCCGTTTTTATAAACCAAATTATGACTTGAAACATCAAGCCTGTTTTTATGTCTGTGTTTTTTGTGAAGCGCTCTTTTTTGCGATCATGAGCGAAGAAATCAAACACAACCTTTCTGTATCTCATGATTACATAAGCCATGAAAACACATCAAAACTATCACTCGCAAATAGGTCTCAGCATAAACATTGGTTTCCCATTTGAAAGGGAAATTAGGTGTGTTGATGTTAACGTAAGAAGGCAAATATGCCTTTAGAAAATATATTTTGCATATTTATAAATAGAAATTGTTTATCAAAGCATAATCATATTATTTTTAAAACATTACTTCATTTTGGGCCTTTGTTTTATTTTCAATTAAACTGAGATTTCAGCATCACTTAAAACACATGTACTTTATAAAATGGTGCATTATTCAAAAATTACAAATAATGGATGCGTTTTCCTATAATTGTTTGAATTCATTACCAAAATACAAATACAATGGAAAGACGGTGAACATAATACATATAGTACTGTATGTATTGCAGTATTTCCTTGTCTGGTCAATCAAATTTTCATATGGAAAATATACCCTGTTATGCCATTCATAGCAACATAATAATGCATTCATCCTTTGTATAAGTAGAGAACAGTCTGCAATTTTTCTACTTGGCCTTTTTTAAAATCCAGAGGATGAGACAGGATAAAACACATGTTAGCATCAGGTGAAAATAGGGACTTTAGGCCAAGACAGGTGTGACTAGCAACTGTTCTAAGGGGATCTGCAGCTCTATAAGATTATCAAATTTAAGGCATTTTAAGAAAATGATTCACCACAATTAAAAGAAGTCTGTGATGTCGATGAAGTTTTTCGTTAAAGGGTATCTCAGCATTAAGATGTCCCATCTAACAGGTAGGTAATCCAAAAACAAGATTTCAAGTATAATAATCCAAGGCTTTTACATCCATATAATCCATAGTCCAGTACAAAACGAAACTGATGACAACAACGCTCAACAAAACTAGTGTGTATCAAACAGACAAGCATGAACAATCCAAGCTGGCGGGTGAGTGTGCACTGCATGTTGGGAGTTGAAGTCCTTTAAAAGTCTGGAGATGAAGATCGTTTGAAAACAGCATGCAGGGGACGATGATCTGGGGGTGTGATCGGGGTTCTTACAGATGCCAGGAGAGCGTTTCAAACTGTCTGTGAACAATACTTTGAGGAAAGAGACAGAGGTGTCCTCAGAAAATACACAAATGTGATTCCTTTTTTAAAGCGCTTTTTCATTTATAATTATGCTTCTTATACGTTGTGTACGCTTTGTTCTAAATACAGTTATCCTATTTAATGATCTCAGTATTGTATAAAACAACTACAAATATACATTTTTAACCGCTAGTGGTATATGCACACAAAAATGTTTTCTTAATATTATACCATCAACAAAGATATAACATTTGCACATGTCATTACAATACAAATGTGGTGTATAACAAAACAATAAGAAAACATTTACAAGTTTGTCTAATCGATTGGATGGAGAACCTTTTCTACTTAAATCAAAAGTTCATGTCTCCATCTATCCAGAGACAATCTTGTTCCGTTCTCCTGGCCAAAAGAAGCAGGAGATGGTGATGTCATCTGTCTGCCTGCTTGGTACCTCTTGACTCCGAGAGCAAATTGCAACGACAACGCATTTAGGTAACACAACTGGTATAGAAACCAGCACTCCGTCAGATCAGGAAAGTCGTTGGCTGTGTTTAAGTCGATGTTAAAAACCCACTTATTAGATGTAGCATGGGGGTCAGTCTGAAGTGGTCTTGGCCACTTAAAGTGATAAAGTATGTAGCTGTCTCCTGTCTTATGTTTGCTGACATTGCATTGTTTGTTTGTTTGTATGTACATTTTTTTGTGTTTTATCCTACTGTCTGTGAAGCACTGTCATGATTCTGCCTTCTCTTGTCTTGATTTTCTGGTCTAGGGGCAGAGTCATGACAGACCCACGTGTTTTATGTGGAGAGAAACATATTATTGTCAATCAGAACATAATATACGTTCTCTCCTGTCTCGTCATTTGGCCCCGCCCCTCTCGTTTCTAGTATAGCTTTCCTCCTGTGTCTTATTACCCATACCTGCCCATCGTTATCTCCTTTGTTAGTTTCCCTATATATATACCCATTTGTTTATTGTCTTGTTGCTCGTTGGTTGTATATGTTTCCCGCTCTGTACATGGTTCCTTACCTGTACCTTGGCTCGTGTTCCCTTGTATTTTTTGAAGTCTTTACGTTCTGTTTTTGTATTGTGCCTCAGTTCAGTTTTCCCCCCATTGTGGGTGTATTATTTGTAATTTGCGGTTTTTATTTATTAAATCCTGTTTTACCCCGTATTGCTGCCTGCACTTGGGTTCTTCTCACCACCTGTTCCGTGACAAGCACCATGGGCATTTATTGTGCTATATAAATAATAATAAATATATATATATATATATATATATAAATAAGGCCAGAATCACAGATATAGTGACCAGAAAAGACAGAAGCGATTCCTCCTTTCAATCGTTTCACCCGCACACCAATAACTGTGTTTGATGATATTTGTTGTTGTGGCTCAAAAATGTCTCTGCATTAGCAACTAATGTCTGTTTCAATTAATATAAAAAAGGAAATAGGCAGGGTGATGTGCAAAACCATATACTGTATACTAAATGTCAGACAAATGAATGTTATTTTGGCCTTCAATAGTCCTCATCATCATGCAGTAAAAAATATTTGTTGACTAAGTTAAGACATATTGATATTTGACTACACGTGTTAAGTTGATTTAATGTACATGTAGTTGTTGCAAAACAAGCAGTTAGATAAATAAAGATAACTTTATTAATTTCTGAGCAAATAGAAATTGTAAAAAAAGATGTAAAAAGTGTAAAAAAGATAAAAATGAAATGCAGCAAATTATTTGTTTGGCCAATTTACAAAGCTTTTCTAAACATGTTTTTTATTTAGCCAACAGAAAGTCATCCAACATTTGCCACATGTTCCCCTTCACATCTGAAAAAGCATTTAATTGGTTTAAGGGGTCATGCAAGAAGAGAATTTGTCTTTACATTGCAACATATAATATAATGGTATGCTATGAAAAAAAATATTAGAAAAATACTAAGACGAAATGTTATTGATGTTTTTGTTCCTACATTGTCTCACAAACACGTGTTGCAAATTTATTTTTGAAAATGTATTTTAACATCAATAAAAAGAAGCATTTGTGATTTGTAGCATATCTGAAAGTTCACTCTCCTTTACCCTGATCTTGGTTTGTCATGACTAATGGACTCAACCCTTGACATCCTTCAGATGAGGCACATTTAAAACACACGCCTTTAGGCAAAGATAGCTTTGACATTTGCAGATTCTCTTATAAGGGATGTTTGAAGGTGTCAGACACCACACAGTGACCTAAAAATAGATCACTTTGAGAGGGATTTTGCACATGGTTGTTTTCTTGTCTTGTCAGCTGGAGGAGAGGAGAATTGTGCCTTTTGTCTTATCTCTTAGCCTCAAGATGTTCCTCGGCGAAAGCCGTCTCTATCACCAGGAGCAGGGACTGTTTAAGCTTTTGTTTGTACTTCTCACACATGAACACATAGAGAATGGGGTTCACACAGCTGTGTACATAAGTCATGCAGATGAAAAAATGTCTTGTTTTAGATATGATCTCTTGGACACTTGCATTCTGCTTGTTCTTCATTGCATTTAATAATTTGTGAATATGGTAAGGCAACCAGCATATGAAAAACACTAGAACAAGAGCTACAATGAGACGGAAAGATCTGAATAGCTTCCCCTTTTTGAGACGTTTGACTCGCAATGCGATAGCCATATATGAAGACGCAATGATCAGGAAGGGGAGGAGAAAGCCTATCGAGAACCTGTATGTGAACAGAGACTTCAAGTCTCGATTCTTGTTAGAGAAGTTGATGACAAACGAGATGCTGCAGCAGATGGATGAAAGCCACACCAACACACAGATGATTCTGGCTTTGACTAGAGTCCGTTTATTCTGAGCCAACACGACCGCCCATGTGCACAGACATCGATCCAGACTGATAACTGTCAGGAAAAAAACACTCGCGAACATATTTAGCTCTGTTATGAATGAGAGAAGCTGAAACAAAACGTGATCAAACAACTTTCCAAAAATAAGGAGAATCCGCATAATTGGAGCCAAGGAGAAAAAGACGTCTGCGATCGCCAGGTTGAGAAACCAAATGGAGTTGACTGTTGACTTCATTTTGAAGCCGGTCACAAATATGACAAGACCATTTCCAATGACACCCACCAAAAACATGGCTAGGTAAACACAAATAATGATGATCTGACCACTCGACAGGCTTTCTGTCTGTCAGATTTTGTGGTCCCAATCTGGAATCCACTACACAAAGAAAAGAGAAAATGGCCGTGAAAGTTGGTACTTTTCTCTTCCAGCTTAGCTGTTTAGTTTAGTATAAAAATTACAATGCATTCTGAAAACAACAACAACAACCACAAAAAAACATCATATTTAACTGGTCAGTTGTTTCATTTTATATTAGCAAAGAATTAACTCATATTTGTTATCTCAATAACAATGACAAGATTCTTTAAACATTAGAAATTTATTTTTACTTTGGATTACTATATTTCTGATTATTATACAGTTTTTCCTTTGGGATATTTCTAGAGGTGTGTAAAAGCAGCGTATTAAGTCATAACCACATTGTTCATATTCATCTCTTACCCATTTTCTGCATTTCTTTAGGTTTGTGTTGTCAAAGCCACCAAATCTTCACCATTTTTACTGTTTACAATAGCTGGTTTTTCCTTTACTTATATGAGAGGCGAATGGGTGGGGTAATCACTCAGGTTATATCTGTCCTATATATGCAATATGTTGTGGTCATTGAAATCACCAATGAGTCATCGATGCATAAGAAATGTATATTTATGTTGTTTTAACATAGCATTTCCTTCCACAAACCACACGGTGTCTGAAGTAAAAATATCCCATATCATCGCAGAAGTGTTCATATATTAAACCCCTCGTTAGTACCCCAAATAACAATTTACTTAAAGGTTCTTATAAGAAATATTTGTTAAAAAATGTTTCAGCCAAAAATTGTCATTGTTTAACTTCCTTTTTAAGAGTGAATGGATTAAATAAAATGAAGGAGAACATTTCCACCCGTTGGATAGGTCTGTACAACAAGCGCGCACACACGCATGCACGCACACACACACACGCACGCACGCACGCACACACACACACACACACACACAAAGAGCAAGAAACTCATCTCATCACCTCGGATATTACTCATTGACATCAGCTCACAACCTAACCACAAGCACCAGTTTTCATAGTAGCCATAAAAGCCCAAGGTAATATAAAACAAACATCTCTTAATCTCCACTCTGACATACATCTAGATCAATATGAAACACTAACGCATGTTTTTTTTTCTTTACATAAAAATGCATTTTGTGAACTACAGATCCATTGCCCAGATGCCATCCCATATTGTCTAAAATGTTATCAAACTATTTCTGTTCACCAAATTCACGTCTTTAATCAGACTAAAAAATATTGAACAAGTTGGACAAGACCATGAATAAAAGTAGCCAATTCATGTCCAGATCAATACTGTTAAAAAAGCATCCCAGCATGCACCTCAAGAGGTTGATTGAGAAAACACAGATAGGCCAAGATCTGGTATCCAGTCAAAAAGATGAATCTGGTAATCGAAAAATAGTTTTGATATGTTGGTCACTGTACTGTCATACTTTTGGTATTTTATTATTTTGTTTACTATAGTAATCCTCGACTATGAAAAATATTAGCAATACATTTTAATATTTATGAATACATATTTAAATAGCTTGTTTAATAACTGGAATCAATAACCGTACAGTAGCTTTTAAATGTTTTATTTATGTTTTTTAGAGAAATCATTGAAGGATCAATCACTCCCAATAGCTGGAGTATTTTAAGTGATGACAGACGTCTGTTGACAGAAAATCCTCAGGTCGGAGTTCTAGTTGGAGGCGATTGTCTGTTCGATCCACGGACGCAGGAAGGTGACGCGTGAGTAGATCGCTGGCGCGCGAACGTTGCAGTCAGTGCTGCCCCATGACACGATACCCGCTTGGTACCAAACGCCTCCGCTCTGACACACCAGAGGACCGCCGGAATCACCCTGAATTGATCAAATCCACAAACATTAGAGCAATTATTTCAACCTCGACATCAAACATTTGTGCAGGTGTCAAGGGGTGCATATACCTGGCAGGAGGAAGCACCGGATGCCCCAGCACACATCATGGTTTCTGTGATTCTTCCCTGTCCCCAGTACTGCGTGCACTGAGGTGTGCTTATAATGGGCAGAGTAGTTTGCTGCAGATAGCGAGGATTGGCTGTCAAACAAATCAAAAGGAGAATATCAGATGCGTGGTGCTGTTTTGTGTGCTTAGTATATGCATGTAAACAAAGTGTTAAACGCTTTTACATATATTGCTAAAAAAAGAAACATTACGGGTGACTGCAGTTTTGCCCCAGCCAGTGTTGACGCAAATAGTGCCAGGGGGGATGTTGTCGTTGACGCCGACCAGACAGACTGGTGAGACGGTTGGAGTCATCTGGGCCGGAGTGGCCAGTCTCACCACTGTGACATCATAAGTAAAGGTCTGACTGTTGAAGTATGGATGGGTGATGGCCTACAAGTGTGGGAGAAAATGTATGAGTGAACTTTCAGGAACATGAACTGTTCAGGAACTCTGTTTTTTAAAAGGTCTCTAACAGACCTAAGAGACAACATGGCAGGTGTAGTTGGTTGTATTGAATCTTAAAGGGACAGTTTACCAAAAAATGTATACCGCCTTCAGTTATTCAACCTTGGGTTTTTCAAAACATGCATATGGCTTTGTGTCCACACAATGGAAGTCAATTGAGGTAAACGGTTTGTGGTTTCTTCAAAATATCTTCTTCTGTTTTATATAGAAGAAAAAAGTCATACAGATTTGGAATGACATGCGGGTGAATAAATGAATTGCTCCTTTGAGGTATATTTTAAATGTTTCTAGGCAACCGTTGGCTATTTGACTTGGAAGGTGTAACTTCACTTTCACTTTTTTGTTTATTTCATTTATTTTAACATTAGCAAGTGTGGTAGAATCAAAGGGATGTTGATACCTTGGCAATACTCATGACCTGAACAGGTTCAGAATTGGTGGCAAGGTCATATTCTCCAAGAATAACGTAGTGAGCTCCAGCCCTAAAAAGACATGTAAATGTTGACAACATGCTTATGCATTAAGAAAAAGACAAAAAGTGTGACCGATTGAATCGATCTTACTGAACGCGACAGTGGGCGGCGGTGAGAACCCAGTACTGGTTGAGCAGAGATCCTCCACAGAAATGGAAGCCATTAGATTGCTGGTTTATACATAAAAAATAACCATCAGAATTGAGCTCCACTCGAATATTTCAAGTGTAAATGATGTCAGCTTTACCTGTAGAGAGACCTGCCACGGCCAAGAACCAGGGACTGCATTCTCTCCATTTACAATTCGGTTAAAGCCATTGATTTCAGGCGTAATAGCAGGCACTCCACAGCCTATGGTGAGTAAAGAAACACATACAATTGTAACGTTTGTTTATACTGTTCGTTTGTCATACAATACAGGCAAAGTGGTTTGGTAATAAAGTCAGATGATCACTAATTTACTGAAAGATGCTCACCCAGAGTGGAGGCCACCAAAGCCAAACAGCTGATGATCCAAAGCATGTTGTAGACAAGAGCCTGTAATGTAATCCAACTGTCTCTCTCTACGGCTTTATATTCTCCCCATCAACTGATAAAACTGGGAATTTATTTCAAAGCAGCTGGAAGGATCTCACAACTAAAGAACATTTATTTCGCATCCAGCAGTGTGTTGAAATGTTTACCAGGTGGGTCAACAGAGGACAGCCTAATATAACATAAGCCAAGAATTAAAATAGCAATCTATGTCAAATCAGTCTCGCAGCTGTAAAATATTTATAAGTATTATAAATATATGTATGTTCAAGGTTCTTGACTAAATATCGTGGTGCGTCAGCGGGTGCTTCGGGTCTATTAAATCTGCTGGTAAAGCCTTTTGGGATAGACATACTCCTTTTGAAGAATTATTGTTCATTTTATTTAGCATTATATAGTGTATATGGTAGGGTATAAAAATGTTTATTATTATAAAATTATTTTAAAAGGGCAGTTTCCCAGACAGGCATTCGATTATGCAAGGACTAGGCCTTAGATCAATTAGGACAGCCAAAAAGATTTAAAACATGCCTTACAAAAAACATTACTTGTGTGTAGACAATAGCACTGATGTACTTGAGATATGTCAGAGCAAGCTGTTTTCAGTTTAGACAGCGCTAACATTAATTTCAGTCCCTAGAAACCTCCCCTAAATATATACAAAAGTGAAAAAAGTATCTTAACCTGTCAAGGCCAAAGTAAAGCTCACATTAATAAAAGTTATCTTGAATCGCACAGGTCTCTTATAGAAAGCTGATGATGGTTTGAGTGAGAATGGTTCTACAATAAATGGTTGAGAATAACCTCACAGAGAATACGAATAGGGTCATCACGACAGGCGCGCATGCTAAGGTAAATGCATTGTTTTAGTTAAGATAAGTGAAATAATGTCATAATTCGCCACTATATTTAATATACCAAATGAACGGATAGGCTATACAAAGCGTTTCTCATTATTAATGATAACACTTTAAAACAGGCGCCATGGGAAAACTCTTAATTTGCACAGGTTCGGTTTTGGATTAATGACGGCGCTCTCCAAGGACAATATTGTGATGTTTGGCACTAGAAAGAGAATAGGTAGACAAGGATTTGTGAGGGTATTTCGCAAAGCAAACGCACTCAAAATCTAAATAAAACTGTGTTTAAAATGTAAAACATGAATAAAATTATCAAAGTAACTGTCAGGTTTAGCTCAGCTACCAAATCTAAATCAACTATAAAGGACACGGATTGAACTGCTGAGAGGATTATTGGTGCCCATTCTTTAAGACATGTACTATTCCATAATGAAGAAAAACGCAGGTCCCACAAGTGTAAATGTAACTGTTTACAGCTACTGCTGCAATGCCATTTATAAAAAATAATCCCTACATATGAATATTTCATATAGAGCATCATATTACATTAGCTCCTTGCACAGGTGTACATAGCATCTGTTAATATGTAAATTCTCAAAATGTATTATTCCAATACAACATCTCTTATATTTTATTATTCCTATTAATTTGTATTTTGCATCATCATCATCATATTAGATAGAAAAAGTGTTTGTAGTATAAATTAATTCATGGGCGGAAAGGTCTTAATGGCTTCCCCTTTTGAGGCATTTGACTAGCAATGAGATATATGACGATGCAAAGATCAAGAATGAGAGGAAAGAGAAAGCCCACAGAGAACCTGTGAACAGAGCGACACTAGAACTTTTCACAAACACCAGTTGAAATGCCCTGCAAATCCACAAGAGGGCATCATCATACCTACATCACCCAGACTGCCATTATCTCACTACATTACCCCAAACCCAATGCTGGACTCGTTGTTTGATCTGTTACACCTGTGCCTAGTTAACCTTACTCTGCTTTCTACCCATGTATACATACTATATACACAATTCTGCAATGGGATCTTCACCCTTTGGAAGAGCTGAACACGCAGCGCCAGCTGAAACCTGGGCTCTGATCCTTTGATGTGGGTGGGGCATTACACCAAATATTTTATTTCATTTATTGCAGATTCATCACCCATGTGGCTAAATATACAGTAGTTGGCGGTAATACTCCTAAGGAGTGAACGGCCAGAAGATCTTCACCCTGTCTCTCAGAGCAGTTTATAACAGATGTTGCTGCAGCCACTCACAAAAATAATGTTTTGGTATATTTATGGTATGCAAAATATCTTGATGGAACATGATCTTAACTCAATATCCTAATGATTTTTGGCATTAAAGACAACTCGATTATTTTGACCCGTACTACTTTTGGCCATCACTAAAAATGTTCCAGTGCTACTTATGACGGATGCAGGCTTAAAATGAAAATTCTGTGAATCAGTCACCCTCAAGTTGATCCAAACCTGTATACATTTCTTTATTTTGTTCAACACGAAGACATTTGGAAAAATTTTATCAACTGAGGTATCTGTAGCATATGGTAGTCAATAAGATATTTTACAGAATTTAGAAAAACAAAACGTTCTGGGGCACTTTTGACTACCATTTATTTTTCCACTATGGTAGTCAATGGACGTTGGAAATCTCAGTTGATAACATTTTTCTCAATATTTGTGATCAACTGCATGAGGAAATTGAATCGGGTTTGGAAGAACCGAAGGGTGATTAAATTTGGGGATGAACTATGCTTTCAAAGGGCTTGTTCACTCAAAAAGGAAAATTCTGTCATCATTTACTCACCCGCAGCTTGTTTCAAACCTGTATACATTTCTTAGTCCACAAAGAAAGATATTTGTAAGAACGTTTTCAACTTTCAGTTCTGTGACATCATCCACTACCATAGTAGGACATTTTTTTCATGTTCTGTTGAACATAAAGTGAGATATTTTGCTGAATTTAGGGAAACACAAAGTTCTGGGGCACCTTTGACTACCATTTCATTTGTCCTACTATGGCAGTTAATGATTGATAACATTCTCCCAAATATCTTTCTCTGTGTTCTTAAGAAATTATATTTTAGTGCATTAAAAATGTTCAATTATACTTTCTATTTAAATTGCTTTCAGTTTAATAGCTCGGGTCAATAACTTGTGTCTGATTTGTAACTTTTCTTTTCATAGAAATCACTGAAGGGCCAGTCAATTCCAATAGATTCAATTTATTTTACCAACATCAGATGTCTGTTGCCTTTTTGAAAGAAAATCCTCAGGTTGGAGTTCTAGTTGGAGGCGATTGTCTGTGCGATCCACTGACCCAGGTAAGTGATACGTGAGTAGATCGCTGGCGCGCGAACGTTGCAGTCCGATCTGCCCCATGACACGATACCCGCTTGGTACCAAACGCCTCCGCTCTGACACACCAGAGGACCGCCGGAATCACCCTGAATTGAACAGATCCACAAACATTAGAGCAAGTATTATAACCTCGACATCAAACATTTGTGCATTTAAACTGTCCACACGTACCTGGCAGGAGGAAGCACCGGATGCCCCAGCACAAATCATGGAGTCTGTGATTCTTCCCTGTCCCCAGAACTGCGTGCACTGAGATGTGCTTATAATGGGCAGAGTAGTTTGCTGCAGATAGCGAGGATTAGCTGTCAAACAAAGCAAAAGAAGAATATCAGATGTGACGTGTTGCACTGTTTTGTGCGTGTGCGCTTATATGCGAATGATCGCAGTCTTTTAAATTACGGGTGACTCCAGTTCTGCCCCAGCCGGTGGTGACGCAAATAGTGCCAGGGGGGACGTTGTTGACGGAGCCGACCAGACAGACTGGTGAGACGGTTTGAGTCATCTTGGCTGGATTGACCAGTCTCAGCAATGTGATGTCAAAGTTGAAGGTCTGACTATTGTAGTATGGATGGGTGATGGCCTACAAGGGTGGGAGAAAATTTGAGTCACCTTGCAGGAACATGAACTTTTCAGTGTCTTTTAAAAGTTCTCTGGTAGACATTAAAGATTTTATGGACCATTTATTCAATTCATTTTAACATAAGCCAGTGTGATATACTGTAAGTAAGTGGACATAGATACCTTGGCAATCCTCATGACCTGAACAGGTTCAGAATTGGAGGCAAGGTCAAACTCTCCAAGAACAACGTTGTGATATCCGGCCCTTAAAGGGAGCGTGAGGTAAACGTTAACATTAGATGCATGCCGAAAAAGACAAAAAAGTGTGATCGATTTAAAAGATCTTACTGAACACGGCAGTGAGCAGCGGTAATAACCCAATACTGGTTGAGTAGGGACCCTCCACAGAAATGTGCACCATTAGATTGCTGGTTAATGCATAAAAACAATATGAAAAATCATTATTATAGCAATGTTAATCATTTATGTAGCTTACCCAAGCAAAACCAATTTCATCATTTACTCGTCATTTCCCATCTTAATCTGCATATTTTAATTGTAAAAAATGGCATCGTGACCTGTAAAGAAACCTGCCAGGGCCAAGAGCCAGGAACCGCATTCTCTCCGTTTACAATTCTGTTGTAGCTGCTGATCTTGGGCTTAATAGCTGGTAGTCCACAGCCTATGGTGAGCAAAGGAACAAATAAACACACATAAACAGAAAGCATGATATAGGTGTGATATACATTACTAAGGTTTTCTGAACAATACTCACCCAGAGTGGATGCCACCAATGCCAAACAGCTGATGATCCAAAGCATGTTTAAGAGTCTAATGTTTTCCAACTGTCTCCAAACCGCTTTATATTCTCTCCAACAACAACTGATAAAAGTGGGAAATTGCCAAGGTGCTCGAAAGCAGCTGGAAGGATCTCACACCTAAAGACCATTTATATCACACTTAACAGTATGTTGAAATAGTGAACTTGGGACGAACAGGTCAACTTACCTTTGCTTAGAGAGCGGAATGTAAAATAAGCTAAGAATAAAAAAAATAAGGGATGCTCTTTTGCAATCTATAATACAAATGAGTTTAGCAATGGTGTACATTATACGATTTTTAATACAAAATGTATTTTGAAATATTTCTTTAACATGAAATAGTTTATATGCAGGCTTTGTGTTAGATTACTAGTGATTAATATAGTAGCTCCACATGTTTCAGCAAAATCTCAGCTAAAACAGATTGTTGCTGGTCTGGATGCTGTTATATGGATGGATGGTGAAAATCTTAAACAACATTGTAGGTCTAAATCTGCTGTCGAAGTCTTTTTGTATTGCAGTAACAATTTGTCATTTCAAAGAATTGTTGTACATTTGAATCGTACAGTATAATGGATTAAGTTATAAAACGATGCAGAAATAAAGATTTAAAATTAGAGCCTCGGTCATGCTCTCCAAGAACGGCAAAGTGATATCTCGCCCTAGAAAGGGAGTAAAAGAAGGAAAGAAGACGTATCAGACTCAATATAAACTTATATATAAACCGGTGAGAAGTTCATAGAGACAAATAAGACTACTCTATATTTCATTTCTAATTATACAGAGTGGTTTATACATTCAAATACATTGAATCATTTAGCAAAAAACATATAAAGTTATTTGATACTGAAGCCTTTAGGCAATGCTTAATGGAAATAAGCAGGATGGAGTCAATGAACCCAATTTTGGAGGAAAAGGCCCTTTCTGCATGTCCCGAGTCTTGCAATGATGAAGTTGCAAACCTTTTTTCCTTCTGTTGATGTTCATCATTTTCTGCAGACTGTTGCACAACAGAGAGAGATGCTAGGAAATAAACAACATTACAGCATGTTTCTTTGTTGACTCATGGGTTAAAATTGTTTGTGTTATTAGGTGAAAGCTTCTGGGTGTTAAGAACACTATGGGATTCAAGGTGAAATCTAATTGATTTAAAAATCATTCAATGACAAACGCATAACTGACAAGCATGCAAACAAGTGTAATCTGAAGATTAGCATGTCACTTGTGCAAGCCTACCTGGTTCAGGCAGGCAATGACCTCATTGCATTAATCATCTGCACTAATGACTCATTGCTTGTCATCTTAACCAAAGCTCACATAAGCTTGCAAGATATCAATCTTGTCCTGCAATTCCAATGTATCATTATTTATATTATAACTAAACTTTCTCCGTTTGTATTATTTACTTGCTGTTTTCAAAATAAAGCACCGGTCAAATTATTATTTACTTTTTAAAGTTATTCAGTAGTGTACACAAAAATACTCAACATGTTACACCTGGCTCAAAGATGTAACATAAAGGGAGACGACATGGCGGAATCCAAAAAGATATTCAATTTATTACAACAAAATACAACCATAACAATAATAAATTGAATCAATAACCTAGCAATAACCACATTCAATATGAAATCTAACCAAACCAATGCTAACAAAACATAACAAGGTTTGACCGTGGCTCTGGCAGAACTGCTCCGTTAACAGATGAGCAGCCGCCCCAACGAACTCTCGTCGTACCAGGTTTAAGTAACCGCCATGATGAGCCTCAGGCGCACTCAAATCAGAGAATCGGTAACAAAGAAAAAGAAACCGACACACCCAACCAAACACAACTCAATCCTAACACACTTTCTAACACAAAACAGTTCTTTAAGAGATTCGTCATCGGACAAACGACCGATGAAAAATTTGGGCAAAAATTACGCTAGTAACAAGCCATCGCAATAAACCTCATCAGCTCTTTTTTAGTACAAGGAATAGGGAAATTCTCTATTGTGCTCACCTTAGCTCTCAAAGGACGCACCATACCTTGGCCCACTTTTTTCCCAAATAAGAAACCGTTGCCCAAACAATTCACCTCCGCTAAATAGATGCTCTATTAAATGAGTTTGTGATGGAACGTCTCCAAACAGTGATGGAAACTCTAGTATAATCTTTGAACAGATAAGTGCACGTTCCATAGTATATGGTCCCCCAAATTTCGCACAGAACTGAGAACTCACTAAAGGCAGCAATGCCAGAACCTGGTCTCCAGGATTAAATACATGCTGTTTAGACTTCCGATCAAACTCATCTTTATCTGCACTCTTTCCAAATTTTTTCGTGCAGCTTTACCAGCCAAGAATAACCGTCTTCTAGAAACGTTTACATATTCAAGCAAAGTTTTTGGTTGTTGTCCATCTTTTAACTGATTGCCCACAACGCCAAGCGGACCACGCACCTTATGTCCAAAAACTAGTTTCCGTGACCTCCCTTGCAGCTAACAAAGCCATAGAAGTCATTCCTTTCAGTCACTATGCAATTCAACACGATATGAACGTAAGAGAGATTTAAGCGTCGATGAAAGCGTTCCAGTACTCCTTTACTCTGTGGATGGTGTGCGCTAGAGCATTGATGCTGAACTCCCAGTTGTTTTAAGACTTCCGCAAACAATTTAGACAAAGTTTATCGGTCACCTTGGGGATACCGAAGAATATGAATTTTGCATTCTTTTGGGTGGTTTTATCTGCACGATTTTGTGGTGTCACAAGGATGTCGCCTGATAAAGACTGATTAAAAAACAATAATTTTAACTTGTGTGTTGTTATGCAGTTGTAGGATTTCACGGTGGATGGGTCGATATGGTTTCGTCCTGCCCCTCATCCACTGTGATTGGCATTTAAAAGTGACATTGACGAGAGCAGCGTTTTGCATCGTTTTTCCCACTTTCTGTACCGGCAAAATATATAAGGCCTACGTTGTTTTGGTGCTTGCATTGTGAAGCTATAAAAGTTATCTTTATTAATGTAGCCTACAATCATATACTTTGTCCATACAAACTGACTTTTTCAGTGCAAACCTTAAAGTTAGTTTCCCTTGTGATCATGTTTTGCTCGCATGTTCCACTTGTATGCCCCAATCCAAATAAAGATGTACTCACAGTGTTTAAACAAAGCATGACACATTGCATCAAGTTCCTGTGCTTTATTAAAGATTTGATTTATAAACTAAACATTAAGAATTGGATTACAGAATAATGTGTTTTAAAAATCATTGCGGTAGCACACAAATACATTACTATAAAACAAATGAATGAACAAGTATGTCTGTGACTTAAGTCCAGCAAATTAACTGATTATTTTCCTTTTAAGTTAAATATTCTTTCAAAGTTAAAATCCTTAAATACATAAGTTAAAAAGTGTTTTCATTTCAATGCAGGTTGTATGAGGTTGTTAGCTAGCTCTAGTTGGATGAGACAGTATCGTCAATCCATTGGCGGAAGAAAGACACGCGAGAGTAGACTCCTGGAGCATTAACAATGCAGTTATTTGTTCCCCATGAAACGATGCCCACCTGATACCAAACACCATTCCTGTCACATACCAGAGGACCACCAGAATCACCCTGCCAATGACACACAGATATCAAACATTGGTGTTGGAATTTTAAGTTTAAATGATGGGTTTCATTTTGTATTTTTCATCTCGTACCTGGCAAGCTGAAGATCCAGAACCTCCGGCACAAATCATGGAAACTGTAATCGGTCTTGTCTGACCCCAGTACTGCATGCACTCAGCAGGACTCACTATGGGCAAAGTGGTCTCCTGCAGGATACGAGGACCCTCTAACAACAAAACAAAGACAAGATATTAGATATTAGAGCTTACAGGTGTCTTGTGAGTATGGACATTGGATTATAAATGAAATGTTACTTTACAGTTGAAGAAAATGCAAACTTACGACCGGTTGCGGTTCTGCCCCAGCCAGTGGTGACACAGAGGGTTCCAGAAGGGATGTTGGTGGAGGAGGAAACCAGATTTACAGGAGATACACGGGACGTTATCTGTGCTGGAGAGGCCAATTTCAACAGTGCAACATCATTGTTAAAGGCTTTTTTGTTGAAGCCAGAATGAACAACGACCTGCAGGGGTGTGAGAAAACCATTACCATAAATAAACAATATATCTCATTTTCTAAGAGGATTTTGTGATTGATTGATTTTGATACCTTGGCAATTTTCTTGATCTGAACGGTTGTATCACCAAAGCTACGGTCAGACTCTCCAAGCACAACATTGTGATATCCAGCTCTTGAAAGAGAGAGATGGGAAAAAGCAAAAATGAAATACAGTTCATCTGTTGTACTAAATCTGTCTGTCAACATAATAAGTACATATGAATCACAGACAGATAGAATGATTGATTCATTTATTGGATCTTACAGAACAGAGCAATGTGCAGCAGTGAGAATCCAGTTCTTGTTGATCAGAGTTCCTCCACAGATATGTCTGCCTTGGGGTGTCTGGTTTAAATGTAAAAAATATGAAATGTGTAAGCTTTAGAAATCGTGTGTTGCTTATTATTCATTGAGAGACACTAATTACCAATCACAATAGTATCAGGGGAAAATTGCATATATGCATGCGGGGCAATGACTTTAGCTAAAATCGAAGCCCCTTCTGTTCTCATAGCGCTGAGGTCATTTTTCACCATGCGATAACGATATGGTTACTAAAGAAACTGACAGCACCAATGCTGTGATAATGCCTTAAAATTGAACTCAGTGTTATTTGATATTTGTGGATGTAGCTTGAAACTATAGCTATAATTTACAATAAATATACATATAAAAAAGTGAATGTATCTCCGGTAAAAAAAGTCATAAACTATCAACACAAAAGAACTATAGCGCTTTTCCTTTTTGGTTGTTAAAGTATGGCGTAGTGTTTGGATATTTAGACACACGTCTTTGACAGTAGTCCTATGTGCATCTTGAAGCGACCGAGTGAAAAACACCATTGTTCCCTATGGACGCTATGAGCGATGTGACAAAGCCGGCTCAGATTTTAGCGGAAAGACGTCATCGCCCCGCAAGCATAGTATACCGATTATGTGTACTGATAAGAATAATGTGAAATGCTAGAAAAACAGTTTATTTAACCCTTTTTAAAATGGAGACGATTCAAATTACCTGGATAGAGACCTGCCAGGGCCAAACTCTCAATGCATCTCCTCCGTTTATAATGCTGACTGAATTATTCGGCCAGACTAGGTGCACAGATTAGTTTTAGATGTTTCCAAAATACATACAATTTAGTTTTACATTCATATTTTTTTACACTTATTGCATGTTATAGCAAAATATTCTCACCAACAGCGGAGGCCACCAATTCAAAACAGCCGATAATCCAGAACATGTTGTAGATGTGTGTCATCTTATGTCTTGATGCTCTAAAGTCTTTCTGATGTTTCTGCTGAGGTTCATATCTGCTTTATATTCTGTCTAGCATCTGGTAAATTTCATTACTCATGCTTTAATGCAGTTAGGAGGAGCATCGGATTTCGTCATTAAGGAAATATCTCGAATAAAAAATACTTTCCTGTATGGAATATTAACAATAAACAATGTATCAGGTAACTGAACAAGTTGCAAGGCTGCACCCCAGTGAAGTAATTCTGTCTTTTTGTGCCGTGACTAACCATGTAGTCATTTAATAATAGCTTACAGGTAACATTTAGATGACTAAATGTACGAGTGTCAGTGCTGTGACACGTATTGCTTTGGTCACAAACTGTTTGTTTGTTGGTATCATTTGGCACACTGGGTCATTGTGAGGAAAACGCTGTTTAATTCATTATACCAAGCCTGTTTGAGATACACGTTGGGAGCTTTATGTCTATGTGGGAGCTTGAACTTTACATTGGAGGCAATAGGCAACGTCCTCAACTGTGTGGCCAGGCCATCCTTTAGTCATTCCCCTGCTGTAGGCGTCGCCCAGATAGAGCTCGGAGATCATGTGGTGGCAAACCTTTTTCCTGCTCATTGTTTGGATTCTCATACTCAACGGTTTCTGCACTCTGTTGTGCAATAACAATCATCGAGGAAATGGAGGAATAATAGGGAGATGCTAGGAAATATACATTACAATATGTTTCGTTATTGACTCACGGGTTAATGGTGTTTGTGTTATTGGGCAAAAATCTGGGTGTCTAAGCCGGTGAAAACATCCAAAGACTTGTGACATGTACTGTAGATACAACACAGTCTCATGGGAATTCGTGACATTGTCACTAACTAATCTATTCATTCGTGTTCATGGACACGAATTTCCCCCGTTTATCGTGTCAGTCAGCAATCTGATGGGAATTTACCAATTTTAAAAGGAGGGTCATTCATATGAATTCCTATTTCCTACGATCTCATTCGTATGTTTTGTTATGATTTTACTTTGTCCCGTGACGTTAGGTTTAGGGGCGGGGGTTAGGGTACCCCATTGAAGAAAAACAGCATACGCGGTTTGGGTAGGTTTTGTGCTGGTTTAAGCTGGTCCTAAGCTGGTTATATATTGGTTTAAATTGACTTGCTCTAACCACTGAGCCACAGGAAAGCATTCTTCGCCCTGCGTATTGAAAGTTGTGCTGCGTGACTTGAAATGGTCATACTAACCTGAAAAAAAAGGGGACATTTGTGTCCATAAACACGTATTAATAGATTCCAAGTTTCATGCCTATGCCACGAACTGCCTTGAGACTTGGTTTGGTAGATCGAGATGTCATTTGTGCAGGTTTTTATTATTGTTACCCACTTGGTTCTTTTCCTGTCAGCCAATGACTATTGCTTTTAAAAGAGCTGAGAATTGGTCTGGGTCTCAAATGTTTGAAGATTTTATGTTATTGGTTTAATCAATGTTTATTTTGGGGGGTTTTGATAACTGTCAGTAATAAAAATGTACAGCATTCGTCGAGAGAAAAATTTTAAGTAGAACATTCCTCTCATGATGCAGTGAGGTCATTGGCTGGCTGGACAGGTAGGTGACAATCTAAAAAACATGCAAGGTACATACTACATGCTCATCTACAGGTCACACTTGTTTACATGCTTTGTCGTTGAAGGATCTCTGGGAACAATTAGATGTTCTCACGTTGAAACCCATTTCACTCCCAGAATGTTTACCTTAATCACACAAACATCATTTACTCATGAGTCAACAAACTTGTTGTAATAATGTAAGTTAGATTATGAGCATCTCTCTGAGTCATTCTCAAATTTACAGTTATAGATTTAGATTTAGATGACTTCTTTTGTTTCAAGTAAGCTAGGCAAGAGCCTTTGGATTTCCAGTCAATATGTAATTGTTGTTTTTCTAATGTGACAAATACGAACATTCCTGCGCTCCCCTTATATGCATAGAAACACCTTTATGAATTGCGAAATTGACCAGATGCAAGACAGAATAAAAAGCTGAGAAGAGACTCGACAAAAACATCAGGAAGGCACTCGTCTACAACATGCTCTGGATCATCACCTGTTTTGTTTTGGTGGCCTCGGCTGTCGGTGAATATGTTTGATATCAAACAACCTTGTACGTCTCATAAATGTGTGTTTTTTTAAATAAATAATTGACAAATTAATCTGCATACTTAGGCCGTATTGTTGATGGAGGAAATTCACTTTCTGCTTGGCCCTGGCAGGTGTCTATTCAGGTAAGTCAATTCTCAAGTATTGTTGGAATTTTTTTTAATAAACTGTCTTTATCAGTGATGTGTAGGACATGATTTTCTAGCATTTCATATTATTCCTGTTCATTTATTTCCTGTGTTGTTGGTTAAATCGTTTCATTTCACTAATAATAATGCACGGGATGCTTCAGACACTTCTGAATTTTATATTCCCTCTATTTAAACCAGACATCCCAAGGCAGTCATTTCTGTGGAGGAACTCTGATCAACAAGAACTGGATTCTCACTGCTGCACATTGCTCTGTTCTGTAAGATCCAATAAATGAATCAATCTATCCATCTGTCATTCATATTTTGTGTGTACAGTATGTTATGCAGACAGTGGGCAAAACAGTACGCAGAGCAGACAAACTTCACAATATTTTCATAAATCTTTATTCAGTATTTTTTCTCATACTAGAGCTGGAAATCACAGAGTTGTTCTTGGAGAGTATGACCGTGGCTCCGATGATGAAGCTGTTCAGGTCAAGAAAATTGACAAGGTAACTTTAAGATATTTTGTGGAAAAAAAGAGGGAGCTTGTTTTCAAGTTTATTTTGACACTGTGGAGTGTTTTTTTTTTAAATCCTACAGGTCATAGTTCATCCTCGCTTCAACAAAAAAGCCTTTAAACAATGATGTTGCACTGTTGAGATTGGCCTCTCCAGCACAGATAACGTCCCGTGTCTCTCCTGTAAATCTGGTTTCCTCCTCCACCAACATCCCTTCTGGAACCCTCTGTGTCACCACTGGCTGGGGCAGAACCGCGACCGGTCGTAAGTTTTCATTTTCTTCAACTGTAAAGTGACATTTCATTTATAATCCAATGTCCATACTCACAAGACACATGTAAGCTCTAATATCTAATATCTTGTCTTTGTTTTGTTGTTAGAGGGTCCTCGTATCCTGCAGGAGACCACTTTGCCCATAGTGAGTACTGCTGAGTGCAGGCGGTACTGGGGTCTGACAAGACCGATTACAGTTTCCATGATTTGTGCCGGAGGTTCTGGATCTTCAGCTTGCCAGGTACGAGATGAAAAATACAAAATTAAACCCATCATTTAAACTCCAGTGAAAAGAATTCCAACACCAATGTATCTGTGTGTCATCGGCAGGGTGATTCTGGTGGTCCTTTGCTATGTGACAGCGAAGGTGTTTGGTATCAGGTGGGCATTGTTTCATGGGGAACAAATGACTGCAGTGTTAATGCTCCAGGAGTCTACTCTCGTGTGTCGTACCTCCGTCAATGGATTGATGATACTGTCTCATCCAACTAAAACAGTCTGATTTTATACCCTGCATTGAAATGACTACAGCAATTTTTATTTGTATGAACTTGAGCAACTTATAACGGGAAACATGTTAATTTAATAACTTATTTAATCTGTATTAACTTGTTTTACCATATGACTCACAAATCTTTAATAAAATATGGATCTTCATGATGTCTCTGGTTAATGTGTTGACACAGAATGAAACAAATGTTGGTAGTAATACTATTAAAGTAAATACTATTTTGTGTTTTTCAAGCACAGATCACAGCAAGAGAAAAAGAGACAAGAGTCTTTGACCTCTGCTCAGATACATGGGGTTTTCTAAAAAACGTGGATAAAACATTTCCTGTTTCTGAACATGTCGATGTCTTGTCAACAGACAATAATCAGTTCGCACAGGCAAAAGGTTTAGTCATGGACGCTGGGGTTGTAACTAAGCATTGTATTCTGCTTGGTATTTTTCTTCATTTTGGGACTTTAGCATCGGTTCATGCAGGTAAATTGAATAAAAGTCATTTGCTTTAGTTTGAGAATGCAAGTGAAAGTAAACCAGTGCTGTTCCTCTAAAATATCTTTGTAACAATAATATTTAATGTATTCAAATGCATGAATTTCTGAAATGCATTATATGAAGTTTGTGTACTTTAAAAGATAAATCAATAGCTTTGTCAAAGATTGTGATCAATGTTGATAATGTTGTAGGTGTTTAAGATCTTTACTACAATATTACATTTTTTTATATTCCTTACCTATCTATTAAACTAGAATAAATGATCTTACAAAAAGATGGTATAAAGAGAATTGGGAGTATTACGTTATAGGCAAATTTGTATATACATTATTATTATATTAGTAATATTAAGATATTGTTTGTTAGTCTTAATGAAAAAATGATAATAAAAACTATAATAAATAAATGAAAGATAAAATTTCTTTCTTTCTTTCTTTCTTTCTTTCTTTCTTTCTTTCTTTCTTTCTTTCTTTCTTTCTTTCTTTCTTTCTTTCTTTCTTTCTTTCTTTCTTTCTTTCTTTCTTTCTTTCTTTCTTTCTTTCTTTCTTTCTTTCTTTCTTTCTTTCTTTCTTTCTTTCTTTCTTTCTTTCTTTCTTTCTTTCTTTCTTTCTTTCTTTCTTTCTTTCTTTCTTTCTTTCTTTCTTTCTTTCTTTCTTTCTTTCTTTCTTTCTTTCTTTCACAGAAACACATTCCCTGTACTACATATACACCTCTTTATCCAAACCTGTGAATCTGTCAGGCATCTGTCAATTTACAGCTATATATATGGGTCTACTGGATGACATATAGATTGATGTCTACAATAACATTGAACAGAAAAAGATTCACAAACAGCAGTGGATGAAAAATTTAATACCAGGGAAACTGGGAAAAAGAAACCCAATCACACAAGAGCAAAGAGCAGTGGTTTAATGTGAATATAAACATTCTGATGGAGCGAATGAATCACACTGATATAAGGCCTTTTCGTTATACTGTATACCAAATATACATAAATAATGTATATTTTTTAGCTATTTTTATCTCGCATACATTTTATTTCAGATCTTCATGTTTTACAAAGGAGACACGGTTGTAAAATTGAAAAACAAGAAAATTAATTACAATTTTCTAAAGGCATCATTGAGTACGCCTATGATGGTGAAGACTTTCTTTCCTTTGACACTGAGGTCTCGCAGTGGGTGGCTTTAGCTGACAAAGCTGTTAAAACTAAGGAGAAATGGGATAACCCCCATTTCAAACCAAGAAAGTAAAATGACTTTTTCCAAGGACATCGGTGGGTATTCCTGTGATGGCAATGACTTTATTTCCATTGATGATAAGGTTTCACAGTGGCTTGCCCCAGTTGACGCAGCTTTTCCAACTACAGTGAACCGGGATAATGTGCCCATTTTAAACCAATACACAAAGGGCTACCTGGAAAAAGAGTGTGTGGACTGGCTCAACAAATTCAGAGAATATGGAGAGGAGGATCTTAAACAAGTTTGTGAGTGAATGTTTTCAGATAAACATTGAATTATCTGTAGCTTTCACATTGTTTTAATTAATTCATGAACTAATATCTGCGTTCTCAGCTCCACCAGAAGTTTATGTGTTTGCAAGAAGAGATCACATTGATCTCAATCCAGCTGTTTGGCCACTGGCTTTTACCCCAATGATGTGACGTTGAACATTAGGAAGAATCGGACACTCATGCCTGAAATAGAGATTGAAGGAGTCAGACCAAACCATGATGGAACATACCAGATACAGAAGAGTGTGGAGATAACAGAGTATGAAAAAGCAGATTATGATTGTTTTGTGATGCACAAGAAGGGATCGTCATCTAATGGGGTAGGTTGACAGAAAGCATTGATTCAATCATTCAAGACAAATCATTCTTTTGTAAGAAGAGAGCAGCATGCTTTACAGACGGGCATGTTTTTTTATGCAGATGGAAAATACTAAAAGACATTCTCTGGCTTAAATCTTTTTCTCCGGCACTTATAGCAGTGAAGATGCGAGCTGAAAGCAACGACTCACTCCACCATTTTTTGCCAAAGGAGAACATATTTACAAAGCATGCTCTGTAGAGCAGTTTTACCATTTAGGGCTACTGTAGAAACAAAACGGTGCAGTTCATGCAAGGGGACCCGTGGTGTATAGAAATAGCACATTCTTATGTAATAAAAACAACGCTTCTGAAGATATAGTTATGTATATTATATTGTATTTCTGTCAGTATGACACACCTTTGAACTCTGTTTTATGACTGCGACGATTTTATGATTTCAACTGTCGAGTTCATCTTTAAAAGTGTTGCATTTTTTACTCCTGAAACAGACCTAATGTATTTTAGTAATGCAGTGATATGTAATAAGTACCTGATGTTTTGTGTTGAAAAATAAACAACAGAAAGACACACAAAACAAGTAACAGTATTCATTTCCCAACATTTGTTTTATTATTTAAAAATGTAAAACAAGATAAATTCTGTTTTAGATACATTACAATATATATAACAACATGACAATTTTATGTTTTATGATCAACATCAATAATTTATTTACAAAAATGACGTATTTCATAAACTACTTGAGGTAATAATTTACTATCATAACATATGCTCACAAAACACCCTATGTCCTGCAAAAGTGTAGAAAATGGCAAAATTCTTAAAATAAATGATCAAATAAACACTTTTCCCAAAGTAAGTTGCTCAAATTCATACATAAGTTATAAAGTGCATTAGCCATTTTAATGCAGGGAATCAACTCAGGTTGATTCAACTCAGAGCTCTAGTTGGATGAGACAGTATAATCAATCCATTTGCGGAGGTAAGGCACGCGAGAGTAGACTCCTGGAGAATTAACACTGCAGTCAACTGCTCCCCATGAAACAATGCCCACCTGATACCAAACACCTTTGCTGTCACACACCAGAGGACCACCAGAATCCCCCTGCGACCAACACACAAGCCATTGGTGTTTTAATATTTCGTTGAAATTTAAAATTGATTTACATGAATATCTTGCATCTAAATTTGTGTTTACATCTTAAGTACATGTACCTGGCAAGCTGAAGATCCAGAACCTCCGGCACATATCATAGAATCTGTGATTGATCTGGTCAGACCCCAGTACTGCCTGCAGTTAGCAGTACTCACAATGGGCAAAGTGGTTTCCTGCAGGATACGAGGACTCACTAAAACACAGACAAAGTATTAGAGCTTACAGGTGTCTTGTATGAATATGGTGACAAAGAGTTTTAATAACAACATGGACATGCGTAAATCCCAAAATAGAAACCCGGCCGACTCATCAACGAGTACAACACAGAATTTAAGCATCTGTCACTGTTACTGACTGTTTGGGTACACGAATATGAACACAACCACTCTTTAAAGTAGATATATGGTGACTTCTTTTATATATCTTTCTCACAATAACAGTCATTGGGCAACAGTCACCTAATACTTTAATCTGTAACAAGATGTTATTTCGTTTGTACTGTATATCTTTTTAAACACACACAGTCATTGCTTTTAAATGTCATTGTATGTTGATGGCGTGATTGTAAACAACTTTTTGCAATAAAGAAAAAATCAGCTTTTTCATTGAAACAGAGAGAAACTTTGAAAATAACTATAGCGACGCAGTCTCCATGCTACAATATAGAAAGTCTTTCTTTATAAGTACAGTTTTGACTTATTTGTGTCATTTGACTTATTATGCATTATTTGTGTCTCCTTCAAAAACTGCGCTTGAGAAATTGTACGTTAAATGAAACTACACCCATAAACATGGATGATGAGAAATGAAAACTTACGACCGGTCGCGGTTCTGCCCCAGCCAGTCAGGACACAAAGGGTCCCAGAAGGGATGTTGGTGGAGGAGGAAACCAGATTTACAGGAGAGACACGGGACGTTATCTGTGCTGGAGAGGCCAATCTCAACAGTGCAACATCATTGTTAAAAGTATCTTTGTTGAAGCGAGGATGAACGATGACCTGGAGGAGAAAGTCAAAAACTCCATTGTTAAAATGCATATTGTAAAGTGTTAAAAAGCATATTGAAATTTATTAAAACCTTGGAAATTTTCTTGAACTGTACGGCTTCATCATCATAGCCACGGTCATACTCTCCAAGCACAACGTGGTGATATCCAGCTCTAAAGAAGGAATGACAGGCAAATGTGATTTCTTTTTCCATATGGACCTACTGTGTAGATTCGTTTAAAGATTAGTTTTTATTGGTTCTTACTGAACGGAGCAATGAGCAGCAGTTAGAATCCAGTTCTTGTTGATCAGAGTTCCTCCACATAAGTGAATGTCTTTGGATGTCTGGTTCACATTTAAAGAATAAAAAAAAATGAAAACCATGAACGCATTAGTACCTATTATTTAGTAATGAGAAACAGGTTATTATTAAACAGAAAATTAAAATGATATGAGCATAAAATGTAATGCTACAATAGTAATCCTTAAACATAAAATTTTTACCTTGATAGAGACTTGCCAGGGCCAAGTGATTAATGCATTTTCTCCCCCAACACTACTGACAACCAAATGATTTAATCTGGATTCATTTTGGCCTAAAAGTATAAAAAATAGTTTGTGATCTCTTTTAATATCTATAAAAATACTTCAAAACACAAAATGTAGTTTTACATCAAACGCCTTCAATACTCACCGAATGTGGAGGCCACCAAAACAAAACAGCTGATGATCCAGAACATGTTGTAGACGAGTGCCTTTTGGTTGTCTTGATATTCTGAAGTCTTTCTAATGTTTCTGTTCATTCTCTCTTCTGCTTTATATTCTGTCTTGCACGTGGTAAATATCACAACTCATAAAGATGCTTTTGCATTAAGGAGGAGCTTCTGTATTTTGGTATTTGTCATATGAGGAAAACAACAATTACATATTGACTGACAGAACTAAAATGTTGACAGAAAGACCAAAAGGTCTCAACCTACCTTTCTTGAAACAAATGAACTCGTCAAGTCTTGCTTGACTTGTCTGATAATTCCAAAACCCCATTCGAATGGAAGTTGGCAACTTTAACAAAAACACGATACAAGATTTGAGGAATTTAATATGTTTATTGTAGCATCTTGAGTCATACGGTAAATAATGAATCATAAATTAAATCATTAAAAAGGTATTCCTGCGGAATATAATAAACAGAATATAACTACTAACAGAACAGGTTACGATCTCCACCCCAAGTATTTCTATGCTTTGTGTAGCATGACTAACTTTTGCAACAATTAAATAATAGTTTAAAGGTATTTCAGATGTTTTTGCAAACATGATCTTCTGACATGTAAGGAAACGTGAGAATGACAATGTTGTTATGTAAGTGACTTGGTAATAAGTTTTAAGTTGGTCTCATCTGGCACACCGGGTCAATAATGTGATATTAAATTCATCATAAGAAGTCTGTGTGAGACACATTGGTGTAAATGGGGCTGTGTGAGTTAAAATATTCCTCTTCTTTTTGATGGTTTAGTCAACTTCTTCAATGGTAGGACCAGAGGAGGCACTACCTCCAGCCCCCCCAGGAAATCCTCCGGGCATGCCCCCTGGCATTCCTCCTGGCATTCCGCCAGCACCTTGATAGATTTTGGTAATGATGGGGTTGCAAACTTTTTCCAGCTCCTTCTGTTGGTGCTCATACTCATCCTTTTCTGCAGTCTGTTGCACAAGAAACAATGAGTTTCACTTAGGAAATTGAGGAATAGGAGATTGGAAATAAACAATATTACAACACATGTATTGACTCATGAGTTAATGATGTTTGTATTATTGGGTGAAACATTCTGGGTGTCAACACAAACAGGTTTCAATGTGAGAGCATCTCATTGTTCCAGAGATCCTACAATACAGAGCTCATAACTGACAAAGGAAGTCTTAAGCATGTAAACAAGCATGACCTCAAGATAAGCATGTGGTTGTTCACGTTTTTTAGATTGACACCTACCTGGTTCCTGTCCAGCCAGGCAATGACCTCATTGCATTTGTCCAGTACGTCTTTTTTGTCATCTGCACTGATCTTGTCCTTTAGCTTGTCATCTTCCACGGAGCTCTTCATGTTGAAAGCCAGCGATTCCAACGTGTTCTTGGCTGTGACCTTCTCTTTCTGAGCTTCGTCCTCTGTACGATACTGGTCAGCTTCTTGTACCATACGCTCGATGTCTTCCTTGCTCAATCGACCTGAAAGTCACAAAAGTGATTATGAGAAAACTGAAAAATGGGATGGTTCTGAAATAAAATGAGTAGGCATTTGTCTCTTCAGGCTTATTCACGTCACTGTTGAAAAAGTTGAGAGTTTGGATCTCAGAGGTTTGTCTGAATGATTTTACCTTTGTCATTGGTGATTGTGATCTTGTTCTCCTTGCCAGTGCTTTTGTCCACTGCGGATACATTGAGAATGCCATTGGCGTCAATGTCGAAAGTAACTTCAACCTGTGGCACACCACGAGGGGCGGGAGGGATCCCCGTTAACTCAAATTTCCCAAGAAGGTTGTTGTCCTTTGTCATGGCTCTCTCTCCCTCATATACCTTATTAAACATAAAGCAGGGTCAATGAAACGTTGCAAATATCTCAAAGATTTTACTTTGGGAGAACCTTGTAACAACCTATTTTAAACATCTGCTTTGGGTTAAGTCAGTTCATCATATTAACTAAGCTTTAGAAACTGTAGAAATTACTATTGTGAAATTGTGTAATTATTTTTACAATCTGGTGAAATGGTGAAAAATGTATATGAATTTGTTTGATCTTATTCATTTTGTAATTTTCTATCTACTAAAACTCTACTTATTGCTGGGTTTTGGGATGGAGATGGTGGCTGGATCTTAAAAAATATTTTCATAATTTTATATATTTACATATTATTTTCATACTTATCAAATTAATGAATTCAAGTTATATTTTTACGAAATTGGCAACTTTTAAAACAGCTACAGAGTATTTCGTTTACCTGGATCAGTACACCAGGCTGGTTATCCGAGTAGGTGGTGAACGTCTGGGTTTGTTTGGTAGGAATGGTGGTGTTCCTTTTGATCAACACAGTCATGACACCACCGGCTGTCTCAATGCCCAGAGATAGAGGAGTAACATCCAGCAGCAACAGGTCTTGGACATTCTCTGATTTATCACCGGATAAGATAGCTGCCTGGACCGCTGGGTAGGTTATGAAGAAAGATTAGAACGCCACCAAATATAATATGTGACACACGATGCTAAAACATTTACAATCCAAGTTATTGTTTATTTATCCTTATTCCCGTTCTGTGAATTCCCAAGATCAAGAAACCTAAACAAAATGATTCATCCAGAAATACAGCAAAGAACCTACCTGCTCCATAAGCCACTGCTTCATCCGGGTTGATGCTCTTGTTAAGATCCCGTCCGTTGAAGAAGTCCTGAAGCAGCTTCTGAATTTTGGGAATGCGAGTGGAGCCGCCTACCAGCACGATGTCGTGGATCTGCAACTTGTCCATCTTGGCATCCTGCAGAGCCTTTTCCACTGGATCCAGCGTTCCGCGGAAGAGGTCGGCATTGAGCTCCTCAAAACGTGCTCTGGTGATGGAAGTGTAGAAGTCAGCACCTTCATACAGAGAGTCGATCTCGATGCTTGCCTGCGTGCTGGAGGAGAGGGTGCGCTTGGCTCGCTCGCATGCCGTTCGCAGGCGACGGACTGCGCGTTTGTTGCCGGTGATGTCTTTCTTAAACTTGCGCTTGAACTCTGTGATGAAGTGGTTGACCATTCGGTTGTCAAAATCCTCACCACCTAAGTGGGTGTCGCCGGCGGTGGCTTTGACTTCAAAGATGCCATCCTCAATCGTCAAGATGGACACATCAAAGGTGCCACCACCCAGGTCGAAGATGAGGACATTGCGTTCACCACCAACCTGTATCAAGACAGTAATTTAGAAATGTAAACTGAAGTCCTGAACCAGCGGTTTAGTCTGTCAGCGAAACCGAGAAGCTCATCAAACACCAGGGTTTTTTATTTAAGTTAAGCCAAGCAATACTAATACATTAAAACCCTTCTCTACTCCAGATAAGAAAACTTCAAAATATCTATGTACCTTTTTGTCAAGTCCGTAAGCAATGGCAGCTGCTGTTGGTTCATTGATTATGCGAAGTACGTTGAGGCCTGCGATGGTTCCTGCATCTTTAGTGGCTTGGCGCTGAGAGTCGTTGAAGTAAGCAGGAACTGTGATGACTGCATTTGACACGGGCTAATACATTAAGATGAAATGAGAAGATCCTGTTAATATCAGAGGTTAAGCATTCACTGTGAAACAAACATTGCTTTTTTAATTCAACTGATTTAAATTATTTTAAAGCACAATATTGCATTGCGTTGCACTAATATAATTATAAAAAGTTAGTAAAATAAATGGTATTTAGAATTACATTATTAATTAAATACTGTATGCTAATTGTCAGTAACGGAAACAAAAAATTATTGTAAAACACCAGAACATTAAAGGCAGAATAGGTGATCCTGCCCGAAAACATTTTTGTCAAGCTAGTTGGAAATCACTTGACATCTTGAAGTAAAGTGGTCCAATTATATTTTTATAATTATATATCGTCTGTGAAAGGGGTAGGACCAAATAACGCTCCCAATCAAAACGTTCTGGAACAACTCGAATTAACAGTTAACGGTTTTGCTTTTGCACCGAGACAGCTCGGCAGGCAAAGGGTCTTAAAGATGATACCATGCTTGCTCTCTTTCTTTTGAACAGTTATGTAAATGGTTCGAGAAGAATTTAATGGATTTAGTTCGTAATCCGTTATGTGGATTTATGAAATACATTGGAGGAGGCGTGGCTTTGGACGGCGATTCGCAAACAGGGTGGGATTATAATTTCAGTGCTAGCAGGCTATAGTTAGCACCTTTCAAAATCGACCACTACGCCTTTAAATAAAGTTAAATGTCGTTAATGTAAGATTTTAATGAAGTATAAAACCCCAGAAGCAATATCAGGACACAGTATTATTAATCATCTCACCACAGTACAGTTGTTTTCTTGCTTTCACTTCACATTTTTATTCATTTCATAATGTGCAAATCATTGCGCCCCAACCTTATGGAAGAATTCGATAAATTCGAGGAAAGCCCCGCAGATCATATTAGCAGAAAATAAATATGTCATGGGTGTTACTGGACAAGTTATTGCAAGTTTTGTTTGGATTACCAGTTGTGACATGGTAGATAAAACTTGAATCACAACACCTTGCTTCTGATGTAATTTTATGTTTTGTATGTATTTTGTATATAATTTAGTTTTATTACAAATTCATTTGATTTCTGTCCCAAAATGAGGGCCCGCTGGAGACCATCTATGTGTTAACATGAAAGATATACCATAGTCCGTATGTCTATTCCAATTTTCCTTTTTAATTATTGTTGTCCAAATAGATTTTTTTAACCCAGTTTTCAATGTGGACTTTATAATTTCTGATATGATTTTCTTAATTTGATTTCGAAACAAGAGAAGTGATCTCATGACTTATGCAACTCTGCTTATGTCAAAGGTAATCGGTTTTCAGAACCATTGCAACTCTTAATCATGCTTCCTTCTCGTAAAATGAAATGCTTATGTAATTAAGTCATGGAGATGTAATTTTGTTCTCCTCTCACCTTGCCCAGATAGGCCTCAGAAATTTCCTTCATCTTGGTGAGGACCATAGAGGACACCTCCTCTGGATAGAAGGTCTTTATCTCTCCTTTGTACTCCACCTCCATCTTGGGTTTGCTGCCCTCATTGATGACTTTAAAGGGCCAGTGTTTCATGTCAGACTGAACCACTGCGTCATCGAAGCGTCGACCAATCAGACGCTTGGCATCTGTGACAAATAAGAAAGTGATGTTTTAAACACGTTCCTTACTTGAAAAAAAATCGAATACAAGTGGACATTCTCCACTTTACAATCTTTACAATGTCTCGAGCAAATATTGGAATTAGAAATATACAAAGATTGTATATGTCCATATATGTGCATATAGCAGAAACTTTGTGGGTGTAGCTGTGAGCAAACTTGACACACCTTCACTTGAAAAAACAATATTGTCAATACATCATATAACTGCAATGCCATCTAATGGAGAAGAACAAATAGTTTTAATTGCATATTATTTACACATTATAAAAGGATATGTCATCTAAAAATAAAAATCCTGTCATCATTTATTCACCCTCATGTCATTCAAAACCAGTTTTGGTCTCTTTCTCTTGTGGAACCCAAAATAAGATATTTTGAGAAATGTCTTTGTGGTTTTGTGTCTATACAATAGAAGTCAATGGCTGACGATGTTGTTTGGCTTTCGTGTTCCACAGAATAATGTCTGGAGTGGGCTGAACTGTCCCTTTAAATGCACATAATATTATATGGTTCACGAGACGTCAATACATTGTGTAATTTTATCATATCTTGTGAATGGGCTGACTTGCCGAACACTGTGTTGTTGGGGTTCATGGCCACTTGGTTTTTGGCTGCATCTCCGATGAGTCTTTCCGTATCTGTGAAAGCAACATAGCTGGGGGTCGTTCTGTTTCCTTGGTCGTTGGCGATGATCTCCACCTTTCCATGCTGGAAGATGCCCACGCAGGAGTAGGTGGTGCCCAAATCTATACCCACAGCTGGACCTTTAGACATCCTGCCTGGACAAGACAACCATGTATGAGTTAAGTCAAGCAAGTATTAACCGTTTCACACTTTTCTTATTGAGTAAATGAAACAATGATGAAAAAACATGCACACTATAAAACAGATGTGCTATTAAGTTGTTAACATGTCATGTTTTTCAATTATTTAAAAATGTTAAAAAAAACTACTTAAGGGCTAGATTTTTAAGTTTTTTAATTAAATGACCTCTAAACCAATTCAATTTAACTTTAAAACGTTATAGACAGCTTTTGAATTTGAGTTGAATCAATCCCATTTATGCTTCAAGTCATGCTATGCAATGTTAGCTGCTTTAGAAAGTCCTGTATTGGCCGCGTGCCGTGAACAAGGGTGTGTGTTTTACACAGATACTGTGAAGTTATGTCCCCACACTCAACACTCATTTTTCTTCCGCAACATATTATTCCTTTATGGTTATTATTTATTTATAAGCCTTAAATCTGGCGTGCTAGCTTGTCTTCTTTTCATCATACAAAGCTTATTACATAACACAACCGAAAAGGCCTTGTACAGCCCAGCATGCATTTACGCAGTCCCTCTAAACTTTGCATAGTACAGCAACTGAAACGAAGGATTTGTTTCAAATGTTACAAGGAATATTTGAAGCACACAAAGCAACAGGTTGTTTCAGTCTGCATGGGACAGAAGCACATTAGGAGATACAAAAAGCTTAGTGCTGCAGGGGTCATATGACTTGCGATAGCTGCATGACTTGGTCTGAATGCGCGTGAGCTTATCCCAGCATGCTCTGACACGAGGGAGAGGTCTTGGTATGGTTTTAGATTTATGGACGTCTCGGGATCTTAGCGTCTCATCTAAATGAGCTCAAGAATTACATATCATGGAAACAAAAAAAGACACGATTGTCTGAATTTGTCTTTCATCTTCAAAACGTTTTGATCAACCTGAATTGATTTAAGAATTGAACAGTTGAAAGGTTTTGCATTGCTGCCTGAAAATCTGAAGAAAGCTTGAGTAATCTTTACACAAATAAATATTTAAATATACATTAATTGTCAATATATTCATTTGAATATATTTATATTTTTTATATATATCTTTTTGTTTTTAATATTACATTATATGTTTTAGTATATTCCAATGCATTAGATTGTTTTTGGACTGCATGGTAACCTTCCCTTATTCCCTTTTTTGCTTTACAATGTTAAAAATGGTAAAAAGCTCTGTTCAAATGTTTGACTGTGTACTTCATAAATACAGTCCAAACTTACTAATGAAGAGATGAAAAAATTTATCAGTTATCAGTTTAGTACTAACCTACCTACAGATTCGGACACGTTTTAATTCTCACATGCTTCATGTTTTTTATGAGACACAAGTACATGCGGTGTAGTTTAATGTTAAACACAACATAGCCTTGTCTGGCAAGCAGGTTAATCAGCTACAGACCCAAAAAAACTCAAATAAAAGTTGAAAGCAAGCGGACGACACAGAATGCCAAACCAAACTGTTGCAGACTTCTCGCAATGCCTCACGGAAAACTTTTACCTTACTGGAAAAGTTGTACTTGAGTGATAAGTGAGAGGAAATGTGTTGTGTCCCTCGGCACAGAGTCTGTTCTGGTGTCTCCTGCACTCTTTGACTCTTCTGTGTATATATGCCCAGCAGTGTGAGGTCACCTGATCCCAGAGAAAGTTCCAGACGGCCGTTCTCATGTGCTCTGGGCTCAGCAGCTCGATGTCTGCTATTCAGATCACAGAGTCACAATCTACTGCTATGGAATTAACACAGAGAAACACTACCTTTAAAAAACTTTTCTACGTTTGAAATGACTGGTGCCACATAGACATGGTCATAAGATAAGTTTGCAAATTTGTTTTAAAGGGATCGAGCACCAAAAAATTTAAACAGTAACCATTTTTTCACACTTACGTTGTCTTGTATGCCTTACTTTATAACACTTAATAAATATTTTGAGAAATGTCTCAACGGTTTTGTGTCCATTCAATCGAAGTCAATGGGGTTCAATGTTGGTTGGTTACCAACCTTCTTCAAAATATCTTCTTTTGTGTTTTCAACACATGAAAAGTCATACATGTTTAAACAGATATGTGGGGAAATAAACGGCGAATTAAAATCTTTGGGTGAACTGTCCCTTTTAGACCCCAAAAAGTTGCAAAATGTACAGTATGACCTGACTGTACTGATTTAGATTCAAGTTGGTTTCAACGGATGTGATAAGGGTAATGGACGTATACTAAATGATATGTATATCTTATCATTATTTCCATTAGAGAAGCATCACACAGGGGAAAAAATACAATTTGGATCACATTTTATTATTTTTTGAATAACAGCGTACTCTGCAGTATAAAGTCGAGTGTCCATGACTCACTAGAAAGAGAGTGTTTAAATGTCACAGTAAAGCTTAAAATAACACCCGTCACTGCCTCACCCTCTCTCTAACACACACACACAGTGTGACATCACACAACTCACCTCAGAAAGCCAAAGTCATAGCTCATCATTCAGTTGAACACTGCTGAGTGATTTATCGTTCCTCTCCTGCTACATTTGTTAAAACACCATTAAATACTGTGCAAACTTTAAGAAATAATCCCAAAATCTTAAAAACATACACGAACAGCCCTCTTGGGTCAGAAAAACATCAAACGTACTAAAATATGTACATTTTACCAGTGTTTAAAAGATACGCACATGTTTAGGTTTCACGTCAAACAAGTATAAAAAGGTGTAAACATATTTCGTGTCCTCTCATGTAAGAAAACAACAGCACTGTGGTCTCGAAGTAAACGGTGTCTCCGCTCAATGAGCTATTTCTGATCAGATGATACTCGAGAAGTGTTTCAGATTGGTGCGAGAAGACCACGGCGGATCTTCTAGAGCTTCTCAGAAGCGTGTCACTGAAGAGCGCGTGTTTCTATTCCTATATTGTGTTCTTATGTGAACCAGCACCAGATGTTTCTGAGATGGCATAATACTTAGTCTCGCTTAGTTCAGCGGCGAGGATTTCTGCCTTCTGTGCACTTACTACAAATACAAATGTTGACATAGGCTGAGCAATATCTGTAGTCCAAGGGAGTTGAAGATAAAGGACAATATCTTAATTTTTAAACGTTACCTGTATTTTCAGGCATTTTTCAAGGTAAAGGATAATTAAAAGAACGGCGGTGATGTAATAAATTACATAACATTACATTACATTACAGTAAATTTGTGTGTCTAATAATGAACTTAAAGGGATAGTTCACCCAAAATTGGACACTCTTTCATTATTTGCTCAACTTGTTGTCATTTCCAACACAGCAAAATCAGCAGTGTTAAAAGAGGTCAAATTAACACTCACAATGTATATATGTGTGGATTATATATACACTGTGAGTGTTAGTTTTGACAATTTTTAACACTGGCGATTTTACTCTGAACTTTTATGACTTTATTTCTTCCGCTGAACACAAAAGAAGATATTTTGACAAAACTTTGTAACCAAACAACATTGGACCCCATTGTATGAACATAAAACCACTTCTTTCCTCGAAGTATCATTTCCCAAAATATCTTCTTTTGTGTCACACAGAAAGAAAGAGTCACGTACAGGTTTGAACGATATGAGGGTGAATGAATGATATAGAATTTTATGGTGAATTATTTCTTTAAGGAGGTAAATTTATCGTAGAGTCTGTATGACAGATAAATCTTGACATTAAAATAGCAATAAAGGTCAAGTGTTTGAAGATCAAGTGTCTTTCCATCTTGATCATAAACACAAACACTGATTTAAAAGCAGCATCATTCTTCAGTTTAAAATCCCACAGAAGCGAGACTCCTGGGTGTCCGTCGACAAGATATTTCCCAGGAACATTCATCACAGGTCGTGTTAACTCTCAGGAGAAAAGGTTTCGCAGATGATAGAAAAAATGATCCTCTTTTCTCTTCGCCATGCGACAACGGCCGCTTAAATAATCCCAAGATGAACGCTTGCAGTAGTCATAAAAACGTTCCTCAGCTTTCTTCAGCGTGCTGTTCAACTCCAGCTTTCCCTGCAGACTGACCGGTGACATCATAAATATAACAAATGCATTGAGAGTCAAATTAAATACTAAATCTACGCATCATGCCCTCCTGGTATAAACACACACCTGCTTGTGAACTGAATGAGTTGAACTTCATTCTTGCAGCTGAGAAGAGCGTCTCTGTTTTCCAGAAGGATGGTGGCACACATGAAGAGTTCAAAGGTAAAATCTGTGTTTACGGTGTGCGGCTCTTTCACAGATTCATCCTCTGGAGGACACAGATTCATAAATCAAAATACTGTCAAATCAAATCCTCTTGACATAGCCTACTGGGGACTCAGGTTGAGTGACGTGAGTGGGTGTGGCTTCAGCACCAACAGAGGACACGCCCCCAGCCTTTGAGAGCAGAGTCCTGCTTATTTTTCCAAGATTTTGTTAACTTTTTATTTGATTTAATTTGGCTGGGTGGTTAATAACACATTTTTCTGTCGCGTGACAAACTCAGAAAACCTATTTTAATGTCAGATTACCCAGAATATACGTCGATTTTGGAGTCTCTTACCTAGACTTTGTTTTCGTGCCAACCTCTCCTGATATCTAGCGCGATCAACCTGCTGCGAGATGAGCTCCAGGTGATCGCAGCTAAAAATCTCAAACAGACGCAAAGCGTCACTGTGTTCAAACTCTCGCTGGAAACCCAACAAAAGCCACCTGCGAGAAGATGTAGCAGTTTACATATAGCACGTTAGTTATAAAATGTTACAAAAATAAAAGATATGTCATCACTTATGTCGTTTCAAAACTGCTTCACTTCCTTTCCTGCAGAGAACACAAAATTAAGTGAGGCAGAGCATTTGGGAGTGATGGATTCAGTCACCATTCACTGTCATTGAAAAAAAGATGCAATTCATTTATAAGGTCACTTTGTCATTTATGGAATTAATTTGGGCTTTGAACAACAAGTGTGTGGTTCAAGTAAAATATAAGTCAAAAGAAATGTAAGCGTCAAGTAAATGTTTACATTGAGATAAGAAAGAGTCATATTAAGGAGGTTAAAGGTATAACTGTTATAAAGAGGTGAATGAATTAGTGGGAGGAAAGAAATAAAAATAAAAAAGAAGACAATGCATCACTATAATTGCACACCTGTGACAGAATGTCAGTCTATCTAAGTTTTCCGTGACCAGATGAGCATGAAGATAAGGGTCAAGTTCCTTCAGCAAAGCAGCTTCCAATTCTGAGAAGCACATAAGATGTTAATCAAAACTCAGACTATGTTTTTACATAAGCAAAATCTGTACAACGCTCAAAGAAAGAATAAAGCAAGCCAACCCATTTTGCGATACAGTCCGTCGGCACGGAAGTCTTTGGAAAACTTCTCCATGTAACAGGAAAAGCTCCAGTAAGTGTCCACCTCTGAGTCCAGAACCTCCAGAAAGCGACTGCACAGGTCATTCATACCCTGAGCATAACTAACCTCTGCAGAGAGCGAGAGAGATAGCGAGAGATAGCGAGAGAGAGCGAGAGAGAGAGAAAGCGAGAGAGAAAGAGCCAGAGAAAGCGAGAGAGAAAGAGCCAGAGAAAGCGAGCGAAATAAAAGAGAGACAGCGAGAGAGAGAGAGAGAGAGAGATGGAGAGAGAGAGAGACAGAGAGATGGAGAGAGAAAGAGAGAGAGAGAGCCAGAGAAAGCGAGAGAGAGCGAGAGAAAGCGAGCGAAAGGGAGAGAGAGAGAGAGAGAGAGAGAGAGAGAGCGATGGAGAGAGAGAGAGACAGAGAGATGGAGAGAGAAAGAGAGAGAGAGAGCCAGAGAAAGCGAGCGAAATAAAAGAGAGACAGCGAGAGAGAGAGAGAGAGAGAGATGGAGAGAGAGAGAGACAGAGAGATGGAGAGAGAAAGAGAGAGAGAGAGCCAGAGAAAGCGAGAGAGAGCGAGAGAAAGCGAGCGAAAGGGAGAGAGAGAGAGAGAGAGAGCGATGGAGAGAGAGAGAGACAGAGAGATGGAGAGAGAAAGAGAGAGAGAGAGCCAGAGAAAGCGAGAGAGAGCGAGAGAAAGCGAGCGAAGAGAGAGAGAGAGAGAGAGAGAGAGAGAGAGAGAGAGAGAGAGAGAGAGAGAGAGCGAGAGGAAGAGCAAGAGCAAGAGAGTTGGAGAGAGAGATGGAGAGCGAGAGCGAGAGAGCGAGAGCGCGAGAGAGCGAGAGAGCGAGAGAGCGAGAGAGCGAGAGAGAGAGAGAGCGAGAGAGGAGAGAGAGAGAGAGAGAGAGAGAGAGAGAGAGAGAGAGAGAGAGAGAGAGAGATTAATAATAATAGTAACATTGAGTTCCTCATTTAGCCAGTAGATGTCGCCCTTTCACTTATAACATATTTGCATACCTGGATGAAAAGCAGCATATGTGATTAATATATCTCTTAACACAAGCAGGTTACCCAAGCCTTCATTCCTGTTAAAAGAAATAAAATGAATTCTCACACTGTCTTCGGTTATTTATTTTGGTGGGAAAAGCAGAAGTACCATAACCAAATAAACAACTTCAAAAATATTCAAGCAGCAGTTCCTTTCTGAAGCAAGAGACGATTTCAAAATAAGTGGGACCAATATCCTGTCTTGTGATATTTGCTAGCGTTTATTAGTTTCCCTTTTGATAACATTTCAATTTAAACTCCCAAAATCACATTTCATGTCCATGTTCATAATTCATTTTACATGATATTTGTCCTTGGATACTGAACAAGGCAACCAAATTGAGCAGAGATAACAGCACTCAATCATTGACAGGTTACTGTTTAACCTCAATAAAACTCAACTCCGACACAGATGAAAGATGGTTGCATTCATCTCCGATATTTGATAAACTGGTGTGGCAAGACCTGTGTGCTGAGCACACCTGTGATGTCACAACAACTTGTTTGTTTAACAAGAATTAAGAATTGAGTTGAAAGGGATCTGTAGTATATGACGAAAAAACAATGCAATGCAGCCGGGCAAGTGCAAACAAAACAGACATTGGTTTTAAAACCCGCTGATAGGAATACTGCTGATGGTACTGCAGGATATAATATTTTCCTATTTAGCATGTTAAATGTACAAAATAAGATCTTACCGGTAGTATGGCAAGTCTCGGTCTGTTCGGGGGACATCTTTATCGATAATGCGTATGGCCTCCTGAAGCTCCTCCAGGTCAAAGGTGACGCGTTCAAATAGCACCTGCACATTTAACACAGTCGTGTGAATTTAGGTTAGTGTATAGATTAATATTTTCTCTATTAGTGTAACGTGTATCCTTTAAAGACAAGGAAATGCTTTGTTTCACCTGAGCCTGCAGCTCCAAAAAAGATATCCTTTCTCTAGCCTCATCCGACTGGAACTGCTCTCGATCGTGTTCTCTGTCCTGCCTCTGATCGAAATATTTCACAGCAGCCAACAGCTCGGCTGGAAAACACAGAGACAGAACACAGAAAAGGTTTTTCGATATCTGCAGTATCTTTCAGTGGTATTATAACAAAATTAAAGTCACAACTGTTATTTATTATTGAAAAGCAGGATTTTAAAACAAAGGCTGCGTCCGAAATCTCATACTGCGACAGTACGTACTAGATTTAAATAAGTTACCTATCGGCCGTTAAAACAACACGTTCTATAGTATGAATAGATTTCGGACATACTGCGTCCGCCATGTTTTATGGTCATGTGACCCGTATGCTCTTTGACCTATGACATGATAACAACAACCTACACGTGAGCGTTGATAAAAACATAATTTAGTCAAGAGAAATGTATTTATTGGCACTTACATTAAAAACAGACGTCCGCCTTAAAGTTTTCCACTATATTTGTTTGATTTGCTTTTGAAATTTGACCGTTCAAATCTCAGCTCCTGTCGCATCATGGGATACATAAGTGTCCATCCGATTCACACTCACGAATCTCGGTGGAAGTAGTTGACCATCCGTGTATTTTCCACCCACTGTCTTTTGCATAAACAGTACTATTCATGACTCATACTCATTTTCGCCTACTATATAGTATGGAAGTAGGCGATTTCGGACGCAGCCAAAGTGTAGGTGCTCGAGAACATCACATACCATCAGTGCCATTGAGTCGGAGGGGAATGGCTCCAGGAAGCAGCTTTTGCCACTTCCTCTTCATGAGCCGGTAGCGCACTGCCATCTGCTCCAGCAGAAGGGGGCGCTCCAGAGCCGTAGAGCTGCAGGGGTACATGCCGAACAGAAATCGCCATACCTGACCCCGTTCCTCCGGCATCACACCGCCTAGATCACCCAAATACAACATGTCATATACAGTCACAGATCATGACAAAGGTGAACACATTTCGTACAGTACAGGTAACAATGTAGCAAGTACAAAGGAATTCCTTTTTTGGACGTTTCCTTGCAGTTACATTAGAAACGTTAACTTACAATATAAAACGGCAGCTGTTTTCAGAAACACATCACTTGTAGTCTATTGACATGATATCTTATTGACTTTAAAAAGTGCTGTCAGTGTCAACACATTCTTTAGGCTACACTAGATTGCTTAACCAAGAGTAAACAAACAAACAAACACAGCCTCATCAATGCTTAGCTATCACATTTTAATTGCATCACTGTTAAGGAATGCATTTCACCAGAGAGAAGGTACAGAAATCTGTCAATATGAGCATTTTATAAAACCATAATGCGTGATTTGTGGCAGAGGGCGTTTGGGGGTTAACACAAAACAAAACAACTTTTAAACCCCTTCATACGCAGCCTGAGAGGAACTTATTATGTAATTCAGATAAAATGCTTGAATGCTTGTTGGAATTGTCTTGTGTTATTCTGTGATGTGATCATCACCAGCGTCACACGCCTGTGCCACATACTTGTGAGGTCAGATGAGGGCGTGTTCATGGACAGTAAGCTTGAAATATGGTAGGATCTCATGAGCGGTGATGCACAATGACTACAAAACATAGCCGAGTTACTTTAAGTCTCACAGGAAAATCGTAATAACGCTTTCAGACTTCTATAATGTAAAGCATTAGTTCAAATATGAAAATAGTTTAATAACAGTACACTTTCAGACGTCTCAATGTGCAATAAATTATACCTAAACTCATTATGATGGTCTGAATATTTATTGCGTTATAAACACCTAAATGCCCTTCAAAACATAAATTGTTTCAAAAGTTAGTTAGGGCCTGTCCTTTGCATTATTGTGTCCTTGAACAGCCTTATAATAGAACTAATAAATCCAAGCAAAAACCAACCTACCCAAAGTTTCAAGTCCTGCAAATCTAATCTTTAAGACACAACTAGTTAAAGATGCAAATGTGTTATCTTGGTAACAATTAAGCCTTATTGTCTTAAGTATGACCAATGCTTTTAACGTGGATGACTGTTGACTCTTTTTTCTCCTCTACTTTAGGACTCTTTGCATACATGTAGAAAATAACGATCGACGTGTCAGTTCAAGACCACAATGCCAAATGTACCGTTTTTAAATACATGCATCCTGAGTCTGGACTCGTCCACGCGCCCTTCTGAATCCATCACACCTGGCAGAGAGATGCGCGCGCTGGTGGACTCAGCGGAGATCACAGGTGCGACAGGTCGACATATATCCCCGTGCTCCGTTCCCTTAACTCTCCCCACGGATCCGTAATCACACAGGTAGGTTTTGTTTCGGTCTCCTACGTGTGATTCATCACAAGATGCGATCATTGCTTCAGTGCTTTTCGAGACTCCCTGCCAGTTGTTAAAGTTGTGATGAGGTCATCATTTGTAGAAGAACAGGTAAAACTCCTCGGCACTGTCGGCACACTCACTGTGTGCAATGCATTGGTGTGTTTTGAAAAGAGCCGTGAGCACACCCCTCCTCCTGTCATATGACCTATGCGCGCTCTTCATTCTCATCAGGGTTTAAAAGCCTCGGGCGCACGCCTGTGACGCCCCCTGGTGGCTTTTCTGTTCGTATCGGTGATGGAGAACGCATTAACCATCTTAACAAATACATTAAAATAACATATAGACAGGCTGGATAAATAGTTATAATGGTGATTGCATTGGTTTAATGGAAACTAGGGATGTAACGATTCACCATTCAAATCAGTTGAGACGTTTAAAGAATCGCAGTTCATGTTTTGAACAGCAGGGGCCGCTGTCTTTTCTGCAAACATGGTAAATGTGGATACGCTGATATTTCTTAAAAAAGTCAAAGTTAGGAAAACCACAGAAAAAGTATTAGTTTGTTTATATTAAAGAGACTTGTGTTATATTCATATTTTTGTTTTGAAAACTGCAATTTAGTTATTTGACATAAAATACGACAATTTGCAACATTAGAGAAACAATAAATGGCCGGCTGTTCATTTTTATATTACCTCAACTCATTCTGTAACAAAATCGTGAATTAAATTGCATCGTGAGATCAGAATCGTGAATTTTTACATCTCTATCATACAGACTAGGGATGTAACGATCCATAGAGTCTATGGATCATTGCTGGTAAGATGGATAACGGACCAGGCCAATGGGGCCAAGGGCCCCTGGGCTTCAAGGTTGAGCCCTTCAGCTACCGAAAACTCAACAACAATGAAAACAAATGTTTATTTATGTTTAATATATGGGTCCCATTGAACAAGGACTCTGTGGATACCCTTAAAAATGAGATGCTCAACAAATTATGGCAAAAATATGATTTCATGTTATCTTTAGCTTATTTAATTAAATGCAATTTATGAATGCAGCATATTTAATAGCATTTTCTGAATCTTTTGCTTGATGATTTGATGTTTGCACACGTCACAACGGCATTTTTTCGTGAGAAATATGTTTTTTATTAATGTGACGCATTACATGGGCCCTACAGATATATTCGACATGCATGTGTGTCATTCGCCTTAATTTTGTCCATTGTTGGGCTGTGTAGCTAATATTTGACTGCTTAAAAAACCAGTACAGATCATTTTTTGCGTAGCGCAGGCATTTGACGCAGAGCGAGAACTGTTTTAATGTTCATTATCATCTTAACTTTCACTTTCTATAACTGTGAATGCGCAGCTAAGGGAAAGAACTGAAAAAGTGTGGGAGGAGGTCCTTTGAAGTCATAATCCGTCCTTGCCCCTCTGCCCTCATCCTCTAAAGTGCCCCTCCTCCGGACATTTCTAAGATGCCTGTGGTATCATCTCGGAGCGGCCCTGACTGATAATGTGGGTTTAATTGAAGCTCGTGGTTTGTAATGGTATTTGTGGAAAGCATTAGAATTCATATTGTTTTTTACCACCAGGTTATTTGTGGATCTAAAGAAACATTGTACAAACAATATTGTGATTTTATTTTGAACCGCAATGAATCCATCACCTTAGATAAACAGTTTAAAACATGTAAACAGCCAAATAATATATATATTATATATGTTTATGTAATATATATATAATTCATATATGTTATACCGGTAAACACTGTATCCAGTATCTGCAATGATCAGTGCTTTACAAATATGACATAAAATAGTGGAGAGACAACATTCTTTATAGATTATGTATAAACTCCACTTGTTATTGTAAAACTATATGTATATGTTTGAGAGCATGACCAGTCATCACATTCAGCAAGAGTCACAGTATTAATTCAACAAACAGTAGGCTAATGTTTTACTTCAACACGGCCTAAAGACACGACCTTGCAATTGAGGTCTTTACACACATTGCAATGTGAACAGATATATTGAGTCAAACAACAGAAGTTGAAATATCTAAACACTCTTTGGTCATAAGTCAATAAATAGTTTTTCTTTTATTATGTTACTACCAATAGTTTTGACATCATCTGAAGGCAATTACAAAATGCACAGTTTTCCACATAAGACCATGTGTGTTTCAAAATCGAATAATAGGAATCTGAAAATTAATAACAATCTGAGGTGGTGCACGGTCAAGTAACCTCAAAGTCGGAAAAATAATCCTTTGTGTGGGTCGTGCTGGTACATCTTGGTGGAAAAAAGATGTTGAAACAAACGACCCATGCAACACTACAGTGTGTTAACCAACCCACACAACGGTTCACTAATTCCACCAAAGAAGAAACAAGCTGAAACACTGTTAATTGAGTAGAATGTGAATATATATGTTTATAGCCTAATAAAATTTTCTTGTTTTAGAAAGAGATCTGGTTCAATATTGAGAAAAAAGCGCAAAAGAAGTTACAAATATAAATACAGCTGATTTGGTTGACAAGACAACTAAAACAAGGATTGAGTAAAGGATGTAAAACCTTGACTGGCCCTTTACTCCATCTGAAAAAAAAATATGCAGACATTTAGAAAGACTACAATAAATGAATAAAAATTAAAAACATTTTACAATGCCATGTACAGTAGACCAGGGCTTTTTCCAAAATGCATAAAGAAATGCTTGGATCACTAAGCTTTTATAAATACTCATTTAGAAATTAAAGTGGGCCCCTAAAATCTTTTCATCATCGAACCGGTTAGCTCCGCCCCTTTTCACGACACTTCAAAATTTGCAGCACACCAGAAAATCCAGACGCTCTCACCTGTAACAGTGGTGAAAAAAGGTGGGTAATGTAGAGTAACGTTTTCCTTATCCATCCCCAAAAGCACAAAAAGTTGTGTCCCGCTTCCAAAGTGCTGTCGAAACGTGCCATTGATTTTGCAGAAGTAAGTACAGTAGAACATTCCGGTGTCGTTTATTCTCAGAGAGTTCAGGATGAGACTTGAGCTCCAGGCGATTTCGTTTTTGATTTCATGTCTACCACTAAACTGGTAAAGTTCATTGAGTTTGAGATATGTCCCGTCTCTGTCCATGACGTACTGTACAAGACACCCGGAGATGGTCGTGTTTGCATGAATCTGACAATGTATGGAGATGTTTTCTCCAGGTTTACCGTACACCTTGCCTGGCCACTGATTCACCCAGTTTCGAGCGAGTCCGTAGCCTGCAACAGAGAACAAGAACGGCGTGTACACCGTGGATGTGCAGTAGAAGTCTCTGAAAGTGGACACCCGTTAAAAAAATGACAGATAAGATCTTTTTTAATTTGTCGATATGAAAACTTCTCTTGCATCTCAAATATTTCTTTTGAGAAAATTAACCAAAGGCATCATATACCTCACATTTCTTATCAAATTTACCCAAATCTCTGTTAAAAAACCGTTGCAGAAGTTTTCTGTTAACTTTTACAGTTTTTCCACGGAAAATGTAAAAAGTAAAAACATTTTACAGATTTTTGATGTATTTTTACATTTTGTATTTGACATCACTGGAAAATGTACCATTACATTTTTTTTTTGGTTAAGGTCTATCGTAATATGACAAGTTAAATTTAAGCCATTTGCTAAAAATACAAGAAACGAAAGATAAAGACAAAGAATAAAAAAAAAATGTGTGTTACCTGAGGAAGAAAGAGTAAGGATAACAGCAGCAAAGATGACATCAAGAAATAACATCTCCCTCCCTGGCACAAGAAAAACATATGTTCTTTACTAAAGAATTGATCAAATTAATTTGGTTGCAAAATGAGAATTTTAAAAAAATCCTGTTTTTGTATTGTGCAGTCCAATTCATATCAAATTGGTTGGTTTAGATTTGAGCCATAATAATAACAAAAAATACAGCTAACAAACACAATTAAACACAACAAGAACATGTTAGCATGAATAAAACGTGATTCATCTCATTTTGGAACTAAACTCTTCAAATATTCAGCTGCGTGTGCACACACGGCCAGGTACTGAGATTTCACATCACATGATGAAAGTGAAAATACAATTCAATATACAGTTCATAGTACGTTTCAGTTCTTCCTCTGCTATGCCTTTGGAAAATAAATGATGAAGCATCTTTTGTTGCTGTTTGACTTACCTTTGGTCTTCTCAAAAATACGCAGGGCTTCTAATAATCCTTTCCCCGACTCTCATGAAAAACAATGAGGGGGGCCTTCACACATTTGCTAGGGTCTAATTTCCTGTTGTTTAAGCAGACGTTCGGCTTCCTGCAAGTTACCGACGTCTTTAAAGTACTGTGTGATATACTCTATGGTAAGACCTGTTCTGTGTCTGCAAAACAGTTTTTAATGCTTTTAAACAATCATTCGCATGTTTCCATATCAAGTGAAAGAGAATGATGTCTTGTGGTTGGTATATGTGATAACAGGAAATCTGTGACAATGACAGGCCTGTCTTTGAAACACCACAACTGAATACAACTGAAAAAAATACAGCTAACCAACAAAATAAAACACATCATCTTTGATAAAATTTGATCAGTTTTTGCAAATAAACTCTTCGTATATATAAATTGTTAAATTATATTTCAGAGTAATATCATATTAAAGGTGTCCTGAACTGTCCGTTTTTATTATTTTATACTGTTATTTTATAAAAACATCAAAATCAATAAGAAATAGACTATTTTCTCCCCGTGTTTTGATGCCAGCTCGACAAACGCTCTGTTTTATGGGCGTGCCTCATTGAAGACTTTGAAGTAAACGCCCACTGCAATGATTGGATAGCAGTTTGCATAGTAAACTTTCTTGGAGCGTTCTGTGAATTTAGTTAGATACGTAAGGTTATGTTACACATTATCAGGGCACATCCAGCGATCTCTAACAAAGCAATAGTGACGCATAGTACAAATATGTTTTAATCACATAAGATGGCTGCACCATTCCTGTCAAATCCAATATTGACGGCACGGCACTGCTGTTTCATTTTAGTCTCTCCGCAAATTAACCACGCATTACTAATGTCGAATCCAAAGCAAGGTAACGCCGTGTTCTTCCACAACCAGGCACCGCCCAATTTTTAGCTATGTTTTTAACGGCTTGTTTATAGCTTGCTCGCTCTATCTGGTACGACACTTGTGTTACTTCAGTACTGTCATTCGCTCAAAGGATGTTCGCTTGAATACGACTACCTCTATTATAACAAAAGCTCGGGTTAAAATGGATGTCTTAATTCATCGACCCTTAATATTATCCGCATAATGAAGAAGTTTCACCAAAACCACATTTCTTAATATTTGGTATGCTATGCTATGTCGCACCTTTGCTTTAATAACAGAGCTGGCATGCGTTCCAATAACTTCAAACACAGGAAGTTGTACCTGTTTGGAGACACTTTAAAATTTGGAGCCAAAGCCAACCTCAGTCATTCACAACATCAAATTAATATTTGTTATACAAACAGAATAAAAGTGCTGAACAATTCAATAGTCCTTTGAGAAAGACAGCTGCATTTGACTTTCCTTTTCATGTAGGCAATATAAATAAAGACCTACTTATTATCATGTTTTACATCAAATCAAATAGAAACTTAATTTAAATGATATCCTCACTAATACAGTATAGTGAATATCTGTTAACAGATTATTCTTTTAACTTTCACTTCTGGAGTAATGGAAGTAAGTGTGTGTCTGATCTCAATCAAAACAGAAGTAGATACTACAGTGTCATGATTCTGTCGAATCATGTCATGTGTCTCTTGGTTTAGTGGCAGGATCATGACAGAATCTCGTGTTTTGTGTGGAGAGAGGTATTTATGGCCCTTTTGGCCTTCCATACACTCTCTCTGGGCTCGTCTCTGTTCCCATCCTCTTGTTACCTTGTTAATGATTCATGCCCTACACCTGTTCCCCTCTTGATTTGGTCCCTTATTTAATGCCCTTGTGTCGTCTGTCTTGTGCTGGTTCAATTCGTGGTTGTGTGGTCCTCTCTCCGTGTCTCACCACCCGCGATCATGACAGAATGAACCAGCCATCACAGGACCCAGCAGACAGAGGGATCATTGCGGCAGCAAGGGTTCCCTTCCAGGGTCGAGGCTGCCGGGTTCCCTTCCAGGGTCAAGGCTGCCGGACTCCCTTCCAGGGTCGAGAATGTCAGACTCCCTTCCAGAGTCGGGGCTGCCGGACTCCCTTCCAGGGTCGAGACCACCAGGTTCCCGCTGAGGGCCGAAGCCGCCAGGGTCCAGATCGCCGGGCTCCCCTCCAGGGTCAAAGCTGTCGGAATCCTATGTCAACAGATCCCCAGCCGGGCATTCCACATCTGTGCAGTCGGGCATTCCAGGTCGGTGCAGCCCGCCACTCCAGGTTGGTGCATGCGGCCATTCCCAGCCGGTGAATGCGGCCATTCCCGCCCGGTGCATGCGGCCATCGTGCCGGCTATTCTTTTCATGCCGTTAACCCAGCCCATGTCCTGCTGGCTAACGTGTCAGTGTCAGCCCTTGTTTGGAATTCCCCTCTTTGGACTCTTGTGTTCCCCTTCCCTTGGACTCTTGTTGTTCCCCGTTTTGGTTTATTGTTTTTTCATCTTGATTTGTTTTTGCCAGTGTCATAGTCTGTCTTGTTTGTGCCTTGAGGAGCATCAGGTTGCTCCTCCTTAAGGAGGGGCTTCTGTCATGATACTGCCGCATCATGTCATCTTTCTCTTGGTTTAGTGGCAGGATCATGACAGAGTCTCATGTTCTGTGTGGAGAGAGGTGATTATGGGTTATTTGCTTTGCCATAGGCTCTCTCCGGTCTCGTCTCTGTTCCCATCCTCTCGTTGCCTCGTTATTTATTCATGCCCTACACCTGTTCCCCTCTTGATTTGGTCCCTTATTTAATGCCCTTGTGTCTTCTGTCTTGTGCTGGTTCATTGTGGTTGTGTGGTGAGTTCTTGTGCTTGTCAGTTTAGTCATGTGTAGTTTGTCAAAAGCTAATTTAAGTTTTGTTTCAGTGTAGTTAGTCTTAGTCCTGTCTTGTTATTCTATTTCCATGTTTTGTTATGTTTCCCCCTCGTTTGTTTTATTTTATTATTATAGTTGACGGGCATTGCATCTTGTTTCAAGTTTCAAGAGGAAATGAAACGTTTCTCTCAAATTAGACCTGTAAGTGGTCACATACTTTCAGTTTGTCCTAAAATAAAATTATGGAACCTGATACCATATCTGCATGTCGACAAATCTGTTAAACACACGTGCAATGTGGTATTTTTGTTTATTCATTTTTTAAATGAGAAATAAATTGCATCCAGAGATGCAGTTTGCATTGTCAAACATTTACATTGCATGATATATTTCTTAGCTATTAGTTTAACCTATGACATAAAATTTGAATGTATTATTGCAATATGAATTATCAAGCATTATAATAAAAAAAAGATACAATTGTTCACCTCTGCAATTAAAATATAATGCCATAAAAAAATCATTTGGATACATGATCTTTATAAAGGATATAATGCTTGCATTATGCATGCTTATTATTTAGGTGTTAGCGTAGACCGCCTCATCTTCATCTTGTTCACATGACGGGTATCCATCGTCGCACTGATCAATTCAGATTTCAGATTCATTTAAACCGGTTAAACAATCACTCTTAAATATGAAATGTCAACAACATTCATTCAGATACAAACATTCAGTTTCTAGATATTTAGTGCTGCATGTGTTGTTTTTGTCAGTTCTTCCAGCGAACTTTTTTGCAGGGTGTGTTTTATTGTAGATTTGTGATATGCCCAAATACTAATAAAGTGTGAATAGACATGTTGCACTAGTCAGAATGTGTAAATAAATGTGTTGCAATAGTCAGAATGTGTAAATAAATGTGTTGCGCTAGACAGAAAGCCTACCGAACTTATGCATTTTTTCTGATGTAAAGTCCTACTTGCCTCAAAGTTTTTATAAACAGATTGGTCTGGTTCTTCAATTGTTGTGTATAGTTCATTGTTTTGTTGTTCTTGGCTGATTTTTACAGAAAACAGATACAAAGAATGAATTTTAAACAATTGCTGAAATGTACTTGGACTGTTATAAAAGGCATGTAGTCTACACAAATCTAAATAAAGATATAAGTAATATACTGTATATAACAAAATATTTGTACAGCACGTGTACATGTAACTTGTTGTACCAATATAATACCTGGATATGTTTGACTTTGGGGTTGTCTTCAGTTCATTGTGGTCATTCTTCACATCCAGTACGCTTTGTGCAGGTCTTTGTCCACTTCATGACAGACAGAAAAGGGATTTAGATACATCAACGATAGAATTTGAGAGAGAGAGAGAAAGAGAGATTCTTACCAGCGTTTCTTGGCTACACAAACTGAAATGACCACAACAATAACTACAAAAGCACCAATAGCAACAACAAGATATATAATTAAACCTGTAAAAATAAGAGAATAAAAAAGTTAATTTTCATCAAAACAACGGTAACGTTTAAAAAGACATCAACATATCAGCCTATGAAGTCTCACCGTGATGCGGCACTGACAGAGTCACGACAGAGTTTCCTTCACTGTTACTGGCAGAGCAATGAACGGTGTCTGGGAAACCCAGCCATCCCTGTAGGGTGAATATGGTCAGAGACCCATTTTGTTCAACACTTGAGCTGGGAAAAGTACTCGAGGGACCGAGCCACTTGACTTCACTGGGAGGGTTTGAGTCCACAATACACACACAGACTATTGGAGTCTCTGAATCACAGGAAGACCCGGTTTTAATCTCAGGAGGATCTATAGACAGATAGACAAGAATAATAATAGCATTGTATAAACTGTATGAAACGAGGCCCTTCATGCTTGATACTCCATACTTACACAACACATTAAGCTTATGAGGACCGGAACTGTTTTTGCCCTCTGTGTTAGTGGCGGTGCAAGAAATGGCTTCAGTATGACGGGTCACATTATTGAATCTATAGGTGGATCTACTTTCTAGCAAAGATCCAGTTGAGCTGAACCACTGGAAGCTGTGAACCGGAGGGTAGCTGTCGCTGGAGCAGTTCAGTTCGATAGATTCATTCTCCTTCACTTGGGATTTACTCTGTACATTCACGTTATATGGAGGATCTAGTTGAAATAAAACGTTGATAAAATATTGGAAAATCCTGAGTGTATAGACAACACCTACAAAAATGTTATTCATACAGAAGTAGACATTATTATCCAAAGATATATTTTTTAATAAATATTTTGTGCGACAGATGCATATTTTAGGGAGGATTGATTATTAGTACAAGCACTATAAACTCTATTTATACTTACATTTAACTTTGAGCTTTTTGTTGTTGGATACTGTCTTTGCTGGAGTAATGTCTGCGGCGCAGCTGAGATGTTTATTATGGTCTTCTCTGGATGGTGTGAAAGTCAGAGACGATGTTAACTTCCATTGGCCATCCTCTTGTAGTTGCGAGTGACTCGTGGTCGTGCCTTTGTGGCTCCAGGTGAGATGCGGCGGGTCCGACGGACAGGAATGTGACACAACACATGTAGCGGTCACTTCTCTCTGTGATGTCACTTCCTCATCCACAGAGATGGTGGGTAGGTCTGGAGAATCTGGCGAATTGATTTGGACATTTAAAAATATTGTTTACAATTCAAACAGATATGCCATAATAATCTGAATGTGGTTGTGATTGCAGTTTTGCTTTGTAAATACAATAAAAAACTAACAGCTTTGATCATTTCATTTACCAATAGTGACAACAGTCTCATACCTTTTAAAGTTATAGAAACTTTTTTTTCACGGTATGAGAACGAGTCCAGATCTTTAATCTCAATCCGGAACATGTATTGTCCTGTGTCATCGGGTTGTAAAGAGCTAATTTTCAAAGTGCAGTTTTTCTGACGCAAATTACCAAGAAGGCTGGTGCGATCCTTGAATTTGCTGTTGACTTGGGAAGTGTCTTTATGGTAGATTATGTCAGAGTCACCTTTGTACCAGATTCCTGTAAATTCTTTGTATGTCTTTCCCTGTGATGGATAGTCCCACGTACATGGGATCACCACACATGAGCCAGACAGACCCAGTACTGACTTTGGTATTTTGGCATTCCATCCATTGTCACTTGCAGAACATGCTGAAAAATAATTATTTTGGTTATTTGTAAGATACTGATGTTGATACCAATTAATGCCATTTTCAGTGGTTATTTGATAAGAGTGCACCATCGCAATTAAACATTTTCTTAAACAGTTCACTTTTTCTTTTGCAATCATTGCTGCATCTTAGGTCTGGGACAAAAAATGACTTGACAGTGCCCCCATTCACACAATTGACAATAACTTGATCATGTAAAATAACAAAGAACATTGTGAAGAAGTTTATCAAGTCAGAAGCTTATTTATGACGCGATTAATTGGGAATTTTATTTTGGTACTAACTACTGTTAGGCCTACTGTGTTTGCCCATAACAAGCTTTTTTAACCACAGTGACTTAAAGGGGGCATGCAACACTGTTTCATGCAATATGACTTCATTAGATTTGAACGTGCTGGTTTCTCGTACTTAACATGGTCAACTTCTCAAAAAACGAGTCGGACGTATGACATAGTATTTCTGTGCTTGATACAATCCCCCAGCACTCCAGCTTGTTTTCAGAAGTTTCTTATAGGTCTAGAACCCTTTTTCATAACATGGATCCTATTCCTTTTATTGGGCAATTCTCCAGGAGAAGCACGGCAAGGCGAAAGAAAGAGCCTACCCACGTGCCAACCGACGAGTGAGACCTGTGAGGTTTAGGTGTGTTAGTTTCTTCACGGTGGATATAATGCTGGATTTGCAGATACAGTTTGAATTGTCTAATGTTGACACTTTACGCATCACATGTAAACATAAACATTGTATGTATACTATCTTTTTATTTTTCTATTGACGCTTAATAAACTAATAGTACCAAGTTTATTATGTGGGACGGTGGAAAGGGGCTCGATCCGCCACTGATCTTGCATGGTTTGTGGTACGCCATTGAAAATACCCATCACCACTAGGGGTCAGGGTATATTCTGGCAAACAGTTTCCCGATCAAGTTTCGCAATCGGCAAAGCAGCTGTAGTACACGCCGTTTTCCAACACACGATGGGTTATTCGCAAAGCAAAACGTACCTGGCCGCCTCCACAGCGCTGTACTATGGATTCCAATAGAAAGCGAGAAGATAAAGACGTAAGAGGCGGGGCAACTGTTTGAAAATTTAAAAATAATGTATAAATGAAAAATGCTAAAGTAGCATGTTAATAAACTGGTGGTATACGAGGATGGCATATGGCGTTACGTTCTTATTTCACATTTGAATACTTTGACTTATTTATCAAATCTGTAAAAACTGAACAGCACAATTTCAATGTAGACCTTTTTTATTATTGTAATGTAAATTAATATATATTTTAATGACTACCACATGCTGAACAATGATGATGGCGCCTGAAATCGTGTTTTTTTGTATAATGTTATCATGTTTGTAATTGTGTTTCATTGCGTTAGTTTGCTGTATTTTTTGTTATTATGGTTAAAATCAAAACGATCCAACTGCAGTGAGAATAACATTTATTGTAAGGCAAAATGTCTCTGTCTCTGTCTCTCTCTCTGTCTCTCTCTCTCTCTCTCTCTGTGTGTCTCTCTCTCTCTCTCTCTCTCTCTCTCTCTCTCTCTCTCTCTCTCTCTCTCTCTCTCTCTCTCTCTCTCTCTCTCTCTCTCTCTCTCTCTCTCTCTCTCTCTCTCTCTCTCTCTCTCTTTGTGTCTCTCTCTCTCTCTCTGTGTCTCTTTCTCTCTCTCTCCATCTCTCTCTCTGTGTCTCTCTCTCTCTCTCTCTCTCTCTCTCTCTCTCTCTCTCTCTCTCTCTCTCTCTGTGTGTGTCTCTCTCTCTCTCTCTCTCTCTCTCTCTCTCTCTCTCTCTCTCTCTCTCTCTCTCTATGTGTGTCTCTCGCTCTCGCTCTCTCTCTCTCTCGCTCTCTCTCTCTCTCTCTCTCTCTCTCTCTCTCTCTCTCTCTCTCTCTCTCTCTCTCTCTGTCTCTCTCTGTATTAAAGGTGCTTTAAGTAAGCACTATGTAGAGTTGTAGGCTATATAGAAGTGCAAAACGAACTTTAAACTGGGGCTATGGAACCTCCCCGCTGTCAGGTGCTATAAGCAGTGACGTACGTGCACACTGCTGCATAGCACATAAATAATCTACATATTTACATATGGTTGGCGTACACCACTACAGCTGATTTATGTCATTAAAGATGCCGGTAAACATGCCCCTTATGTGCTATACCACCACTGATCACCAGAGGCAGCGCAGCTTGTTTATTAAAAATATGTTTATAAAAGCACCTTCATGTACTTCGCAGTTATATTAAAATAAAAAAATTATAACCGATATACTGTGCTCTAAGTACCCTGTATCTTTAAGAATTCTACTTAAAGTGATTTATCGCGGTTGGCAATCACATTTTTGGTGCACGAGTGTGGATCACATAGAGTTTGAAGTAAAAGATAAACAAAATTACTTATTTGAAACCCAATTTTAAACATTTATTTAAGACAACATGTTATTGTTGCGAAATACATTTTAGATATAAAATTGTCGGGAATTGAGATCATCTGGTGCAGTTCCGAATTTAGCCAGTCATTTGACATTTTGACATTAAACTGCGTTCCCAAATTCATATTTTATAATGAAAAAAAATGCGAGAGAGCATTTTGGACTGCAGTTTGGACTGCAGAACTGCAGTTGGATCGTTTTAATTTTAACCATAATAACAAAAAATACAGCAAACTAACGCAATGAAACACAATTACAAACATGATAACATTATACAAAAAAACACGATTTCAGGCGCCATCATCATTGTTCAGCATGTGGTAGTCATTAAAATATATATTAATTTACATTACAATAATAAAAAAGGTCTACATTGAAATTATGCTGTTCAGATTTACAGATTTGATAAATAAGTCAAAGTATTCAAATGTGAAATAAGAACGTAACGCCATATGCCATCCTCATATACCACCAGTTTATTAACATGCTACTTTAGCATTTTTCATTTATACATTATTTTTAAATTTTCAAACAGTTGCCCCGCCTCTTACGTCTTTATCTTCTCGCTTTCTATTGGAATCCATAGTACAGCGCTGTGGAGGCGGCCAGGTACGTTTTGCTTTGCGAATAACCCATCGTGTGTTGGAAAACGGCGTGTACTACAGCTGCTTTGCCGATTGCGAAACTTGATCGGGAAACTGTTTGCCAGAATATACCCTGACCCCTTTTACTTGTGATGCCCTTCTCTAAAAGTCTTGGTCAATAAACATAATACTACAGTTTCTGTTCCAAAGTGTCTCAGTAACAACTTACTGTGCTATTTTAAGTTCTGGATAAAATTATTATTAATAAAAAGACTTCAACTAAACAACTGAAAATAAATACAAATATCTTAACTGAATAGGAGCGACTTTATGTGAAAACAGGGCTAATAACTAGTGCACATGCAAAGTCCAAATTAACAGTGTATCTTGTCCCATATGTTTTATTTTACTAACCTCTGAGGTAGAGAATATATGCAAATAAACAGCTCTGGAAAACCACCATTTTTCTTTAAAATGGAGTAGGCCTACCTGGAAATATATGTTTTTATTCATTACTTTTCATCCATTCAGACTTCACAAATAATCAGCTTCATATAAAAACATTGAACATTTAAAGCACATGTTAATTTTGTGGAACAAAGTGAAATATAAACGTCTTGTAGTAGCAGTCACTAGCAGACTAAAGAAGTATAAATAATCTTGTCACCTACCTAATGCGTGCCCTTAAACACTGCCTTAGCAGGAGACGTGGCGATTCAAATAGAGAACAACTTCCCTTTCGATGCTGCTTTCTGTTCGTCTTCGAATAAAATAATCACTTCCTGCACAGTGCCCTTGAAAATATAGTTTCCTTTAAAAAATGTACTTTATCCATCGATTTGAATGTGTATATTTTGTGTGAATACGCTGATCTCAAAAAGCGTCCTCTGTGTTTATAAGATTAATGCTTTATTCGAATATTAAGTAGGAGTTAAATGTGCAATAATGATTGTGGTGCAACATTTATTTCCCAGGATCAATCTGAAAAGTCATAGCACATTGCTCGTGTGTGTAGCACAAAGAATAATAAAACATAAAATACAAAAATATCAAGCAGAGATCATTTGATATACTCCTCATAACGATTGTTTAGGTTGAGTAAAGCTTATGTTTTAAACATTGGAGTTTAGATGTCACAGGAAGTGAATAAGATGAGTCAGTTCTCACTCATTATATACTTTATATCCTCATTATAAAACTCAAACAGCATATGCATGTGTCAAAAGCAGTGGCCACATGCGACAGAAAGTGTTATTGAGTGTTTTGCTCAGAGAATAGGCGGACAAGAGCAATTCAATCAATGTTGTCCCAAAAATGCTTGATAAGGTTTATGCTGTAGTGTGCACACAGTATATCTTCAATGGCATCTGACTGCTATGTTTACTTTTTTACAGAAATGTCAGACTAGGACTACTAGGTTGATTTCTGTCGAAGAGCGCATGTCCAAATCTCTGTGATATCCTTTGGCTCTGGTCACTCTGTTCATGTTTATGGGGTTTTAAAAGTAGAACAAAGATCAGAAAAGTAAAAGCAAAATCGTAACAATTCCTGCAAACTAGAAGATCACCTAATTTCCAGAAAACACTATTGTTTATGTTTTGAGGACATGTGACTCAAAACCAAGGCGTATACGTGATTGTGGCCGACGTGTGATCCTAATGGTCGTGGGATGTCCGTACCATGAAAGAATACACTACTTTTTACTATGGTAACAGCACAGATATTATCATTTGGGGGTTCAAATACCCATGTGAGATCTCTCTTTAAAGTTGTAAAGCATCTGTTTAATTTGAAGTGCATGATTTTTCAGTCAGGTAAGTGGCATTTTCAGGATTGTCACATCCATAACGCTACACATTCCTCATAAATGGACACATGAGAATTAAAATAAAGTACCTATTTTATGTTCTATAAAGCGGCATCCCTTCTTTATTGCTTCAGGATTGTGCATTTTATTTCACAGAAATCCTACAAAGTTTGTCTTCTCCCAAAAACCGCCTCCTTTTTTGTCACATCCATAACGCTTGTCTATTTCCCTTTCTTAACATTTAAAATGTGTCATAGACTGACATTTTTTTATGTTTGGACTCTATCAACAAGGGTTAAGTAAAATAAACAGAGGGTTCAATATATTCGTATACATCCATAATGTTGGAATTGCTCTCATCACTACGTTTTTTTTTAACTAAAGGAGGAGATTTCTTCATTATGGCAAAAATCTAAAACAAATCTGAGAACTCGGTTGTAACTGAGAAATCAGCGTTTCATGTTTATTTCAAGTATCATCTACAATGACTTTCACATTATATTCAAATTATATTCAATATCAAAATGAGCTATACAATTAAAACTTCTAACATCATATACATTTGTAGGGCAGTTTTTGAGAGACAACAAATGTATATTTGCTTTGGGCAAGTAACAAAACATGGTTACCAGAAATGCCATAAACAAGAAGTTTCATGAACTGTCTAGAGAATTTTGACGTTCTCTGTGTGCGCCGCTATACTCCACAAAAGCAGGGTTGAAGACTGCCCAGGTCTGTCTTGTTAGCTTTGCCTGTTCAAGCTCCAGTTCTGGTGTTAGTTGGCGATATGGAACGTGTCTGCTTCCTCCAAGCTTTAGTTTTGCTACGCAATGATCCTTCTTTGACAGCATCCGGTCCTTTTCTTTTTGCAGAATGGCTTCCAAATGAACTTTATCCCCAGGGACATACTTTGAAAACCAAATATTTTTTCCTGGGCCATGGGCTATAAGAGGGCTTGATGTTTCATTACCCATGATACACTGTGATGTAGATCAAACGAAGGAATAAACCAAAAATGTGATTATTTAATATTAGGGATGGGGGAATTAACGCGTTAATCTTTGCGATTAATTTTAGATGTTTAACGCGTTAAAAAAAAATAACGCAATTGACGCAGCACTTTTTTTTTTTTTTTGCCTCGATCGTTTCCATGACTTCCTATTGCTTATTGTGAATGTGAACAAATGTAAACCGACTGGTCTGTCTCAGTTGCTGGCTTAATGTAAAAGAGTAGGCAAAATCTTTGGGTGAAAAAAAATAAACATTCTCCTTTTGTTATTCATATTGCAAAGACTTATGTTCCTTTTTGAAATTCAACTGGCACTTAAACATTTTTTTTTTAAATATATTGTTGGTGCATAAAGAAATTATTTCTTTTGGCCAATTGGCTTAAGTTCTAAACTGATCTAGACTTTTTGATGACCTTGATGGTTTTAATATTCAACTTTCACTTTGTTTATAATGTTACTGCACACATTTTATTTGATGGCTTTATATGAACAGCTACTCTGTGGTTCTGTGGAGAGTCTGTTTACAGTTCAAATGTCATTAAAATGTTATGTCATTAAAAACTTTGTGTTGTTTAATTTAATTAGGTGATTCTACATTTAAATATTGATGATAACAAGCTTTGGGGAAAACACAATTAATTGCAATTAATTACAGAAAATGTGCAATTAATTAGTTAATTTTTTTTAATCGATTCCCAGCCCTATTTAATATATTACCCAGCTATATGGAATACTGGATCGTGTTGTCCAAGCACACAAAGCATCTTGATACCTGATTTATTCAACGTGGCCACACAAACGACATAAAGTTAAATAACTATATCTAAATAAATAAAAAATTTCTTTACCTGAGTTGACTTTGGATGAATGCTTCTTGTGGTTTTGCAGTCGGAATATGAGTGAAATAGTTACGAGTGCCCCAGTTTATACCGAGTTTGGGAGTGGTGTTCTGATTCAAGGTTTGTTTATTGACTAGATTGGCATTATCATATAAAAGGAAGCAGGATTATAAAACACAATGGATCGTTTGATTGATCAATGATAAAACATTATTCATTATAAATCCTTTTAGTTTAGAGACGCCACTATTACTTGATAAGCCAAATGATTCAATCATTGAGATTGTGAGCAGATTTCAGTTAGGGCGAGAAGGTGATCTTTTGTTTGTCTTATTAGGGCAGTAAGGATGAGGAATTGAAACCTGCTATTTCTGGGACAACACACAAAACATGTCCCTTATTTTCACATAATCCACACAAAATGACACAATATATAATGACACATAATGTGTAAAATAGCATGACACAAACAATATGTCAACGATTAAAATTTTATTTCGAGTGTATTGTTCACCTGCCATTGTGTGATGTGTATAGAGACGATGTGTATACCGAAAACCATACTCTTTCAAGTCGGAAGAACACTACAACTCATTCTTTATATATTATATATATTTGACAATAATAGTGAACTCATCAAACTTCAGAACAACACAATTGTAACCTCAGAAATTACATCCTTGCCAAACATTTCCTCCAGTGACCGCTAGGGGTCCTAGTTTAAACATTATAGACATCAAAAGTGCTTTGAGGACAATTTATAGATCGCAGGCCATTAGTAAATAAAAAGCATAGACAACTACTTGTGTCCGCAGGTTTGTATGAGGGTTAGTAAACCAAATAGAAAATATGATTAGCTTGATTTTTGAATATAGATATAGAATTAAGGAACTTGATAGCATGCCCGCATGCCAACAAATACACACAACAATACACCCTGGAACTGGTTATTTTTGTGTTTTATTTTCTATCTACTGAATACTGAGCATGGAATGGTAAATCATTGTTGAATTCATTAACTTAATTTATTCAACCTGATGTTGTACACACAAGAAGATTTTCTGAGTAATGTTTTGTCCATTCAGAAGAAGTCTATGGGGCCCGATGTTGTTTATCTCGTCATAAAGTGGTATATCTTGACTTTTTAACTAATCATTACCATTATTATGTTAACTGCTATTTTTGTGCATATGCCTTTCGAAAGGAACTAACAACATACCATTACAATGTACGTGTAGACAGTCAGAACTAGACATTTGGATACACTTTGTATAGATATAATGCTTAGGCTTATATTTTTTATGTGTTGGCGTAGACCGCTTCATCCGGCACAGAAGGCAGGCGTCTGCCATCGCACTGATCAACAAAAACAAATTGAATTAAAGGTTGCACTGATAAAAAAACAGACTAAAGCAGCAAAGCATACAGATAAAATGTAAAAACATTATTGTGGTAAAGTACTTACTTCATAATTCGTATAAACACGCTGGTTATCTTGATAGTTGCTAGTTGATCGTTTTTCCCTGATTAGAAAACGAAGTAAATACAGTACATTAATAAGTATAGACGTCTTTATCCATGCACACACACACACACACACACACACACACACACACACACACACACACACCTTAAAATGAATAAAGATAAAATGACAAAAACCAACAACATACCTGTCAAAGCAAGACATTTTATTATTGACATTCTGTTGTTTAACTCTGCTCCCGCTTTAAAACAAAGATCAACATTTGTTTTTCAAAAAAGTGTGATTTCTAGAAAGGCAATAAGGCGGCACAAGTTATGAAGATTCTTACCAGCATCTCTTGGCTACACATGCTGAAATGACCACTAAAATAACTACAGCAGCAGCGGTAGCAAAAGCAAGATATATTACGAAACCTGTCGAAAAATAGAGATTTAAAACAAATACATGTTTTTATCAATATACCGTTAAAGGGACGTCAAAACTCATGGGAATGAAGTCCTACCATGATGCGGCACTGACAGAGTCACGACAGAGTTTCCTTCACTGTTACTGGCAGAGCAATGAACGGTGTCTGGGAAACCCAGCCATCCCTGTAGGGTGAATATGGTCAGAGACCCATTTTGTTCAACACTTGAGCTGGGAAAAGTACTCGAGGGACCGAGCCACTTGACTTCACTGGGAGGGTTCGAGTCCACAATACATACACAGACTATTAGAGTCTCTGATTCACAGGAAGACCCGGTTTTAATCTCAGGAGGATCTATAGACAGATAGACAACAATAATAATAGCATTGTATAAACTGTATGAAACGAGGCCCTTCATGCTTGATACTCCATACTTACACAACACATTAAGCTTATGAGGACCGGAACTGTTTTTGCCCTCTGTGTTAGTGGCGGTGCAAGAAATGGCTTCAGTATGACGGGTCACATTATTGAATCTATAGGTGGATCTACTTTCTAGCAAAGATCCAGTTGAGCTGAACCACTGGAAGCTGTGAACCGGAGGGTAGCTGTCGCTGGAGCAGTTCAGTTCGATAGATTCATTCTCCTTCACTTGGGATTTACTCTGTACATTCACGTTATATGGAGGATCTAGTTGAAATAAAACGTTGATAAAATATTGGAAAATCCTGAGTGTATAGACAACACCTACAAAAATGTTATTCATACAGAAGTAGACATTATTATCCAAAGATATTTTTTTAAATAAATATTTTGTGCCACAGATGCATATTTTAGGGAGGATTGATTATTAGTACAAGCACTATAAACTCTATTTATACTTACATTTAACTTTGAGCTTTTTGTTGTTGGATACTGTCTTTGCTGGAGTAATGTCTGCGGCGCAGCTGAGATGTTTATTATGGTCTTCTCTGGATGGTGTGAAAGTCAGAGACGATGTTAACTTCCATTGGCCATCCTCTTGTAGTTGCGAGTGACTCGTGGTCGTGCCTTTGTGGCTCCAGGTGAGATGCGGCGGGTCCGACGGACAGGAATGTGACACAACACATGTAGCGGTCACTTCTCTCTGTGATGTCACTTCCACATCCACGGCGATGGTGGGTAGGTCTGGAGAATCTGGAGAATTGGTTTGGACATTTAATAAATGTCTACAGTTTTGTGGGATACAGCCAAAGGACGTTGACCATTTCAAAGAACCAATTTTCTGAATTTACTATTTATAGGTATGTGTTTAGGTAAAATGATCATTTTGGTGTCGTTGTGTGATTCACTAACAATATTTTTTCTCAACTTTCAAATAAAAATATCTTTCCATTTGCTTTTAATTGCAGAAAATGAAAACTGGAGAAACAGGTGAAAATAACAGAGAAGTTGCTCTGTATTTGTTTCAGACCTCAAATACTTTCATATTCACTTTTAAGCGACACAACAGTAATGTTCGTACATGGGTCAAAGACGAAAAAGGGCTTAAGCATAAAAACAATAAGTGTAATACAGCTTTAAATGCTTCTGTTTACTGTAATTGCATTTCTGTCTTTGTTTTTCTGAGCAGAAAAATAACTCTCAGGCATATTTACAACAAAAATCTATTTATGACGTATATGCATCATAAACATTATAGTATATACATTACTTTTACCCAAAATGCTAATTAGTCACTATCCTATAGGTTTTGCTGATTTATCAATAAGATTTTTTACTAGTTTAAAGCACGAGAAAATGTAATATGCTCCCTTATTTTATTATTTGGTTTAATATGTACAAGTCAGAATAGGCATTCTGTTTATATTTGCACAGACATATGGTCTTACACTAAATGACAATGTAACAGTATTTCAACCAAATTGTGACACTTTATGCTCCAAAAACTTAGTTGAACCCATAAAGTGGACATTGAATATGTGAAAAATCACTTTTGTAAACGTTTTTTTCACGTGGAAATCTTTACGTCTTTGACCCACATGTATTTAGCAAATGTTCAAAAATATTTTCGTTATTTGATAACCTCGATTCACAGTTTTCACTTGCCTTCCTGTCAGTCTTTCACATTGCTGTTGGATGACTTTGTAACTCCTGAGGTTTGACTTTATTGAAATACAACAAACATGAGAATGGAATAGTCCACAATACATATGGAAATGCTCATTTGAAATGAAAATTCGGAATGGTCTCTTCATTTTTTCCAGCGCTGTGTGTCACAGCTCATCTGAACATGATTTTAAATATTTGAGTAAATATTTCATGTAATTGATATCCTCAAAAGCTCATACCTTTCACTGTAATAGAAACCGGATTTTTCGAGAATGTGGCCTTGTTGAAATCTTTGATCTCGATCCGGAACTTGTATGATCCTGAGTCGCTGTGTTGTAAAGAGCTGATTTTCAAAGTGCAGTTGTTGTGAAGCAGATCACCGAGACTGGTGCGACCCTTGGATGTGCTGGTTATTTTGGAGGTCTCTTTATGGTAGATTATATCAGATTTATCATTGAACCAGATTCCTGTAAATTCTCTGTGTGTCCTTCCATCGGATGGGTAGTTGAATTTACAGGGGATCACCAAACATGAGCCAGACAGACCCACCATTGACCTTGGTATTTCGGCGTTCCATCTGTCATCACTTGCAGATGATGCTGAAAAGAAATTTACATTGATGCATTTGGCAGATCAAGTATACATTATTACAGTGCGTGGTCTCAGATGACCCAAAACTGCTAACAAAATGTTGCTGCAGAAAATAAATGACCAGTGTGACACTAATGCAAAAGGTGTTGGTTTAACTAAAAAGTGCTGCACTTTTTTGATAAACAGTTCATTGTTTTCTTTTTGGCAGATGCATCTTTTCCAGACATGTGTCTGTGTCATTACTTGTACGCATAATAGTTTCTGTTCCATAGAAGACTGGAATAGATGGTGATTCCTGTGTCTCAGTAATGATTCACTTTGATATTTTAGTTTCTGAATGGACTTTAATAGGAGATTATTCACTGAGGAAAAGAAGTGGTCACTGAGCAGCATTACGTGAAAACACAACCAAACAATAATTCTAATGCAGGGTAACACAAAATTGAGATGTGTGACTTAACTAAAGAGAAAAAATATTTTTCCTATTTTACCAACCTCTGAGGCAGTGAATGAATGCGACAAAGCAGATCTGGAAAACCATCTTTACTTTAAAAAGAGGAACCTGAAAATAATGTCTTCATTACACGTTAAGACTTCATAAGCTGGAATTAACATTACATTATTATATTTAAAACAAATTTAAAAGTATTTTCATACCAATTAATGTGACCCTGGACACAAAACAAGTCTTAAGTAGCACGGGAGCATTTTTAGGAATCATCAAAATTATCCATTTTTCTTTTATCCCAAAACTCTTTAGGATATTAAGTAAAGATCATGTTCCATGAGGATATTTTGAAAATGTCCTACCGTAAATACATAAAAACGTTATTTTTGTGAGTAATATGCTGTGGTACAGACAACTTTAGAGGCGATTTCCTCAATATTTAGTTTTTTTTGCACCCTCAGATTCCAGATTTTCAAATAGTTGTAACAAATATTGTAAAAATTTAACCACCCGTACATCAATGGTAATCTTATTTATTCAGCTTTCAGGTGATGTATAAATCTCAATTTCCCAAAAAATTTTTTGTTGTCCAGGCTCACTAATCACTACTGTAATATTATCCAAAACATTGAACATTTTTACTGTTCATGGAGCAAAACATCGGCATAAGAAGTTAAGCAAGAGTAGCACAATCCATGATTAAGGATTTTAATAGTCTTGTATCTTACCTCACGGTGTATCCTTCAATGGGTCTAAGTTTGCATGCAGATGATGTGGCGAGCTAAATATTGAAGAACTTCCTTTTTGGTGCAGCGTGATATTCGCGTCGCAAGCTCTGAATCACTTCCTGCAGTCTCGATAGTTTGAGGAGGGCATTTCTGGATGAACGATTGTTAGGCCTGAGACACACTAGATGATTTTAAAAGCTTAAGACATTTTTTAGACATTATTAGTTTTCTAAACACTACACTTTTGTGACAAGTGCCATGTTTGTGATCCAGTTGGTGAATCTTCCTCACTTTCATTGGCGGTCGTAGGTATTCCATCAGAAGCAGTCAATGAAATGTTGTAAATATCAAACAAATCAGGTTTTACATCTTCATGTGTGAGGTATGACTAATGTGTTCTGGGTTTAGGGTTTCTCTTATTTTTGTCATCTGCCAGGATCACCCAGATAAGTAAAAAGTAATACCACATCTCCGCCCCTTTTTGGCCAAACTAAATGGCATAGTGGCATAGAGCGGTGAGGATGCGAATTGCAACCATTGGCTCACTACACTGCTCACCCCTCCCTTTTCAAAGCACTACGGTGGCTGACACAGAACTAACATTGCCGAAGGAGATAACATGTTTATAAAATGCGCTCTGTCGAGCAGTTTGTCTGTTTAGGGAGTACGTAAAAGCATGGCACCACAACATGACGAATTCCATGTGAGGATGAATAGAAAAGACATGATAGAAAAAGATCATTCTAGGGTACTAAAAACATAACGCTTCATGATGTAAGGTCAGCTCTGAAGACGTATTTATATATATTGTATATTGCATTTCGGTCAATAGATTCTTCTTTTTTCCACCTTTTACAAATTATCACACAAAGCATACGGTAGATAATGTCTTTAGAAACTTGCATTTTATGCAGTTTTAATAAAACTATAACAAAAGCCAATGTAAGTGTACAGTATAGGGAATTTAAATTAAATACCACATACATACAAGTGTTTTGTTCAGATCTCACACAGGAAGTCAATAGAGACGTTTAGTTCACTTTGTACTGATTGTACTATATGAAGTAGAATAACAGAAAACCCTAACAGAACGGAAAACGTTCTGTGGGTCAAAAGTCCTTATGGTGTGTCAGAGAAAATGTAATTGTGTGTTCTGCACGCTTGAAAATGGGCGAGAGGGATAGAGGAACTAAAATAAGCCAAATTATTTCTTTTTTACTCAAAGAATTGACAGTAATTTATACGTGTGCAAAGACAATGGTGTTGTAGTTGAATGCTGGATGGATGGATGGATGTTCAAAATGAACACCAAAATGTCAAACAAAATGTGAGAACATGACAGCCAAATCGAATGTGTGTTTCTGATTGTGGCCACCAGGGTTTTGATGTTCACCACTGAGTCTATAGAATGTCGATGACTTGGTATGGCAATGGTGACCTCACTCACTTGCTCACTTAACACTCTATATTTATCGGTGGAAAAAATATATTGTATATATATGTGTATTAACTGTGTTTCTCAAATAGGGAGCTTGGGCTGTCTAGAGATTTTCAAGGCACCCTCGAGTTGACCTATTTTTTAAATCTGATAAAACAGGCATTCACATAAACCAATATGTTTATTACAAATGTATCTCTCTAGTTTTGTAAAGGTCTAGAGTGTTTTACTGGGGGCTTGTTGTGTACAGTTGGGGGTGGGAGTTACATGTTAGTACAATAACACAAGTTGTTTGTACTTCATTAAATGTTTATAAATCTGCATGAAAACACAGACAGTTGAAACTAAGGTAGACTTTGGTTCATGTGTTCACTATGAGATCAGCGCCCCCCTAGTGGTGAACCATCGATATCACACAAAACCAAGCTTGTTTGCTGAAATTGTGTAGCACACTTTAAAATACTTTAAATGTAACAAATCTAACGATTGTTTTATTTGTTAAATTTGTTCAAATCTATGATTGTTTAATTCTTTTAAATCTTTGGCCATTTTTACCAATAGGTGGCGCCAGCCTGCCTTGTGAATCAGTGAATCATTTTGCAAAGCAATTGGTTCAGTTGAATCACAGCTTCGAAAAAGCTTAATTTCTTCCATCACTACTTCCTGATGAAAGCACATTGATATCAGAGCACCAGTTTATATCTCATCGTTTTTAGATGTTCATCACTCTTTCTCATGAAATATCGTAAGTTCTTATTTTCTGCTTTCCCTTTGACACACCAGCTAAGAGCCAATAAGATTCACTAAAAATGAATTTCCATTGAATGTACTACAAGTCATTTATGAATGCTTTGCTATGGTGTTGTGTTTCCTCAGTTTTGTCAGATCAGCATGATGGGGTAGTTTTGGACTGGATTCTTGGTATGACCGTACCCATTTCCACACTAATGTACCATGTTCTTTAAAATGATTAAAATTTCATTTCTTAACATGGTTTATCTTATTACAGAATTATTCAAATTGTTTTGTTTTCGCCAGATTTTTGCTGTAAAACACAAATGTGTTTTTAATACGGCAATGCTTCCCCTTTCTAAATAATGAGTCTATAGTGATCGCTGCTGGTGGCATAATAATAATAATAATTGATGTTGTTGTGATTGAAACAGAAGGAGGAATTCTCAACATCATTCTGATTTCATTCTTCAGTGGGGTTGGAGCTGTTCTTCTGTTCGGAGGACTCTGTATTTGTCTGTGTCAGGTTATAAAAGTGAGTACTAACATACATACTACTGATCAAGAAAAGATTCTCTGACACTTTAACAAGAAACAAATTCCTCCATTTAGTTAAATGTGTTTCAAGAACTATGTATAAGTAAATAATATGATATGATAATAAGATTTGCATTATTATGTGAATTCCTTTGCATTCTTTTGTTATCTTTTGGTCCTGTTTAAAAATCTTTCAGAGAAAGCGTAAGAAAAATGTCCAGGCCAGAAATGACAATACGTAAGTGTTTCCTTCAAGAGCTTAGATTTTGTGGGCATTGGTAAAATCTGACAAGCATACATCTGGCTGATAGCTGTTCATTTATAGTAGTATGTTGTGGTATGTAACCATCTACATTTATTCACTTCGACAGATTTCCGCTTGAAAACATCCAAACACTTTCCGATGAAAACAGCAGTGAACCAGATGGAAGACATCAAAGGCAGCTATTCAGAAGCAGTTTTAGGAAAAGTTACTTTTAAAAGTACGGTTACTTATTGCAGCACTAAGTTCTATCAACGATAGAAAGAAATGCTTTACGTTTCTTCTGCGTTGTTTTCTCTCACTTGACTGATGCTCACTCAGGCCTTCGGTGTCTTTATTGCACTAATATGTGTTACTGTTAAGCATCTAACAACTATTCGAATATTAGAATAACTCAGAATATTTCTCGTGACCCATATGCTACGCATGACGCATGTAATACAAATGTTTTTGAGCTGCAATTATAAAGTATTTCTATGAATATCGAATAATTTAAACTATTGGCAAGGTTTTACTAATATTCCTCCATATTTTTCATATAAATGTATTTTGAATTTCAACAAATCACAGCACTTAAGTCACAGTGTGTCAATGTTTGTAACATTTGCGTCAAATTTGCAACAAAATCACCTGTAAAGCAGCAAATATTGTTTTCATGGTTACATTAAAAATTCTAAATATCAGAGGCTGTCGTGTGTTATGTGTGCATGGTCTTCTTAAGGTGACAGTGATATTAGGGCACTGGGAGTTAGCTGCTAAAATGTAAAGCATGTTGCTACGTGGTCCACCGCCCCAAGTCAGAGGAGCATATAGATGCCGTATACTCTCTGGTCTGTCTTTCTAAGTGTGTCTTTAGCAAATGCCACTAACAGAATGTCATGAACATGATAGTCAAAACCAATGTCTGTGTCTAAATGTGGCCATCTTGTTGTCCTGATGTTTACCACCAAACTGCTTGAACAGGATGTGGAATAGATGACTCAAAATGCGTCACTTGCTTACAAGTTCACACTTTTATATTTAAATACACAGAAATAGTTCTAAAAAGTTTTTTGCTCTAAGTAAACTAAAAGTGCGCACAGGTGGTGTTTTTCCAAATGCTGATGTTTATCCTTGTCTAACGGCTTCTGGAAAGAGTTTAGATTAAATTTTTTATTTTATTTGATTAGATTGAATGCCATTGGACAGTAAATGTTCTCCCTCTGTCAGGCTGAATCATGGGTGAGAGATGTTGTTTGGAGTGGGAATGAAGCCACATTTTGAATGTAAAATGTGGGAAAAATGATCTGCACAGAGAAGTCGTTCATAATAAACACAGTGTTGACATCATATTTCTAATTCTAATCTACTGCACTGTAACCTTATTAACTGCATTTACACATCTTCAGGACTGCAACTTATTAACTGCATTAACTCGTATACTGCACCGTAACTTTGTTAACTATTATTATCTGTTCATAGCCACCTGTACATTAATGTTCATGGTATGTAGCAAACCCATTTTTTTTGTGCTTGCAGTTTCTTATTTTGTACACTAGAGGGCAGATGCATTGTTTGATCTGCTTTAGATGCATTTTTTCTTATTTTCGATTATATATATATATATATATATATATATCGTAATTTGGGGTTGGTGCCAAGAAAATGTGATTGCATCTATTTTATATATATATATATATATATATATATATATATGCCTGTTTTAAAGGCCTGTTGAATATCATTTTTTCCGTTTTTAAGATACTTGACACTTCTTCCTACCTGCTTACAGTGTTGTATTGCCTAACAAAGAAGCCGCTTAACCACGTAATGAATATGCTAACACTAAACAGTAAAGGCAATCGTTTTTACAAATAAGACTCGGATTTATAATTTTTTTCTAATTTAAGTTGTACACAAAATGTGGTTGTTGTACTTGTTTGACGCGGTACCACCTGGATGGACATCCAACCAACATGACCACACACATGACATGAAAAGAAAAATGTCAATTGACCTTGAAAGGATGTTTCTAGGTTTGCAACTGAATTTCACTTTTTACTAAGCTTGACTTGGATTGGTGTTTGGTTATTGACTGTAAAACAGGATTGTGAAGCACAATAGATCATGATTTAATCCGTGATAAAACATTATCCATTGTAAATTTAGGACATCTGCAATGATTCAACCAAGACTGAGATTAAACTGAAATATGAGTTATCACCAGATTTCAGCCTGCTAAATACAGAACAGACTGACTGAGAACAAGAAGAACATCTCCTATTTTGGGATACCGGGTTGGATCTTTAGTAAGATTTTTTAATACTAGGCCCAACATTGTGTTCTTCCTCATCCTCACAACTTAAAACAAAGTTGTCCCTTACACACAAGCTTATACTATACGTTAGTGGACTTTCTAAATTAAATGTTACTATGCATATCGCTTGATGAACAACGACTAGTGGTACCATCCCAAAAAAGAAAAAAGTCACTCTCGCGTTGGATCTGTTCCACATTGGTGGAATGATCTGCCTGCTGCTACAAGATCAGCAGACTCTGTTCCCATCTTTAAAAAACGCCTGAAAACGCATCTCTTCCGTCAACACGTCGCTGATTGATTTTTACCTTATTACTGTCTTATTACTGAAAATTAAATATACTAATCGCATTATTTTTAGCGTTGTATACTGTGCTAGGCTTTAATGGACTTGTTTTGATGCACTTATGTATTTTGTTGCCTATGTTGTTATAATTGCTTCTAATGTTCCTTCATCTGTAAGTCGCTTTGGAGAAAAGCGTCTGCTAAATGACTATATGTAAATGTTCACAGATCCGGTTTTAACCAGTCAATTATGAATATAGCACAAAGTCTTTAAAGATAGATGAGAAAGAGAAGTAAACTGAACAGCGCAGCATTATCTGATATGCACTGTGACATGAGCAAAGTTTTTATTGAAAGCATTATATGCACTCTTTTATGTCAGTTATGTTTTGCTTAGTAGATTTGTTCAGTTTTATTCAACATCTGAGAAAATTTTTGTTTTCACATCAGTCAAATTGAGCTCAATTTACTGATAAAAAACGCAGTACTGGTAATTTTAGCAGAAAATTCCCAGTGCTGATTTACTGGAATTTTCGAAAAAGGTTCACAGATCATCTCCTAAAGATAAATCATATATGGTATATGTGTGAAGGCAGCTATTGACCTTTACAGAATGTGAAATATTTATCTGTTGTTCGTTAGCAAAGCATCCCCGGGGGATTTAGAAAAATGAGAACTGAAATTAATAGTCTGATATTTTTTCTGAAGTTCTGCTGTACTTCCTGGAAAACTGTTTGCAGCAAAGCACATTGTTTGAAGAGCTTCGATCTTGAACTTGATTCAGTCAGTAAAGGTCTCTCACATTCACTCATTCAATACGGTAAGTTCTGGACTGAGTTTGGATCATTTATTAACATTTATTTATTTAGCAGATGCTTTATCCCGAGAGAGCATTGAAGTTCTGAAAAATCTTACACTTGTTAAAATAGGGCACTATATACTGTATTAATATGAAGTAATGTTCTGTATTCACTTTTTATAGTTGTTTTACCTGTATTTTACATTTTTCACTGCATGAAATTACATGGTAGCCTTAACGGAAATATCAGTAAAACAAAGGAAAATGTACTGGTCATTTTCTGCCAGTACATTATCCGTTTTCTTATGGATTTTTTTACAGTGTAGTTTAATTTGAATTCAGTGTCCTAGCGGCATATTAGTTACGTAAAAAGCTATATCTTCAAATTCTATAACTTGCTATAACTTGAAAATTGAAGATTCATAAATTCTTATTCATAAATTTGGGTTGATATTCCTGTATGCCTTCTGTTAGATCCACCAATTTATTACACGAAGTTTAATACGAGATCTCAAAAACATCAACTTTTTTGGTCTCTACGTCAGTTGCGAAATAGTCAAGAATCAAACAATAAAATTTTCATGATTGTTTAATATGCTAGAAATCATTTCTGAATGCTTTGATGAACTGCTCCCTCAGTCTTGTCAGTCCAGCATGACGGGTGCAAAGACAGCAGTTTTCATCTACTGGCTTCTGGGTATGACTGTGCATTCATACTTGTTCATTAAAATGACTTCTTATATCATGAATTCCAATTAACATCTTACATTATTCATCTGATGCATCACATTTTTATTTTTCGCCAGGTTTTGGTGTTTTGGTGTTTGCTGATGTTTGGAAGGTACGAGTAGAGTCTTTAGTGAAGGCTTTGGAAGGATCTTGTGTTGTGATGCCGTGTTCATACCAATACCCGGGAGATGTACAGCCCACTTCTCTTACGACCGGTATTTGGCACACAGAGAACGATCAGAAATATTTCGTCTATCATGAGGATAGTAAAAAGATTGCAGACAATTTCAAGGAGCGCACAAAATTGGTTGGTCGGCTGGGTGAATTAAACTGCTCTTTGGAGATCGATGAGGTCAAAAACCACGATAACGGCCCGTTTTGTTTTAGAGTTGAATTACAGACATCTGATAAGGACAAATATTCCTTTGTGAAGAACTGTGTACGACTTGATATGATCGGTAAGTGTTGCTCTTAAACATAGCTAATAACAACATCTTTTTTATGCTTTTTATATATCTCATTTTGATGTGTATAGTAATCTGGATTTTCTATGTGAAATGTGCATTTTCTATTCCCAAATGATGTAAAGCGGAAGCCCCACCACCAGAGATGCATTCAGAGGATTCTGTTCAGGAGGGTCATCCTGCGGTCTTCAAATGCTCTGTTAGACACACCTGCCCATCCCACCAGCCCACTCTCAGCTGGAGCCACAAGGGAAAAGAGATGTTGACCTATAAGAATATTGGTCATGGGAACTGGGAAGTCGAGTCGATTCTGTCCTTCACACCAACCAGTGCGGACGATCACACAGATATTTCATGCACAGTCCAATACCATCGCCTGAGCAAGGGATATGTAGCCACGCGTCCTGTATTTGTGAAAGGTATATGTTTATACACCCCTTGCTGGATTCTGAAAGATGTTCATTCTGTATTTAAAGATTTGTTCAAATTAAAGAGATACGACTGCATTTTTATGATTTTAACAGAACAAGCGACTCTCAACCACATCCTGATTCCATCCATCTGTGCGCTTGGAGCCGCTATTCTAGTCGGAGGGGTGTGTTTCTTCCTGGTTAAGAGATACAAGTGAGTTGAAATCCATGAGTACTATGAAATCATCTGTTAAGTTAAAAAGTTCAAAGTATTTCAAATATCGTTGTTTTTCCAGAAAGCGCATTGATGAACTCCAGTCTCGAAATGACAACAGGTGAGCAATGAGTTTATTGTTTTTAACAATATGTGTTTAGTGCACACACGCGTCCTGCGTAACCATAAGCCCCAGGTCAATTTCATACAATTCTGTACTTAATTCAAATGTTAAATGTTATTTACTTAAGATACATTTTGTTTTTCAGCATGTTGAGTCGTCTATCAAGAATGTCTCGAAGGTAAAATATGTTTTCAAATTAGTTGTGTTAACATCGCGATTTTTATATTATATGAATTGATCTACCATGTCTCTCAACACGTCATTCACGAGTGCCTGGAAAACTGCTGGGCTGTTGGAAAGCCCGAAGGGCATAACCAAATATTCAAAGTGGCCTCTAGGGGTATTAAAAGCAGTTTTCCATTCATCCCCCTTCCTGATGCGAACCAAATGATATGCATTACGTAAGTCCAGTTTCGTGAAAATGCATGCTCCCTGCAACCTCTCGAAAGCTGAAGACATCAACGGCAAAGGATAAGAATTCTTTACCGCGATGTTGTTCAGCTCTCGGTAATCAATGCAAGGACGCAGAGAACCATCCTTCTTCCCCACGAAAAAGAACCCCGCCCCCGCAGGAGAAGAGGAAGGCTGGATGAATCCAGAGGCTAGAGAATCAGAAATATATTTCTCCATGGCCTCCCTCTCGGGAACAGAAAGAGAGTAAAGTTTGCCCTTAGGCAGAGACTTACCTGGCAGTAGATCTATTGCACAGTCATAGGAACGATGCGGAGGGAGAGAAGCAGCGCGAGACTTACTGAACACCTCCTTCAGGTCGAGGTACTCTGCGGGCACGTTAGACAAATCCGCTGCCTCACTCTGAAACACAGAACCAGACACAGAAGTACAAGCAGACACCAAACAGGACTCATGACAGTGGTTACTCCATGTGGAAATAGTGTTAGTGCACCAGTCGACCCGAGGATTGTGCAGAGTGAGCCACGGGTGTCCCAGAACCACTGGGGCAAGTGGTGAGTCCATGAGGAGAAAGGATATGGTTTCAGTGTGATTGCCAGAAGTAATGAGTGTAAGGAGTTCAGTCGAGTGGGAAATCCGGGGAAGTTCTTGTCCATTGAGTGCGTTGACTGATATCTTGTGAGTGAGAGGGGTGATGGGAATCTGAAGTCTGACTGCGAGTCCAAAGTCCATAAAATTACCCTCTGCTCCCGAATCCAGCAGTGCTTGAGTGCGGTGCGTGGAGGTTGCCCATCTCAGTCTTACCGGGAGGAGGGTTGATGATGGTGATGAGGTCTTCTCGGCGGAGATCCCACCCGATAGTAGCCTCATACTTACTACCGGGCTTGATCTTTTACTGGGCAGGAGTAGAGAAAGTGGCCAGCCTTGCCACAGTATAGGCAGAGTCCTTGGGATCTCCGCCTCTCCTCCCGGGAAAGCCGAGCTCTCCCTACCTGCATGGGCTCATGATCAGAAACTGGGCTGACCGCGCTCCCGCCGCTGGTCCGTGGGTCTTCCGTGTGGTACTGGGGTCGCCTCTGATGAAGGTGGGAAGCCACACGATTCAGGCGAGACTCAACCCTCAGAGCGAGCTCCACCAGGCCATTCAGGGTCCTGGGAAGGTCCAGGATGTAAATCTCCTTCAGAACGCGGTCAGCCAGCCCATGCAGGAACATGTCCCACTGCGCCTCCTCGTTCCATTGGCACTCTGCAGCCAGGGTGCGGAACTGGATGGAATAGTCCGACACCGAGCCATCATCTTGGCGTAGATCAGCGAGTAATCTGGCTGCCTCCTTACCCGCTACCGCTCGATTGAAGACTCTTCTCAACTCTTTGGAGAGTGCCTGGAACGAGGCGCAGCAGATGTCTTGATTCTCCCACACCGCCGTTCCCCAGAGAGCCGCCTTCCCCGACAGTAGAGTCAGGACGAACGCCACTTTAGACTGTTCGGTGCAGAAGGTCCGTGGCTGCAATGCGAAATGCATGGAACATGCTGTGAGAAACGCTCGACAATACTCAGGCTCACCTGAATATTTCTCTGGCGTGGGCAGACGAGGTTCCGACTGATGTTCTTGTGGAGGCAGGGGGGCTGAACGGGCGGTGTGGGCGGCGCAGTGGGAGCTCGAAGAAGTTGTAACTGTTGGGTGAGCTCGGACACCTGCGTCACGAGTGCTTGAACCGCGCGACCTGTATTCGCGATCTCTTCTCCTTGTTGATCCATTCTAGTGGTGCTGTCAATTTTAAAAAAGAGAAATATGGAGCGTTATGGATGTGAGGATCCTGAAAATGGATCTTACCTCACTATGTAAAATCACGCATTAAAAATAAAACAAATGCTTTACAAGTTTGAAGAGAGATCTCATTTGAACAACCAAATGTTAATATCTGCGCTGTTACCATAGTAAAAACCGTTGGTTAAATTCTTCGTAGTAAGGTTGACATTTTCATTGTGTTTTATCACCAGATTCCGTTCGGATGGAAACAACAGCGGGGCAGATGGAAGACATCAGAGGCAAGTGCTCAACAATGGCCTGTAGTATAAGATTTTTTGATGTACAAGATGTATCTATATCTATAACATTGTTCTGATTCCAGTTAAATGTATTGGTATAGTGTCCTGAAATGAATACAGCTTTTTTCACTAGTAATTTCTGTAATCTGAGATTCATCATTTAAATGCTTTTGAATTTCTGGTGTCATTGTTTGTTAAATTTTGTAACTTCACTTGTAATGAAAATAAAAGAAGGTGCTGTGTGGTATTTTCTCGACTTTGGTCTCATTTGAAAAGAGGACATTTAATTGTGTCTGTTGTATATTCACACATGCACGTGTATATTTCTAAATGGAAAGTTCGTTTCAATTGATGCTTATCAGTGCAGTTAAGGGTGGTGTCACATTAAATGTTGAAATGAAGATATGACTGTTTTAAATGTGGAAACGGATGCCTCTCATTTACATTTTTTCTGTTCTTCTTTTTAATTTAGGAGGTCTATTTGGGGGAGATTTTCAAGGTATGCACAAAAGCTGCATCTGTTATATTTGACCTACCCATCATGTATCCAAAATAGGACGTGTATTTTAGGTAAAAGGTGCTATACAACAGTATTGAATATCATTGATGGGGGCTTATTTTGAAATGCACTACTCCTTTAAATAATGTACAGCCAATTAAGTTCTGAATTAACATCTTATCCATTATCTGTTCGGAAATCCCAAGTTCCTCAGTTTAAGAATTAACATCTTAACAGCGATATACGTATTTTGCCAATGTCAACACTGTCATCTGTTTTTGTAATGCTTATTAGGAGAGGCCATGAGGATCAAACTGACAGGTATTTGGACAACATGTGAATGTCTTCTGTTATGAATAAGCTTTGAGACTTATTTAAAGGGGTCATTTGACACGGCTTAAACGAATATTATTGTTTGCTTTAGATGTAATACAATGTGTTTAAACGATTTAAGGTTTAAAAACGCTCTATTGTCCACATATCGTGCATGTTTGTATCTCCTCTTTGCTCCGCCTCTCTGAAACGCACTGATATTTTACAAAGCTCATCGCTCTGAAAAGCGAGGTGTGCTATGATTGGCCAGTTCACTAGTGCGTAGTGATTGGCTGAAAACTGCACAGAAGTGTAACGCCTCTTACCATAATCAGGTTCCAAAACTACTGACAGGTGATAAAATGGCATCGATCCTTCCTTATCAATCCGAGCCCGAATCTGATCCAGAAAGTCAGGTGTTAAGAGTTATTGACTATAAACAAACAACCAAATACATCATACAGAGTTTTTGTGAGATAGAAACAAGCTGGCATTACAGCAGGGAATGGTAACATTATAAATACCTAGAGGGGATCGGCCCTTCTTGATCAACCAGTGTTACACGACGGCTTAAAAGCCAAAAAGGCTTTCGTTTCGCAACAAAACACACAGCGCCTCCGCAACATGGCTGCAACGGTAAAATGAGATTTACAAGACCGCCCACCTTACTTGCATTTACATTTGGGTGGTCTTAGTCAAATCGGTTTACGAACTGACGTAGAGGCGTTTCAGGCAGGTCTGGATGAGCATTCGCTTCTTGATAAAATACATATTTTTTCCGACACTTACATTTTTGCAATTTTACGTGTCTAATACATGCATGGGGCAACTTATAACACACCAAAGAAAAACACGTATTTCTGGCGAATCACCCCTTTAAGATGATGTCATTATCTACTAAGAGTTCCAATGTAATGTAATGAAATGTAAAAGCCACCAATATAAGTACATTACTACATTACTACCATTGAACATTTTTGTTCAATGGTCAAACAAAACCGGAAACAAACCTCGAATCCCATCACCAAAGAGGTATAGTATTTTTATGCAAATGTAAGATTGAAAGCCCTTTGACATTACTAATGTTGCCTATTTCTTCTTAAATTTACATTTTCATTATTCACCTCAGTCAGGCCAAATCCTATTCTGTGAGTATGAATCTCTATTATATCATTTCAATTAACGTACTGTTCTCATTGGGTCATATAAGGTCATACTTAGTTTTATACTTTTAATGTCTCATAAGTAATGACTTTTGTAATCTTTGTTAAATATTTTTTTAAGGGTTATGATGATGACTACACCAACACGTTAGATCTCAACATATACGGAAATGTTTGATGAAAATATCACATTGCAAACATACTTGGGCTCCATACTCTTTTGACCCTTTCATCCATGATGTTATGATAACCTCAGTCAACATTTTTTGACACAAAAACATTTATGGGTCGAAATTCTAACTTTTAGTTTTTCGAAGATATTTTCACATGTCCACTGCAGCGTTCAGTGCACTATACGTTTAGTTTTTGTTTGAGAAGTTAGTGTAGCAGACCACTGGATAGTGACCTTGATGCATGAAAGGGTTAATGTACAGTATACTGAAACGCAGAATCACTAATAATACAACCGGTTTTGTTTAGTAATTTGCTAAATATTTAACAGTGTTAACAAGCTCTTCTTTTCAAATCATCAAATGTCTGCTTTAGTTGTATATATTTTTATTCTGTGTTTGTTTTGACTCTTTTTACTGACCCATTGTCCGGTTACAAACATTCTTCAAAATGTCTGCGGATGATTCTTGGTTTAAGACTCCATTTAAACCAGAATGCCTCAATGTATCATGAATTTTTGAGCATCACAGAATGTGATCGTAATAGTTGTGTATGAGTCTGTCAGTTGTCCTTAGCGTGGAAAGATCAACATCATACAGTCACCGGTCAACAAGGGTCAAATACTGTGCAGGACCTGATGGATTTTCTGAAGCCCATAGACTGTTCGATAGCTTACAGTAGATCAAACAAGGAGGTTAAAACTGTTATTGATTGTTCAAGTTACATCATTATTGATGTCTAAGTAGATGCTTATAACCGACTACTTACAGTACCATGTGCCTATGCGATATTGCATTGGATGATATACAGCACTATAAAATCTGTTCATCAACATTCTGAATCAACATTTGTATCTCTTGGTCTTTTTTATATTCTGTACTTTCCTGCAACATCAATAAATCATTTTGAAATCTTTTGAAAACATAGGATTTCTGTATTTCTGGTCACTAAGTAGTGCGCATCTGAACCTAGTCTGAAAATATGGGAACACTTTATTTCGATAGTTCACTTTTTACAAATTATAAGTCACTTTGATACTTGAATAAAGAATTTGTATACTGTGTGTCTAATATCTGCTAACTTGTCAACTTATTCTCCTAAACGTATATCCAACCCACCTTAACCTTAGTCTACTAATACTCTTATAAAAGTTAGTTGGCATGTACTGTAGTTCTAACATTACTTATTGTCAGCAAAATGTCTCAAGCGGACTATCAAAATAAAATATATGTGTGTATTAAATTAAAATAAATGTATTGTGCTGGACTTGTGTCATGATTCTGCCGCATCATGTCATGTTTCTCTTAGTCTAGTGGCAGGATCATGACATAACCTCATGTTTAATGTGGAGAGAGGCGATTATGGTTTATTTTGGTTTGCCATAGGCTCTCTCCGGTCCCGTCTCTGTTCCCGTCCTCTTGTTTCCCCCTTATTGCTTGTTAATTAGTTGATACCCTGCACCTGTCCCCATCTTGATTATTTCCCTATTTAATGCCATAGTGTCTTCTGTCTTGTGTCGGATCATTGTTATGTGTCAGATGTTGCACTTGTCTCCTGCCTTGTCATGTAACGTAAGTCTAGTGTATTGTCTTTAATTGTATGTTAGTTTAGTGAAGTCAGTTTATGTTCTTGTGTACCTGTGCTGTTCTCTTGTTTTACTCCCTCGTGGGTTTTTGTTTTGTTCCTGTTTTTTACTTATTATTAAAATCCCTTGTTAACCCTTCATCCGCTGTCTGCGCTTGGGTCCTCTGTCTCTGTCCCGCAACACGTTCATGACAGAATGATCCGACCAAGATTAGGACCCAGCGGACAGAGGGGTCGTTGCGGCAGCGGTCAACGCCGCCGGGTTCCCCTCCAGGGTTAGAGGCTGCGGGACTCCCTTCCAGGGTCAAGAACGCCGGACTCCCTTCCTGAGTCGGGGCCGCCGGACTCCCTTCCAGGGTTGAGACTGCCGGATTCCCACTCAGTGCCGAGGCCGCCGGACTGCCTTCCAGGGTCGAGACTGCCGGTCTTCCCTCCAGGGTCGAAGCCGCCGGATCCTGTGGCCGCCAAAGATCCCCAGCCGGGCATTCCGGGTCGATGCAGCCGGGCATTCCGGGTCGATGCAGCCGGGCATTCCAGGTCGATGCAGCCGGGAATTTCCGCCCGGTGGAGCCGGGCATTCCCGTCTGGCGGAGCCGGGCATTTCCGCCCGGTGCATGCGGCCATTCCAGCCCGGTGCATGCGGCCATTCCAGCCCGGTGCATGCGGCCATTCCAGCCCGGTGCATGCCCGTCCGTGTCTGCCGGCTATCCCGTCCGTGTCTGCCGGCTATCCCGTTCGTGTCTGCCGGCGATCCAGTTCGTGTCTGCCGGCGATCCAGTTCGTGTCTGCCGGCGATCCAGTTCGTGTTTGTCCTGTTTTGGACTCTCGCTGGTTGGACTTATGTTCCCCTTCCTTGGACTCTAGTGTTTTGGTTTCAGTTATCATGTAGCTGTGTTTGTCAGTGTCACAGTCTGTCTTGTCCTGTTTGTGCCTTGAGGAGCATCAGGTTGCTGCTCCTAAAGGAGAGGCTTATGTCATGATTCTGCCGCATCATGTCATGTTTCTCTTAGTCTAGTGGCAGGATCATGACATAACCTCATGTTTAATGTGGAGAGAGGCGATTATGGTTTATTTTGGTTTGCCATAGGCTCTCTCCGGTCCCGTCTCTGTTCCCGTCCTCTTGTTTCCCCCTTATTGCTTGTTAATTAGTTGATACCCTGCACCTGTCCCCATCTTGATTATTTCCCTATTTAATGCCATAGTGTCTTCTGTCTTGTGTCGGATCATTGTTATGTGTCAGATGTTGCACTTGTCTCCTGCCTTGTCATGTAACGTAAGTCTAGTGTATTGTCTTTAATTGTATGTTAGTTTAGTGAAGTCAGTTTATGTTCTTGTGTACCTGTGCTGTTCTCTTGTTTTACTCCCTCGTGGGTTTTTGTTTTGTTCCTGTTTTTTACTTATTATTAAAATCCCTTGTTAACCCTTCATCCGCTGTCTGCGCTTGGGTCCTCTGTCTCTGTCCCGCAACACGTTCATGACAACTTGCTGTAACTTTGTGTGCAATCTGGATCTGTCTTTGGCTCTACAAATGAAGTATTGCTGCAAAATCTACTAAACTAAATGATATATTATGTCATATTGTGTTGTTTCTCAAAATAAATATTCTTAGAAGAAATAGTCACATGCAGATTCTGAAAAAAATAAAGGGATTAAATGACAACACATTTCTTATAGCATGCTTTTTGGAAGGCAACAACAGATTAAGGTGGTGGATTAACAAATGTAAACTTTTTTACACATCAGTAGGCGTAACATGAACCAAATTAAGAATTCCAAAGAAATGTTCTTCACTTCCTTATTCTGAAGGTTGTCCGCTCACTTTTGCAGTATTAAGTTGCCTGCTCTCAGTTTGCTTGTGCAGAGAACTGGACTGATACGGTGAAAACTAAGAAGGAATAAGGTATGTTAGATTTGTATTTCTTTTTGTGGTCGAGTAGCCTCCCGGCTACAGAAATACATTTCTTTATAGTGGACTTATTTGTCATTTTGAGAACCTGCATGCATATCGAAGTCCTGAGGAAGCATTAAAATGACTTAGTTTGACCTTTGATTTTAAGAACAGTATATTTCTTAAAAGTACACTATTACTATTTCATTGTTTGCCAACAGTATTGGCTTTTTTTAACAAGCTGATGTCCTACTGCCCTGTGCAGATAACATGAAATTTAATATTAAATACATTAAATGAAAAAAAATATCCCTTTTAAGATTTTGTGTTTTTATGCTTCAAATATTATCACATTTTCTGCTACATCTCAGATGCATAGCAGTTTGTGGAGGCAAAGATAAGCTGTAAAACGTTTTTTAACTGTAAAAAGCCTCTTTTATTATTATTATCAGTGAGTGTTGAGTGAGATTTACACTGTATTAAATGTTTATATTAACATAAGCTTTTTCTTTTTTTATGGATACAAGAACATCATTTGGAGCAGAAGCGATGCATTTGTTACTTTGTTTACTTCTCCAAGGTACCGTGTGCACTTTCTTCTCTATGTCATTCACGTCATTGGCTTTCAAATAGCCACAACGAGAATGACACAGTAAACATAACCATATTTTCTGGTGTGGCAGCTAGTATATTTAATAACATATTATTTACAAATACAATACAGTCACAATACAATACAAACTATTCTTATTTGCAATTTTAACATTGTGTTTTAACCTGAACCAAACTATGTTGCTTGTCTATAGACCGTCTTGCCTACAGCGCCTGACCCCCAGTTAACTTCCAGTTTGTGTTTGGCTAGTATCTAATAATATAACTATTTATTAAATTGATGTTAATATTCGTTGTTATTTTACTGTATTGAAAACATTATTTGTCGAATTGTGTTGTATGTTCATTTAATTAAATAAAATTTTTGAATGGGTCCTGTAGTTGGGTCACATTTAAAGAAACCATGTGGTACATTGACATCTAGCGGTCGAGCTTGTCTAAATTCAAAATATTGGAGAGACAATTTAGCCAAGTAACGGTTATTCTTGGTTTCATTTGATTGTTATAAGAAATAATCTTCAGGCTCTCTATTGTTTGTGAATGTGTAACAGAAGTTGAGTTGGGGTCACAAAAGTGCGCATGCACAGTAACGTTGGTTAAAATGAAACAGTCTATAATCAAATATGTTTCATTTTAAATCATTTTTGGGAAATTGTCTACTGCTTTCTTCCACAGGTGTCCTTCTATATGAGGCTTTTGGATGGCAAGTGAGAATGCCAAAGGAAATTCATGGTCTCAAAGGGTCCTGTCTAGTTATACCATGTTCTTTCAACTACTTATCAAACCCACCCACTAACCCAGAAAGAGTTGTGTGGTATCAGTGGGTCTCAAATTGGTTTAGCTACCCTTTAGTTTACGATGACTTGCATCCAAATGAAGTCATTGGCAAGTTCAAAGGAAAAACCAAGTTATATGGCGAACCGTCAAAATTGAATTGCAGTCTTCTCATTAAAAACCTGGATCAGTCCCACCATAGAGAGAGATTATATGTGTGGATTGACCCAGAAAATGTTGGAAAAAGCACCTACAGGTTCTTTGACGTCACCTCCACGATTCATGTGGAAAGTATGCAAACTCTCTTTTTCATAATTTCATAAATCCGTCAATGATGGTGGTACAACTGTAGCCATTATCTCATTTCTCAATGAATATATTAGAAAATAAAGGAATTTAACATAAAGGTGTAGCTAAAATTATCCTTCAAAATTATTAATGTCTCATTCTAACAATTTAACCAATGCAGCAGAGCTGAAGCAGCCCACCATCAAAATGTATGGAGGCGAAAGAACCGGGGACGACATGACAGTGACATGTCAAACCTACCACAGCTGTCCGTACAGCAAACCAAACATCATTCTGAAGGGTATAGAAGGATCTGATCAAACAGAAGATGTCTATATTAGTAATGGTCAATGGAAAATCACTTTGACACGCACAGGAGTTGTGAAAGCTGAGAGATCAGATATTGAGTGTTCTGTAACACATTATGGAGGCATTACAACAAGAGCTACAAAAAACAAAAATTCTGCGTGTGAGTTAATGCATAAATGTCTAATTATGTTTCTTTTTGTGAGGTGTTTTATTTCTTTGGACCGCACAGCAAAATCTTATCTGGTTTAACATTATGTTTTTGTAACCTTTTCATTTCAGGTATACATTCCAATATAATCATTGAGCCTGACCGTGCAGATGTCACAGAGGGCGTCGCAAAGGACTTCACGTGTACCATTGAACATTCCTGTCTAAAGGATCCTCCAAGCATTTCATGGAACTATGAGAACATGCAGGTCTCAAACGAAAATAAAAAACTTAAAGAGTTCAAATCAGCCACCTCTTCCAACATATCCTTTTTGGCCGACAAGAATGACAATGGGAAGAAATTGACATGCAAGGCAACATTTTCTGGAAAGGACGTCCAAGCATCTGTTGACATACATGTACAATGTTAGTAATTTCATAACGTAAAATCATGGTCTGTGGTTACTCCACGTCTCAAAATTCATATTGTTTTCTTTTGCTTATTTTTTCAGACTATGAGACCAAACTGGTGGATCCTGAAATCAAGGACAGTGCGTATTATGGTTTTTCTATCTTTATATTTCCGTGAGCTTTATCAAATATTTATGATGGAGAACCACTGGCGTAAATACTGAATTACTTTTTCCAAATGCATAATACTAATATTGATGGTTTATATTTTTAGCTGATCGCGTGTATGAAGCAGACGTGGTTCCGAGGCTCACTGCATTACATCGTTCCTGTGTGGTGATACCCTGCAGTTTTAAGATGCATGAGGAACTTGCCGTGCTCCTTGGGGCTCGTTGGGTCTCGAGGAAAGGAAACATGTTCCACACCGGACAGAGTGACGTCTTGGACAACTTCAAAGGCCGCACAAGACTACTTGGAAACCCAGTTGAACAGGACTGTACTGTCGAAATTGATAACGTGAAGAACCATGACTTCGGACAGTTCTGTTTTCGAGCACAAACAGAAAAAAAACTATACCTTTTTAACAACAGCTGTGTATTCATTGCAGTGCAAGGTACAAAATATTCACATTATTGAGTATGGCTCTTTTATGAGCAGTGTCACTTTTTGATTACAAATGTGTGAAAACATTTGCACTAAGAAGTTTTTGTGTCAAAAAAGCCCTTCCAGACAAGCCTGTGATGTCACCAATCCCTGACAATATCGAGCCCAGAACCCAAATCACCATCGAATGTTCAGTCAAACACACGTGCCCTTCTCACCCCCCCAGCATCACCTGGAGCGTCCCAACTGCTCGAGAAACAGTTGAACAACAGAGTATGGGTGAAGGAGTTTGGAAAACAGTCTCGACCGTGACCTTCTTTCCAACCGGATACGAAGAGGAAGATCAAATCATCTGCAGTGCAGCATTTTGGGGGTATAGAACGATGATTAATAGTTCAGCTGAACTGAATATTCAAAGTAAGTTTAGAAAAGGTTTCAAGACATTGTCAAGATACTATTTTTTGACATATCCTGAAACAAGCGTTGCAGCATTTTTACCGTTTGATGATCTGTGATCTGTGATCAATGAATATATGATCATCAGGAATTCAAGGTGTTGGAGGGGAGGTTCTTGGACCGTCTGTCATAGTACCCATACTTGTGTTTCTCCTCCTTGGCGTTGGAGTCATCATGTACAAGAGGCGACGCAGGTATGTTTAGGTTATGACTGTGTGTGTTTCGCTTTGGATCTCATTAAAAGATTTGTCATCCTATTATTGCAGAATGTCTGAAGGAAGAGTTGTTTGGACTAACAATAGTCATAAAAACAACATCAGGCAAGTAAAGTATGAAATGATAACAAAAAGTTATTTTTGTGCATGTTTGGTTGAATTGATTGTGATTATTTTTGTGGCAAGGCTTAACAACGGAACAGCAGATGAAAGGTATATTTTCTGTAATATATACGTACCCTGATATGAATTGTATCCATCAGCTATAGCAGATTTAGTAATGTAAGCTAACCATTGTCTTCTTAAGCAATATCAAATCTGTTCGGATACCATGGTGAGCAGCCTTCAAGCATCACAAGGAGGTATGTGAATATTTTCATCTGTACATGATTCATACATGATTTCAAGTTATTGTAAATTTAAATAATTTCAGCTTTTTTTATAAACAGCTTTTATTTTGTCTAACATTATACTTCACATATATCCCCACAGTTACAATAATACAGTTTTTGTTTCTTTTTTTAGAAACACCACAATCTGAATGGCTTAATAGCGGCATAACAAAATAATTGGATCACTACTTGTGTTTGTTGTTACTGAGTTTTAATCTGATATAGATACATAATGTTAGACATGACAAGTGTGTGAGTCCAGAACTTTAGATGGTTTCATTAATTGTAAAGGGAATAAAACATTTCTAACAATGCTTTGACATATTATATGAACAAAGTTTTCCTGCTCTGACTAACCAACTGAAATTACAGATGAAATCCACGTTTCAGTTTTTTAAAAAACGCTTCAAATATGTATGTCAGTTCCTATCTTCACAAAATGACACGCTTGGAAAATAACATAGACATGAACGATGATCCCTCCCACAATGCAGTGCAGCTGAGCTACAAGACGACAGCTTTTTGGAGACCTACGCAGGATTGTTTTTTTGCAAGACATCTTGTAACATCGGTTTATGCCGGGACATGTTTGTCACAGCAGCAAATGCTAATGTTTATTAAATTACATAGCAGGATGTTTTACAATCGCACACAGAAGTAACAATTTATTGGTGAAATAAAATATTGCCTTAGAAACATTTGTAGCACTTCTTTATGCACAAAACATGAAGTTTATCAAAAACAATTTAATGGCACATCATTGACACATTTTCAGTATAGTTCACAAGATTTTTATCATGTTATTGTAATGATACCTTGCACTGTTCAAATGTAAAGAAGTGAAGTCGCTTTGAGGAGTGAACAAGCCATTTGATGACAGTAGGCTATCTTTCAGATACAGTATGTTGATAGATGCTTCTGTTTTCACAGCTGAATATATTAGTCCGGTCTTCATCTGAACTAGAGCCTTCCGATACTTTGAACTACGTATGTGAAATCTATATGGTCAAAAACTAATCTTTCTACAAACCTTGAGTAGCTGCGTTTACTGTACATTTTTGCTGGCTATTTTTTACCTTTGAACCTCAATTGGCATCGTTTACTGTCTTTACTTGTTTTTAGTTTGGGGCCAAGCGTTGTACTTATCCTTTGCTACTGTCGTCTAGGTTGCATTCCAGTTGTCAGATGCATTGTGTGCATACAAAGATCTCAAAGGATTAGTTTAAATAATGGCAAAAGAAATGTTTTAAACCCAAACTATAGACTTTTGACGTATACCGAATAATGTGTGTTATTTCTCAGGTCAAAAAGTATTTTGCACTTTCTAGGGCACTGCACATATGCTGTTATGGATATGGGCCAATGACAATAAAAGTGATTTGATTTGAAAGATTCTAGTAAAACCGTAAATCTCCTAATTGCATTTACGTGTTGGACCAGCAGTCTCTGCCTGCTTCATAGAATCCTTTTTTAACAAATGGTTAAAGATCGGGATGTCATGCATTTTGACTTCTTTACACTGTTGAACGTGCTGGCTTCTCATGCTTAACATTGTCAACTTGTTAAAAAACGAGTTGGAAGTATGTCGTGGTATTTCTGTACTTGATACACTCCCCCAGCATTCCAACTTGGTTCCTAAAGTTTTTTATATTTCTGGATCCCAGTGTCGTCACAGGGATTCTATTCTTTTTACTGCCCACGGCAAGGCCAAAACCATTGATAGAGAGAGTCATATCATTTCCGTTGATTCCAATGGAACGTTTTTTTCACATCAATGGCGGTTCACGGAGGCTCTCAATAGTTCCCGGAAGTTACTAGTAACGCATGGAGCTGCGACTAAACAGACCAACTGAGATAAACTTCTAACCCATTTGAAGACAAAAGCCATTTAATGAATCAAAAATTAAAGAAATAAAGCATTTAAAGGTGGGGTATCCGATTTCTCTTAGCCATCGTTGATGTTCAAATCACATAAACAAACCATCTTTGGTCAGCACCCGGATCGACTAGGTCCGTCCTGTGCACTGTACACCTTACTGCTGATTGGCTACAAGGTTGTTTTGGTACTCGGGTCAACTTTGTCTTAACAAGCGTTATTCAGAAATCGGACAAGTGGCCTTTAAAGAGAAAACATATATTCCTGGAACTATCTAAAGGCTCCAGCATTTTGAACTCTCTCTCTCTCTCTCTCAATGGCGCTGATGCAATTGTACAGATAGGTACGCGCACCTTTCTTGCGCTTACATTTGGGCGGTCTTAGTCAAGTCATACCACGAAATGTCGTACATTTGTGGGGGTGCGGTTACACAAGGCGTTTCAGGCAGGTCTGGGTGAGCATTCGTTGTAATGGAAATTTTCTAGTTTTGCTTCATGATGTGTCTATCTTTATGTTTTTGGAGTGTTTATCATGTTTTTGTGCATACTAGTCATTGCACTCTGCCGTTGTCCTCGAGCAAAGCACAAGACATTATGTTTAAGATAAGGGGTCCTCACGTATTGTGTGGACCACAGAAGCGTTCTTGCTCGAGGGGAAAGGTGGGGGGGGCATGTCACGTTTGAATCGTATATAAACTCTTTGTGCAGGAGGAAAGAGCGCCTTTTCTCTGCACCATCTCATTGCTTATGTAAAATAAAATACTTTGCAAAGTAACTCATGCCTCTCTGTGTGTCACGTTTATCTCGGCTCACTCTCCTAGTTTAAGGAATAAGAAAATTCCACAACACGCTTTAAGAATAGAATGCATCTTTTGTCCCGATAGTTGAATTTTAGCAATTGTACGTGTCTAATACATGCTTGGGCAACTTATTACACACCAAATACAGAAAAACACGTATCCGCACCATATGACCTCTTTAAAACACCGCAACAGCCAAGTGACATTCCCCAAATGACAGTTTGGGAAACGCTGGAGTCGAAAAGGAACGGCCACTATGATAAATATTCTTAACGAATTAATATAGAAACAATTAAGGAAACTATTGTTTTTGTCATCTCTTTCCCACCACTTTCATACTTGTAGCCTATAATGTATTTTGACAAACATGTGTAGCTAACCTCTTAAGAGAATGTGTTTTAAAAATAATACATGTGTGGAGGACAGAGGGTACAAAGCAAACCAGAGTTGTAGAAAAGAATATCATATTTTTGACACTTCATTTGGATATTTTGAAAACGGTTATTTAAATAGATATATGCATCGACTTCAACAACCCACAGCTTTGCATGACTTCACAGGACAAACGGCAACTAAAGATATGATTCACGGCACAACACCACACTCTATTGATCAATGCACTGCACTGCACTGCACCACCTACGTTACCCACATAGGAGTCGTAAGCACACAAAATTCATTTCACAAAGTGATAAAATATGCTCAGCACACAAAACATATGATCGCTATCACCTCTTCATATAACTTTAAAAATCACACTAATACACATAATGAATTTAATGCAACACTTCCCCGTTTTACTCCAAGAAACAAGACACCACACCTGGGTCTAGGAGAATACACGGCCAGTCCAGGGCCCACATACATCAACTCTGACCAATTCCTTTAATGAGTGACTTACGTCTGTGAATGCGTCAGTGATATTTCTCAGGTGAGTGTTAATTTCTCGAGCATGCGAGGGCCCTGGCTGCTCCTGGCCTGCGAGTCTGGGTGCCTCCACTGGCATCATACAAGTCTAAATAAACACAGGCACATGTTAACTGTGATTTGAGTCTGTTCATTATTAATGGCTAAATAAATGCAATGGATACGTAAAATCTCTGGTGTAATTTTGAGCTAGATTAAATGCATTTTAAAATTAAATGCCAGGCTGGTGTGTACCAGTGGCGGCTGGTGAAAAATATTTTAGGTGGGGCTGTTTGTGTGTGTGTGGGCATCTGGGGGGATCCTCCCCCAGAATTTGTTTTTTTTCATAGATGTGATTTCCTGCCTTCTGGTGCATTTTAGTCCATGTCCCTTGCCTATACCAATAAAAGAACTCAAACCAGTCAATACCAATGGTCTAAAAAGACAATATTAATTGAACTGCCATGTAGAAATCAAGTCTCACAGGTAATGATAATGAACAAGTTACATCGCTCAGTGTCCAGATAGGAAAAAGTGAACAAAAAAAACAAAGCAAGCATAGTTACATTACTATTGAGATCAATATTTTAATGGCAAATGTGTGTGAAATGGGTGTGTGTGACTGAGTGAGAGACTGAGTGAGTAAGAGAATGACAGCGAGTGTGTGTGTGTGTGTGTGTGTGTGTTTCAAAGTGAGTGAGTTGGAGAGATAGATGGAGGGTGAGCATAGACCGCGGAACTGGCGGGGCCAGGGGGGCCACGGCCCGGGCAACTTTTGTACTCTGACAAACTATTTTATATGAATAAAAGCCTAAATTGTATCTGTGTTTTTATGAGCCAAACAATAGTCACCACACAGCTTCACTCACTCTCACCAACTGCTGCCGATGGTGGTGAGTGAAGTGCCTTTAAAAACAGTGGCGTTCTCCAGGTGCACCTCCAACTCAAGGTCGATTGAGGCCATAAGATCAATTAGACCCAGGAAAATGCCAGGGTTTCTGATGCGTCACTCTCATCGTGACCACGCAAGGAAAGTTCAAAGGCACCACAAAATTTCACGGCATCAATGATCTTGACAAAATATGCCGATTCCTGTCCACCTCCTCGTTGTGCCTTCTTATGGCAATGCGGTGTCCCTCATCTAGCTGTGTGGCTATTCTAATTCGGCCTAGCATGGCTAGCTTCACAGAGTCGTCCACATGCACTCTTGCCCGTTCATGTTTCTTAATGCGTTCTGACACATGTTTCAGGTCTGTCACCCCTGTCTGTGTCCACGAGCTATCGCAAGCACTTGTTTTAAACAGTAAGCAAGGGAAGCAAAAGATTGCATTGGCGTAACCACAGCTAGTAAGCCAAACCTTTCGATCGAACCAACCTCGGGAAAAGGTTCTCTTGTAGGTTTTCTCCTTTTCTCGCGCCTGTTGGGTTATATTCACTTCTGGCTTGTCTGGTCCGAGTTCTTTTACAATTAGTTTTTCCGCTAATGTGCTTCTTTCGAATTGATACAGGTGTAGCGATTTAACTGAATTTGGGGCAAGATTAACTCCCACGACTACATTAATGCTATTCAACGTCGCCGGCGCCGCCATACTGCACTCGCACTCCGCTCTGAGGTAAATGTCCCGTGGTGCACTGCTCTATTCTTGGTACTAAGGGCGATATTTTCAGAGCCCCTAAACCTTCAAATTAGACGACGATGATTGGCGAAATATAAACTTTTTTGCGTAGCAACCGGGGAACCATTGGCTTAAATTCCAGCACTGTAGGGCTGAGCGAACTGGAGCCCAGGGAAGACAGCCTATTGGCTACTACTACTACACCAACATCCAAATATCATTCTGGAGAGTTCTAAACACATTCTAGAGTAAAACCATTAATATCATGTAATTAAAACAGATTAGTTTTCAAAATGAGAGATTATAAAAAAAAAACAATCTTTAAAAAATACAAATACAAATAAAAAACTGGCAGGGAGGTCGGCGCCCCAGCGCCCTCTATGGGCGAGCCGCTGCTGGTGTGTACCAAGGTTAAGCAAGTAAATAAGAAAATACCTTTGTGGCATTCCTGTAGTGAATCCGAGTCTCCCCCAGCAACGGATAATATTCCAGGGAGTAAAGTGTTGCTGAAAAAAAATAATGAGTTAACTCTCTGCTCTCTGAGTTCATTGACCGCCTGTTCTGCCCACACTTTGTTTGTTCACAGCAGATCTCCGCTTAACTTCCCCTTTTATATCCGACCATTTCTTTTTAGTTTCATTTAAAGTGTGATTTTCCGATCCCACCACGTTGACACCACGTTCACCCATTTCCTTTCCTTTTAAATCCAGATATCAAAGTTCCAAATAAAAAAATCTAGTTTCTACCTCGAATTCACATTCCGTAAATTTTCATTTCTTGCTGCTTGGTTTTGGATGTGCTGGTACATGTGCGCTCAATTTCACGTTAATTGTGATGTATTAAGAGAATACGTGTGTGAATTACAGCGGTGTCCGTGAGCAATGTTTTAGTATGAATTCACCGACCGTTTGCTAAACGTCTTATGCATATAAGGCACACTTTTTTGGAAACACTTCAGCGCATTTGAAGTCGTCATCTGATTGGTTGAATTTCACAGGATTTCCGGTAGACGTGCGTGTCACGTTTATTAACGGACCGCATGGAAACAACACGAAGAAGTAAGCTGTCGTGTTTGTTTACAATGGTTGCAATAAGAATTCATCACGATAGACTAAACGCTTGATTCTTAAAAATATGCGAGGTTCACGGCATAAACTTATGTTGTGAACTTGACACATTTGTGAATTTACACCAGTCTGTTTCTGCATTTTAAAACGAAACTCGATTGGGTTACCTGTCCCAGTCATATGGCCTATTGGGCGGGCCTTGGCCAAATAAAGCAGCGATCAGTTCCAGACCTTCAGTATGGGACTATCTGATCAAAAGCAAACACCAAACCACTCACACAAAAACAGGTCCACATAGTTCAGTACAAATGTGTTATGAGTGAGAAACCGCAAAAGACACAGGAAATATTTGTTTTTGTACTTTGCGCATAGTAGCCTATGTGGACTCGGATATGATAACAGTGAATTTAAAAAAAACATTTAGCAGTCAGTTGCCTAAATGGCCATGTGTGGCAAGATGGTGAGGCGGAGAGGAAGATAACTCAAATAAACTCACATTAAGATACTGAAGGTCTTAACTGTAGCCAACTACGCCACCAAGGGACTTTCACCCCAGGATATACTAGTACTCAGAGAAAATCTAAACCCCAGGTATGTTCTTTCCAGAGAGGACTGAGACAGTTCTGCCAATTAGAACAAAGGAATTATATTTTAATAAAATAAACCTATGACAATCACTAAAAAGTACCTTCAAATACAGTTACCAACACGGACCAAGAAAAGGTAAGTAAAAGAAAGAAAATGTAAACACTACTGGCAGCCTTGGATCATAAAGGCACTAACAAGGAAAAAGAATACTGCCCCACCTCAAACAGTAATCACTCACTACAACCAACAACACACACTGGTGTTGCTCCCTAAACAAAAGGGAATAAGAAACTGAATCAAGTGTTAAAACGCACCCCAAAAGAGAGGTGGGTAAAGTCCCCTGTCTACTGTTGGCCACAGGAAGCCAGAGCACTTACAATTAATCACAAAGAAAACTGTACAAATCAACAGTTACTGGTTCTTCGGTGAACTTCCTCAATGGGAAGCACTTCGTCTACAAATACCTATAAATATCTCATTTTGATGTGTATAGTAATCTGTATTTTCTATGTGTAATGTGCATTTTTATTCACAAATGATGTAAAGCGGAAGCCCCACCACCAGAGCTGCATTCAGAGGATTCTGTTCAGGAGGGTCATCCTGCGGTCTTCAAATGCTCTGTTAGACACACCTGCCCATCCCACCAGCCCACTCTCAGCTGGAGCCACAAGGGAAAAGAGATGTTGACCTATAAGAATATTGGTCATGGGAACTGGGAAGTCGAGTCGATTCTGTCCTTCACACCAACCAGTGCGGACGATCACACAGATATTTCATGCACAGTCCAATACCATGGCCTGAGCAAGGGATATGTAGCCACGCGTCCTGTATTTGTGAAAGGTATATGTTTATACACCCCTTGCTGGATTCTGAAAGATGTTCATTCTGAATTCAAAGATTTGTTCAAATTAAACAGATACGACTGCATTTTTATGATTTTAACAGAACAAGCGACTCACAACCACATCCTGATTCCATCCATCTGTGCACTTGGAGCTGCTCTTCTAGTCGGAGGGGTGTGTTTCTTCCTGGTTAAGAGATACAAGTGAGTTGAAATCCGTGAGTACTATGAACTTTTTAACTTACAGATGATTTCAAAGTATTTCAAATATCGTTGTTTTTCCAGAAAGCGCATTGAAGAACTCCTAGAAATGACAACAGGTGAGCAATGAGTTTATTGTTTAGTGCACACACTTGTCCTGCGTAACCATAAGGGTAAAACCGATTAGCGACAAGACAAAAGACAAAAGAGCGAGATAGCGTGAGTGGAATCAGCTGAGCGGAGAGCGTGAACAGAAGTGAATGGAAAGACAATCCCGAGTCCTGAGACACGTGTTGCAGATGAGCAACCTATGTATTGCAGATGTCTTGCAGATGTAAATTCAGACATCAAATAGACTTAAGACAGATGCATGTGTGCTATCTGGGAAAGGAAAGGGGACAACGAAAATTTTTATAGCATGGATTTTGGAAGGCAACAACAGATTTATGTGGGGGATTCACAACCTGAAACTTTTTTACATTTGAATAGGCGTAACAATGACCAAGAACTAAATGAAGAGTTTTAAAGAAATGTTCTTCACTTCCTTATTCTGAAGGTTGTCCGCTCACTTTTGCAGTGTTAAGTTGCTTGCCCTCAGTTTGCTTGTGCAGAGAACTGGACTGATAAGGTGAAAACTAAGAAGGAATAAGGTATGTTCGATTTTTATCCTTTTTTTGTGGTCGAGTAGCCTCCCGGCTACAGAAATTCATTTCTTTATAGTGGATTTATTTGTAATTTTGAGAACCTGCATGCATATCGAAGTCCTCAGGAAGCATTAAAATGACTAAGTTTGGCCTTTGATTTTAAGAACAGCATATTTCTTAAAAATACACTACTACTATTTCATTGTTTGCCAGATGTATTGCCAACCGTAACCGTACAAGCTACAGATTACATGAAATCAAATATTCAATAAAAAATAATATCCCTTTTAAGATTTCTTTTAAATTTTTATGCTTCAAATATTATCAAATTTTTTGCTACATCTCAGATGCATAGCAGTTTGTGGAGGCAAAGAAAAGCTGTAAAACGTTTTTTAACTGTAAAAAGCCTCTTTTATTATTATCAGTGAGTGTTGAGTGAGATTTACACTGTATTCACTATAAATGTTTATATTAACATATTAACACTATAAAAGTAATTAACATTACTTTTTCTTTTTTTATGGATACAAGAACATCATTTGGAGCAGAAGCGATGCATTTGTTACTTTGTTTACTTCTCCAAGGTACCGTGTGCACTTTCGTCTCTATGTCATTCAAGTCATTGGCTTTCAACATAACCATCATTTTCTGGTGTGGCAGCTAGTATAATAAGTATTTAATAACATATTATTTACAAATACAATACAGTCACACTATATATACATTGTGTTTTAACCTGAACCAAACTATTTTGCTTTCTAATGTTACTTGTCTATAGACCGTTTCATGGGATGTGCACGCGCCTGACCCCAGTTAACTTCCAGTTTGTGTTTGGCTAGTGTCTTATAATATAACTATTTATTAAATTGATGTTAATATTCGTTGTTATTTTACTGTATAATAATTGTTTTGAAATCATTATTTGTTGAATTGTGTTGTATGTTCATTTTATTAAATAAACAATTTTGAATGGGTCCTGTAGTTGGGTCACATTTAAAGAAACCATGTGGTACATTGACATCTAGTGGTCGAGCTTGTCTAAATTCAAAATATTGGAGAGACAATTTAGTCAAGTAACGGTTCTTCTTGGTTTCATTTGATTGTTATAATAAATAATCTTCAGCCTCTCTATTGTTTGTGAATGTGTAGTGGAAGTTGAGTTGGGGTCACAAAAGTGCGCATGCACAGTAATGTTTGTTAAAATGAAACCGTCTATAATCAAAGGTTTTTCATGTTAAATCATTTTTGATAAATTGTCTCCTTCTTTCTTCCACAGGTGTTCTTCTATATGAGACTTTGGGATGGCAAGTGACAATGCCAAAGGAAATTCATGGTCTCAAAGGGTCCTGTCTAGTTATACCATGTTCTTTCTACTACTTATCCAACCCACCCTCTAACCCAGAAAGAGTTGTGTGGTATCAGTGGGTCTCAAGAGGCTACCCTTTAGTTTACGATCCCTTGAATCCAAATAACGTCATTGATAAGTTCAAAGGAAAAACTCAGTTATATGGCAAACCGTCAAATGGGTTTTGCAGTCTTCTCATTACAAACCTGGATCAGTCACATCATGGAGAGAAATTATATGCGTGGATTGACCCAGAAAACATTGGGAAAAGCACCTACAGGTTCTTTGACATCACCTCCACGATTCATGTGGACAGTATGTCCATTAATTAAACATCCTTTTATTGTAATATTCTTGGTTTTGTACAGCTGTGTTTGATAGCTTATCTGTTACATGTCTGCTTATAGCAGATCCAAAGCTGCCCACCATCAATATAGATGGAGGCATAAAGATCGGGGACATCATAACAGTGGCATGTCACACCTACCACACCTGTCCGTACAGCAAACCAAACATCAATATGAGAGGAATAGAAGGATCTGATAAAACAGATGATGTCTATGTTAATAATGATCGATGGAAAATCACTCTGACACGCACAGGTGTTGTGAAAGCTGAGCGCTCGGAAATCGAGTGTACTGTGACACATTATGGAGACATAACAGCAAGAGCTAAAAAATCACAAACTGCAAAATGTAAGTGAAAAAACATTACGAATTGCATCTATGTTTGCTTTTGTGTTGCGGTTTCAAAGTGAACTTGACAACACAGAACATTAGGTTTTTTTTTACCTAAAATGTATATTCTGCTCTTTCATGCATGAATTATGACAACCTCAGTCTGAAGGTTTTTCCTATGTATATTTATCAATCTTAAAAACAATTCATTTTTAACATGTTTATTTCAGGCATCTCTACAAAAATAGCCATTGAGCCTGACCGTGCAGATGTCATAGAGGGCGTTGCAAAGAAATTCACGTGCACCGTCGACCATTCCTGTCTGAAGAATCCTCCAACCATCTCATGGAACTATGTGAACATGAAGGTCTCAAACGGATATAAAAAACTTACAGAGTTCAAATCAGCCACCTCTTCCACCATAACCTTTGTTAGTACAAAAGAAGACCATGGAAAGATATTGAAATGCACTGCAAATATTTCGGGGATGAACATGAATTCATATGTTATTATACGTGTACAACGTGAGTGATTTGAAAACACATGCCTGATTTGTGTGACGTCTCTGTGTGTCATCATTTATGCAGTTTTCTCTTTTACAGAGCCTCCAAAACCATCGAATCCTGTCCAGAATCCAAGTACACTGCTCAAAAAAATGAAGGGGACACCTGATCATCACAGCTCAACACCAAGTCAGTTAACCCTCAGGACTACCAATCAACCTGGTAAGTAAGCATAAGTGAACGTGAACCATTTTCAATTGTTTTGTTGCAAATAAAAGAGACAACAGGTACACTGGAGAGTGTACCTGTTCCCCAGACCTAAATCCAGTTGAGAACCTCTGGGATCTCATGTATCCAAAGCCATAAAGTAGCACCATAGACTGCCCAGGAGCTCACTTATGCTCTGAGGTCTGAGAGGATTTTCACAGGAGACCATGTGCCATCTCATAAGGAGTATGCCCAGACATTGCGGAGAGTTCATACGGGCACGTAGGGCCATGCACATTATTGACTAACAGGCTTTCATTGACCATTGTCACATTATTTCGTTGTCGCAAGTTATGCAAAATATGTAAGTGAAGGGATTTAACCTGGATATTTTGTTCATTCAGATCTAATGTAGTGTGATTTAAGTGTATATGTTTTGCATTTGTATATGTTTTGCATATTTGACATGCTACATCCCTTTAGCCCTTTCCCAGGGTGAGGCCGAGGTGATGACCTTTGACTGGAAGACCACTGGGCTTTACATCATAGTCCCCTCATCCATTATCTTGCTTCTCACACTTGCTGGAGTCTTTACATACAAGAGACGTCACAGGTTTGTGTGTTACATCGTGTATATTCTTCTTCACAGAAAGGGAAATGTGAAAAATGAACAAATGTGAAATTATATTTGCAGCTTGCCAATAAAACATTGTCAATATTATTTGTAGGCCATTACCTGATGATATGCATGCACAGAGGTATGCGTTACCTATTTTTTATCATGCATTTTTATCTTTCAAACTAGACCACTTCAGACAGATACATTAGCTTTGTACACGCGTGTGTCTTAATTCAAATTCATTTCTAGAACATCACACATTGTTTGTCAGCAAGCAACTTGTCACTTATGGAGCTCTTTCTGACAGCATCACAAGTTAGCAGATATGGAACTGCCGAGGTCATTAGCAACCGCAATGTACCCCTGTTACTTTCTTGTGCTTCTTCCATTTCTATGTCAGAGTAAACAAATGCTTATAACTGAGTCACTATACTTCTCGCAGTACAGTACTGTACGTGTCTATTTGAAGTGAATAGATATCAACGTATCAATGATATCAACGTAACAGTTTTAATGCGATCCGTTTTTCTATTATTTTCACTCCATTTCTTAATAACATTTAACATAAAATGACTAAAATTACGAACATCTAGCACTTTGATACGCTCCAGTAATGTACGTAAAATAGTACAAACATATGTGGTGTAATTATGACTATAAACTATATCTTATTTGTGACACAGCAACATCACTTCTGCTTTGTTTGTTGCTATGTGTGAAATTTGTCTTATGTTGCTATGTTTGCATCATGATGGCTACATTTAGAATTGAAGAACATGGCTTGCATCTGCTTTTCGGACCTTATGACCTAAAACAACAGTAATGGACCCCATTTTTCGGGGCTACACTAAAGCAAATCTAATCAAAGTCTGGTCATTAGAACTCATTGTACTTCTCTTTTGTGGTTGTGGTATTTAAGCTTTTCTCTAAAATCGTCTGTTGACAGGTCAACAGATGTGTGTTCAGAATCCGCAAACAAGACTTTCTCTAAACCTGATATGTCATCACCGAAGAGGTATTGTGCTTTCAAAATATCATTTGTTTCTATAAATGATGTATTAGTATATGAAAGTATATGTCAAAGTGGCAACGAGAGTTAAATGAATGTGCTAAAACAATGCTTGTTTGCTGTAATATGTTTTTGTGTCATCTGTCAGAAATTGAATAAGATTGTATGATATTTAGATACGCATTTAACTTTAATGTATTAACTTCCTATATATTTATCTCCTGTGTATTTCACATCACAGTCAGCGAATATCCTGCTCTGTAAGTATATATCTGATCACTACCGTTACTTTACACTGTGCTTTCAAACCCAAACTTCAAATGGTGTCTGATATATGTTGATTTGACCGGTGTGTCTCTGTTTTCTCTTGAAACATTCCTTACAGATTGAAGATTATGAAAATTATTACACCAATATTGAAGACCTCAACACGTATGGCAACATCTGATGAAAACGGATCATATTTCTAAAACGTTAGGCTCCTCAAAATCAGGATAAAATGCATTTTATAATGGCTGAAACATTTATATAATGAATTCGAAGTGATTTTGGTTATTAATAGGCATGTTTGTATTGTTTCTGACCAACAATATTAAAATCTATGAAAATACACAAAATAGCGTCTTTATTTTCTTTCGTTATTTAAAATATATATATTCTATTATCCTACAGCACCTTATATTTAGTGTTTAGTTTGGCTGCCTAGCTGTACGTGCAACCATTGTACATCATCATAAAAGAACATGAGGATATCTCCTTACAAGATGATATTTCCTTAGGTTAAAATGAGTATACATTCTTTTTTAAGAATTAAAAATATTTTATGCTAGGAGTGTAAGGTTAATACAACATATTAAGCCACGCATCGCTTTATACAGTGAGTTTCTTTTAAGACATTAGACGGACCTGCACTGAGCTGTTACTTCCTGTCACACTCTCTCAAGTGGCCAAGACCGCAAGTGGGGTGTATTTGGACGCAGCTTTGAATATAAATGCAGATTGTGCATACGTCGACCAGTAGGAATATCACAGAGGTGGCATCAAATTCATAGAAAACTTCGTACAGAGTTTCGTTCTACATGCTTGAGTGTTGAAAAGGTAAAGAATGGACATATTTCATTTATTAATATTAAGTACTGTTAATTTGACCTGACTGTTTTACTTGCTTATTTTTGGTCCCTTTCACTTCTTCGTTTTAAGGGCACAGCCCAATAAAACAGACATATTGTTTTGCACATAAAAATCTGTTCGGTGTTAAAAATACATTGATACTTGTTTGTAGTTTGATCCAGGGATGACAGGACAGCTGGTACTTCACCTACTTTTGAAAGGTGGGCTACAACATCTCTTTCGCCTTTGCAGTTTGTTGGGAACGTGTTTATGAACAGAAAAAGGACAATGATGTACGAACATCTTTACAAACATGTATTTATATACTGAACAATGGTTGTGCACTTTAAACTGAGTTTATACAATTTTTGTAATATCATGGAAATGTTAGCAAAACGTTTTTAGAACATAGTGTAGCAAAGTGCCGGTTAGCGGGCAGCTCTATTTTATGTGGAATTGCAACAATTTATACACACGCTCAATTCAGTTTATTATTTCCAACTACATCACTTGGAGAATTTCGCCCCAACAATTTAACAACCTCTAAACTAAAGGCAAACACAGGTCCTAATCCCAGTTGGAGTCAGAGACATTTGTTATAAAAAGTGTTGACCAGCAATCACTCTCTTCAATTTACTAAATTCTAACGTTGGCTGCAGCGGAAACCCGGGCGTGCAAGGGGCAGTCTCAAGAATTCACCTTTAGGGAAATTACTCTATCCAGTTCACACACACGCTAGCACCGCACACACTCAACGCCTCAGGTCAGAAAAGACCACGACAAACAGTGAAGATGCTACCACCTAACTGGTCAGTCGTCTGCCCCCGGGTGCCCAGGCCCTGCCAACAAACAAAAGAAACATTAAAGAGCAGTGTTATGCAAAACAAAAATAATAACAATATAATGAATATTATAATGCAGCTCCAGGAAGAAACCAACTCCTTGGTCCCGACCATAGAAAAGGTGTACATAAATTCACCAATACAATAAGTAAATTCGAAATAGAAATACAAATTCAAAAATACTCCGTCATGGAAATTAATTAAAGAAATAACCAAGAAAAAGAAAACAGGGAAAACTCAAAGCATATCACTGAAACAGGGTCACCGCTCGCTGGGAACAGTTCACTTGAACGGCTCACGTTAGAACAGTTTATTCGGAACGGTTCACTCCAAGTGGTACACTCAAAACCCGACAGAACAGAACAGCAGCTGATGAGGCACAGCGCAAACAGGGCTTTACAATGAAACACAGGGCAGATAATCCTCATGCAGAACATCGGTATCGGCCTTATCGCATGCAACAAAGCATGCTTCCCCCCGGATTACTACCCCCGAACTATGCGGTGGATGGAGCCAAATGTCTCAGACAAAGCTCATTGGCAGGAAGCGCCGATAGATCTTACACTGTCTCAACTGTCCACATTCAACTCTCTAGAACGCACACAGACCAGCACTCAGCACCGCCGGTGGATAAACCGCTTTGGCAAACTTTTACAGCAACAACACATCTCACGGCGCACTCCAACAAAAAGCAGCAGGGCGGGTGTATGACCTCACGGCCCCGATAGTGACGCACACTAAGGAACTGGTAGCCCGTGCTCTTATACGCACCGGACGCCAGGACATTGGCCGAACACTAAACAATGACAAGTAGGAGGGTAATAACCCTTCCTGCTACAATTGTGAATATATATATATGTAAATAAATATTATATGTGTGTGTGTACTTGTACTTATACTGCATCTTTGAGGACCTGTTTGAGTTTTAGACCTGTGGAGCGAGGACCAAGAGAGTATAGTGATGACATTTTGGCCGGTCCTTACTTCCTGAAACCTCTTTAAAGGGCTGTTTGAGGGTCAAGACTTGGTTGTAGGTTATAATCAGGTTAGGTTTAGGGTTAGGCACTTAGGTCAGATGGGTCGCTTTGCATCAATGTATGTCCTCGCAAAGATACCTGCTGAAACGTATGTGTATGTGTACCTTTTCTCACAGGTGTTCTACTGTATATGACTTTGGCATGGGAAGTGAGAATGCCAAAGGAGATTAATGGTCTCAAAGGATCCTGTTTGGTTATACCATGTTCTTTCAACTACACTTCGTATCCCCCCACTGACCCAAACAGAGTTGTGTGGTATCAGTGGGTCTCTAAAGGCTACCCTATAGTTTATGATCCCAAGAGTCCTTATGTGATTGACAAGTTCAAAGGAAAAACTGATTTATATGGTAACCCATCAAATGGGGATTGCAGTCTTCTCATTACAAACCTGGATCAGTCCCACCATGGAGATAAATTATACCCATGGATAGACCCAGACAGTGTTGGATGGCGCACATACAAGTTTTATGATGTCACATCCTCGATTTTTGTGGACGGTAATAGTTAAAGTGTTCACAAGTCTTTATATGTTAACATTTTTCTTGATTTCATATAACTAGGTTATAATATACTTAACTTCTAATTGTATTAAACGTTTCTACTTATTGTAGCAAAACCACATGAGCCCACCATCAGTGTTTATGGAGGCTCAATGATCGATGACTCCATTACAGTGACATGTGACACCTACCACACCTGTCCGCACAGCAAACCAAACATCAATATGAGTGGAATAGAAGGATCTGATCGAATAAATGTCATGTTTGGAAATGGTCAATGGAAAATCACTCTGACACGCACAGGTGTTGTGAAAGCTGAGCGCTCGGATATCGAGTGTAATGTTACGCATTATGGAGGCATAACAGCAAGAGCTACAAAATCAAAAAGTGCAAAATGTAAGTAAAATGACCATATATGCTTGCTCATGTTATATTTTTGTGTAACACTTTTAAAATAAATTTTCGGCATACAACGTTACCTTCCTTCCGCTTCAATGTTAAAAATAGAGTAAAGCGTTATCTATCTAAACTGATGTTCAGATCGTCGTAAAGTTGAACCAATTCCAAGATTTCAATGTAAATTTCAGGTGTCAGTTCTAATATAACCATTGAACCTGAACTGGCAGACGTCAGAAAGGGTGTTGCAAAGAACTTCACTTGTACCGTCTACTATTCCTGCCAGAAGGAGAATCCAAACATCTCATGGAACTATAAGAACATGCAGGTCACAGGAACGAATCAAAACCAAACAAAGTTAAATTCGGCCATTGTTTCTTCCACCGTAACCTTTTTGGGTGTTGAAGAGGATCATGGGAAGAAATTGACATGCAAAGGAACATTTTCGGAGAAAAGCATCGAAACATCTGTGATTTTACGCATGCAACGTGAGTGATTTAAAAACATGCACATGTGTATGATATCTAAGATATTCTCTTGATATAAACATCATAATGACCAACATCCTTTAGACTTTTCGCAGTATGAAGCTGATGCGTTGACCTTTGACTTGAAGACAATTGGACTTTACATTATAGTCCCCTCATCATGTGTTGTGCTTCTCATTTGCACTTTGGCTGGAGTTGTCAAATGCAAAAGGAGTCACAGGTACGTGTATATCGTAATTTTTATTCTTCACAGATATTTCCTTTTTCGCTACAAACATCTGAAGCTTTGTTATAATATTCTTTTATATTATTTGCAGACCGTCACCTGATCTGCAAAAGTCACAACCTGAACAAAAGTAAGTTCCTGTTTTTATTTTCATATTTGTCATAAATATCTTTTTAGGAATTGTTCAACTGTTATTTGGTGTTATCTGGTGATTTTAATTTAAACTCACGTTGACAACATCGCCCCATTTGTGCGAGCAAGCAACACTTGTCATTTAAGGAAGCTCTATCTGAATATGAACATATTAAATATAAAGTAACCAGAATAGAGTACTGACAAATCTATTTTCACACGTATTTCCATTTTGTCTCAACAAGTTTCATGGTTTCCTTAGTAACATTTGACATAGAACTGGTTAAGATTAACGTGCACCTTTTATGCTTCAATAAAGTAATTTAATAAAGAATGAGACTTTAAAAATAAATATAAAACTTTATAAAATATTAAAGTATAATCATATACAGTTCATGCAGTATAGGATCTTATGTGTCATGATTCTGCCGCATCATGTCATGTTTCTCTTGGTTTAGTGGCAGGATCATGACAGAACCTCATGTTAAATGTGGAGAGAGACAATTATTGTTCTTATGGCCTTCCATACTCTCTCTCCGGTCTCGTCATTGTTCCCATCCTCTCGTTACCCTCGTTATTGATTCATGCCCTACACCTGTTTCCCTCTTGATTTGCTCCCTTATTTAATGCCCTTGTGTCTTCTGTCTTGTGCTGGTTCATTGTGGTTGTGTGATGAGTTCTTGTCAGTCTAGTCATGTGTAGTTTTGTAGTTAATGTTTAAAGTTTATTTTAGTCTAGTGTAGTTAGTCTTAGTCTTAGTCTTAGTCTTAGTCTTAGTCTTAGTCTTAGTCTTAGTCTTAGTCTTAGTCTTAGTCTTAGTCTTAGTCTTAGTCTTAGTCTTGTCATGTTATGTATCCATGTTTTGTTACCCCCACGTGGGTCTTTGTTTTATTGTTTATTAAATTATCTGTTAACCCCTTACCCGCTGTCTGCACCTGTGTCCTCTCTCCGTGTCTCACCACGAGAATCATGACACTTATGTATTAAGTACACAGCATCACTTTTAAAGTGTGGATTATAGTGTTAGTAGGTTATAGTACTGTATGTCATATCCGTTCTCTGGGCCCAGGCAACTTCATCAATTAAAACCTTCACCTAGTGTTGCTACACTATTGAAACTTGCTGTATATGTTTATCATTAGATCTGTGACCTGTGATTGAATTCATTATCTAATTTTCTTTCTTGTCTATTGAATGTAATTGCATTACTTTAAGTATAAAAGAGTTATACAATAAGAAAAACTAAAAGCATCACTGTTCCCTTTTCTTGTTGTGGCGTGAATATAAATGTTACTAAAATAAATTATAAATGTCTCTGTTCATAGGTCAAAAGATGTGTGTTCAGTGTCAGCAAACAAGCCTTTCTCCAAACCTCATATGCCATCACCAAACAGGTATTGAGCATTTGTACCATAGTCTCTGAAACTGTAAATTGTGTTATAAAATATAATGTTCAATATTGTGGTAGACTAATACGATTTTTAGGCTAAAATTATATGGTTGTTTCTTGTTGTTTTTTTTTCATGTTTTCATGTACATAACTCAGTAACTTTAACTTTTTATTTCTTATTGGACTCCTGTGCATCTTAGTCAGCGAAAATCCAGCTTTGTAAGTATATATCTGATCACTGCCATTACTTTGCATGACATTAAATGTTGTCTGAAACAGGTTACTGACTGATCGACCTCTGTGTCTGTTCTCTCTTGAAACGTTCCTTTAAATTGAAGGATTGTGAAGATTATTACACCAATATGGAAGAACTCAACTTGTATGGAAACATCTGAAGAAAACGTTCCCGCTCACCATAATGTCCCCTAGATTGTCCTCATATAAAATATATGCACGGTATTTTTTACACATGCTTTTTTTAATTCACTGTAACTTTGTTAGAACATCTGGATGTGTCCAACTCCAGTTAGCAAGTTTAGCAAACATTTACATACGTGTACCAAATATGTGTCATTGTGAATATTAAAATATTCAAATGCTGTTTTACCTGACATTTAAAAATGAATAAACTATACTTGATCAAACATTTGTGTTTCATGAACATTTTCTAATATTTTTGGTAGAGATCTTCACATTTTATCCTTGCAATTTGAAATAAAACACAGTGATCCTTCTCAGAAATATTCCCAAAACATTTATTATCAGCACCGGAGCAAACTAATAATGTTTAGGCCCTTAAACAATTACAAACGTGTCTTGGCATGATTTTGGGAAGCCAACATTTTCTGATGATTTTGCATCTTTAAACTTGATTCATCTCACACTTGTCAAGATGAGGGAAATATTTTGCATTTTTTAAGTCATACACAAGAAAACGAGAATAAATGAAGCATTTTGAGGTCTTCACTTCCTTATTCTGAAAGTTAAAGGTTCTCTCACTTCTTTTATTTTGACTCTCAATCCATTTGCTTGTGCAGAGAACTGAACTGAGAAGGTGAAAATAAAGAAGAAATAAGGTATGTACGTTACATTTTCATCTCGTTTTCAGAACACTTTCTGTCTATATAGAAGTCGCTTCTGGGCCGCAGAAATTCAGGTTTTTCTCTTTATTTGAAATTTTCGTGCATTTTTCCGAGGCCCTACATGTACAGTGCCTTGCGAAAGTATTCGGCCCACTTGAACTTTTCGACCTTTTGCCACATTTCAGGCTTCAAACATGAAGATATAAAACTGTAATTTTTTGTGAAGAAGCAACAACAAGTGGGACACAATCATGAAGTGGAACGAAATTCATTGGATATTTCAAACTTTTTTAACAAATAAAAAACTGAAAAATTGGGCGTGCAGCCCCTTTACTTTCAGTGCAGCAAACTCTCTCCACAAGTTAAATGAGGATCTCTGAATGATCCAATGTTGACCTCCGTATAAATGCACCTGCTCTGTGATAGTCTCAGAGGTCCGTTTAAAGCGCAGAGAGCATCATGAAGAACAAGGAACACACCAGGCAGGTCCGAGATACTGTTGTGGAGAAGTTTAAAGCCGGATTGGGATACAAAAAGATTTCCCAAGCTTCAAACATCCCAAGGAGCACTGTGCGAGTGATACTATTGAAATGGAAGGAGTATCAGACCACTGCAAATCTACGAGGACCCGGCCGTCTGGAACCCGGGTAACCCAGGTTTGATAGACGTAAGGGAGGTTGAAGGTAGAATTTCAGCAGTAGCAGGGTTTTCGGCCCCAAAAGTAAAGAGATATATATGATTTAATGGATTCTTGATCACGAGTATTTGAGTAACTAGTGCTTTTGAACTTCAAAGAAGTAAATAGATGATATCGTCGTGAGAAATTGATTAAATCCATTTGTGAATCATCTTTCTGTGAACCGTTTATCGATTTTGCTTTGAGTGCATTTTTTCATATATTCATCAGATATTATGAATGCAATGTTATAGCCTACAACAAATTGAGTTTGTAAGCTATATGTATGTTACACGAGTTGGTTAGCACGTGGCTGTGAGAGTTTATAAGTGAATGTATCGTTTTGAAAATGCAATGCTTTGTTACGAAAGTGTTTCGATCAATGTTTTGATAATTGTGTTTTCCAAGGCTGGGTTTTTTTCTGTGCGTTGTATGTTCCTGATCTGAGCGTATGCGCTGCGAGTTTTCCTGTTTTGTGTCACATGTTATCATTGGAGAGCTATTGTCTACATGCTGGGCGGGTTTACACGTGCACAATGGCAGGCCGCCCTCGGACCTGATTCCTGTAACCTAAACTATAAACTGGTAGAATTATTCAATTTTCTCTGTTTCTACTATGGACATTTTGATTCTTCGATCTGATCTTCCCACTTAAGTGGAGGGACTTTGTGTTGAGTAACACGGACAGAACATCGAGCGAATCGGTCCATTTGAACTGAATCATTTGATTCCCGGACGTTGAATAAGAGTCTTTTGATTGAATCCACTCACTGATTTCTTTTATGTTCTGATTCACAATGTCTGTTTAAACTAATTTGAAACTTGATTGTTATTATTTTGTACGACCAAATTGTCGTGTCACTTTTTGTATATTTTATTTTGGGTAAATCAATTTGATCAGTCCAAACAAAAGACGAATGTAGTTTTGTTTTTCTGTAAAAGTTTATTTTGTTTTCCTGCTTTATTTTATAATTTTCACAAAGAAAGAAGTCTCATGCTGTCTGTAGATACTGTTTCTGTTTAAAATCCTTGTTCTGGTAAAAAGCAGCAGATTTGAAGTTTGTCCTTCTTGGTAATTACATCTGTTTACGTTGGCATCATCTATGATTGAACAAAACCTCAAAAGGAACCATAACTTTCGTCAATACAAACTTTCAAATCGAATCAAACTCTGTCGGCTATTCACTCTTTTGTTGGTTATTTCCTCCCTCCAGTAGACGTTCCTTGCTTCTGATCCTACTGGTCCATTCTAGACAGTGTTAGTGCATGTGACATGTCCACAACGTCATGTGTTACACGTCCCTCTAAACTTTCAGCTCTACAAGGAGAAGACTGATCAGAGATGCAGCCAAGAGGCCCATGATCACTCTGGATGAACTGCAGAGATCTACAGCTGAGGTGGGAGACTCTGTCCATAGGACAACAATCAGTCGTATACTGCACAAATCTGGCCTTTATGGAAGAGTGGCAAGAAGAAAACCATTTCTTAGATATCCATAAAAAGTGTCGTTTAAAGTTTGCCACAAGCCACCTGGGAGACACACCAAACATGTGGAAGAAGGTGCTCTGGTCAGATGAAATCAAAATCGAACTTTTTGGCAACAATGCAAAACGTTATGTTTGGCGTAAAAGCAACACCGCTCATCCCCACTGTCAAACATGGTGGTGGCAGCATCATGGTTTGGGCCTGCTTTTCTTCAGCAGGGACAGGGACCAGAGACTGGGACGGAGATTTGTCTTCCAACAAGACAATGATCCAAAACATAAAGCAAAATCTACAATGGAATGGTTCACAAATAAACATATACAGGTGTTAGAATGGCCTAGTCAAAGTCCAGACCTGAATCCAATCGAGAATCTGTGGAAAGAACTAAAAACTGCTGTTCACAAACGCTCTCCATCCAACCTGACTTAGCTCGAACTGTTTTGCAAGGAGGAATGGGCAAAAATTTCAGTCTCTCGATGTGCAAAACTGAAAGAGACATACCCAAAGCGACTTACAGCTGTAAACGCAGAAAAAGATGGTGCTACAAAGTATTAACTTAAGGGGGCTGAATAATTTTGCACGCCCAATTTTTCAGTTTTTTTATTTGTTAAGGTTTGAAATATCCAATAAATTTCATTCCACTTCATGATTGTGTCCCCCTTGTTGTTGATTCTTCACAAAAAAATTACAGTTTTATATCTTTATGTTTGTAGCCTGAAATGTGGCAAAAGGTCAAAGTTCAAGGGGGCCGAATACTTTCGCAAGGCACTGTATGTAGAAGAAATCTTTGGTCTTTGATGTTTAAATCAAAGTATATTTATAAATTGCTATAATGGTAAAATGTTTTACTTATCTTATCCTTTTTCCAACAATCTGAAGGGATTCTTTAAAATGAAAGATGAATAAAACTATTTTATGCTAATAATATTCATTTTTTACACAAAGGTATAAAAGGTTGGTGATTTGTAAACTGCCGTTCTTGTACATGTTTTTTTAATGATAGTAAAATGAACTATTTCTAATTTTTAGAGAAAACAACATTTTGAGCAGAAGCTATGAATTTGTTACTTTGTTTACTTTTCCAAGGTAAAGTGTTTCTTTCTTCCCTTTGTCATTCATATCAATGAGCTTCTGATGTTTTGTCACAGTACAGTGATATTTAGAAAACTAGAAATAAGAAACACAAATTTGCATATACTGATAACGAGACAGTAAATGTGTGGCTACACTTACTGTAATAACACATTTTCCAGTTAAATGAATTATTTCCTTTTTTTAACCAGAATCAATAATTATGATTTAGAAAATCTACATCTAATTGTATCGTCTAAAATCAAAGATCTTGCATGTTTCATATAATACAAAATAATTTTTTGAAACTTGCAGCCATAATGCTTTCCACCGCTTTTTTCTGGCAGGATTTCTCCTAAAAGAGACTTTGGCATGGGCAGTGAGAATGCCACATGAAACTCGTGGTCTCAAAGGTTCCTGTCTAGTTATACCATGTTCCTTCTACTACACGTCATACCCCCCCACTAGACCAGATAGAGTTGTGTGGTATCAGTGGGTCTCTAGAGGCTACCCTTTAGTTTATGATCGCTGGTATCCTTCCGACGTCATTGACAAGTTCAGAAGAAAAACTTATTTATATGGTAACCCAACAAATAGGGATTGCAGTCTTCTCATTACAAATCTGGATCAGTCCCATCATGGAGAGAAATTATATGCGTGGATTGACCCAGAAAATGTTGGAAAAACCACCTACAGGTTTTTTGATGTCACCTCTACGATTCTTGTGGACAGTATGTAAACTCTCTTTTGCTTCATAATTGAACATAATAAATATTTTAGAAAACAATGACGTAATAAAGAGGAAGGTTTTTCCGTAAATACTGATGTCATATTCTAACATTTCTACCCATGCAGCTTATCCGAAGCCGCTCACCATCAATATTTATGGAGGTGACAGAACCGAGGAGGTCATGACAGTGACATGTCACACCTACCACAGCTGTCCGTACAGCAAACCAAACATCATTCTGAAGGGTATTGAAGGATCTGATCAAACAGAAGATGTCTATATTAGTAATGGTCAATGGAAAATCACTTTGACACGCACAGGAGTTGTGAAAGCTGAGAGCTCAGTTATTGAGTGTTCTGCAACACATTATGGAGGCATTACAACAAGAGCTACAAAAAACAAAAATTCGGCGTGTGAGTTAATGCATAAAGAATATGTGTAGGCCTACTTATTCTGTAGATTTTAAAGAGTTTTACTCAGTTTTTTGCTAATGTCTTCAATTTTATTTCAGGTATCTATACTAAAATAACTTTTCAGCCTGACCGTGCAGATGTCACAGAGGGCGTCGCAAAGGACTTCACGTGTACCATCGAACATTCCTGTCTAAAGGATCCTCCAAGCATTTCATGGAACTATGAGAACATGCAGGTCTCAAACGAAAATAAAAAACTTACAGAGTTCAAATCAGCCATCTCTTCCACCATAACCTTTTTGGCCGAAAGTAATGACCACGGGAAGAAATTGACATGCAAGGCAACATTTTCTGGAAAGGACGTCCAAGCATCTGTTGACATACATGTACAATGTTAGTAATTTGATAACGTAAAATCATGGTCTGTGGTTACTCCACGTCTCAAAATTCATATTGTTTTCTTTTGCTTATTTTTTCAGACTATGAGACCAAACTGGTGGATCCTGAAATCAAGGACAGTGCGTATTATGATTTTTCTATCTTTATATTTCCCTGAGCTTTATCAGATATTTATGATGGAGAACCACTGGCGTAAATACTGAATTACTTTTTCCAAATGCATAATAATAATATTGATGGTTTATATTTTTAGCTGCTCGTGTGTATGAAGCAGACGTGGCTCCCAGGCTCACTGCATTACATCGTTCCTGTGTGGTGATACCCTGCAGTTTTAAGATGCATGAGGAACTTGCCGTGCTCCTTGGGGCTCGTTGGGTCTCGAGGAAAGGAAACATGTTCCACACCGGACAGAGTGACGTCTTGGACAACTTCAAAGGCCGCACAAGACTACTTGGAAACCCAGTTGAACAGGACTGTACTGTCGAAATTGATAACTTGAAGAACCATGACAACGGACCGTTCTGTTTTCGAGCACAATCAGAAAAGAAACTATACCTTTTTAAAAACAGCTGTGTGTTCATTGTAATGCAAGGTACACAAATCACAACAATTATGTTTTTGTTTATGACATTTGAGCAGTGACACTTTAATCTCTAATATCTGAAAGTATTTGTGCTGAATAGTTTTTGTGTCTCCTGTGAAAACAAAAAAGCCCTTCCAGACAACCCTGTGATGTCATCTCTTCCTGACAACATCAAGCCTGGGACTCACGTCACCATTGAATGCTCAGTCAAACACACGTGCCCCTCTCACCCCCCCAGCATCACCTGGAGCGTCCCAACTGCCCGACAAACAGTTGAACAACAGAGGATGGGTAAAGGAGTTTGGAAAACAGTCTCGACCGTGACCTTCATTCCAACCGGATATGAAGAGGAAGATCAAATAATTTGCACCGCAGCGTTTTGGGGGGATAAAACATTTGTTAATGGTTCAACTGAACTGAGTGTTCAAAGTAAGTTTAGATTCAGATGCAAGTTTTTTTTATTTAATGTTTTAAAATGTTTGATAATCTGTGACGAGTGAATGTATTATTATTATCATTAGAAATTCAAGGTGTTGGAGCGGAGATTATTGGGCCATCGGTCATATTACCCATACTTGTTTTTCTTCTCCTTGGCATTGGAGTCATCATGTACAAGAGGCGACGCAGGTAGGCATTGTTACTGTGTGTGTACAATAATATGTTTGTGTTTATCTTGTCTTACTTATATTGGGTCTCATTCTAAGACTTTTCATTGTAGAATGTCTGAAGGAGGAGCTGTTTGGAGTAACAGTAGACATGAAAAAGATATAAGGCATGTACAGTATGAGAAATTAGAAATATGCTATTTCTTTGTGAGTTTGTTTGAATGTATTAATTGTATTCATTTATGTCAAGGTTTAACATCGAAACATCCAATAAAAGGTCGAAACCTGAACAGAGGTATGTCATAATTTTTATCCTTTTCTCACTCACCTTTTTAAACAAGACAATTTCAGATTGGTGCATTAAAACCGCCGGCAGGTCGGTTTTTCTTTAATGTTAACATGTATATCTATAACTCTAACTATCATATGTGGTATCATTTGAAAGCTTATATTCTCTAGTTTGTGGAGAAGTTCACCATTTTGGCACTCATCGTACATAAAATAACTTATTTAGGCTGAAATTCATCATATCCCAATGTCATAGCCCCTTTAAAATCAAAAGTGTGTTTACGATTATGAAAATGTTTCATAACGCTTAAATACAACATGTCCAACATGTTCAAGTTCTATATGAAATGAAAGCTCTTATTCTACAGAACATAGATCTCCGGTTGGATTTATTGATATTCTATCAGAGATCGAATGCAAGTAGTATAAATCATGATATATGAAATTGATATTTGTAAACAAACAACACATCCATCGAATATCTAAGCTAATCACTGCATCCCACCATTACACTTAGTCACAAATGCTACACAATCTTTTTCGTTAGAATTTTTTCTACAAAACATGTCCATTCCTATCTCCTTTTGTGGATCTAAAAGTTAAAAATCCTCTTCCAATGTCTCCCATCGACATGCTGCGTCAGCATTCTTACATAAAAGCTTGGATAGTTAAGAATTCTGTAAAATATCTGAACCTATGTCTATCCACATGAGATGCATATTAAATGGAAGGCCAGACTCTGACCTCCATGTAGACCCGTCATTTGTCTAAAAGGGCGAATCAGAGGCTTAGATATGGCAATGCGCAACAGGGGAGGTGGACCAAAACACAATGAGCAACTCATGGATCTCATGCAAATTTCACCTGTTACATGCAATTTTGAGAGGTTTACTGTAAGACTACACAACAATATCAAACCACGGTATGTGGTTATGGGGTCTGTTTCAAATAGGGTATGCCAAATGCAGGTGGAAATTCTGAAAAATTTACACTTGAGTTGCTTAAGAATAATAATTGAATACCACATGAAAGAGGAGAAAATATGTTTCCTCTATTTGTCGAGACCTGTAGGTTTCTGGACCCCAAGGCTCAGAGTAATACACTTTCAAAAATCAAGAAATAAGCGACTTTTTTTTCTGTCCTTTTCATAGGACTGACAACACATACAATACTGTTTATCACATTTAGCATTGTTTTATGAAATGTAGAGGGGTTTCCTGAAATATGACAACAACAATTTGTATTTACACCAATGTATGTGTATATATGGTCTGCATTTAACAGTAAACTTTATGAAATGTGTTTATTTGTTACGGGTTATTTTCTAAACTGTGATACCTCCGATGTGTCTGAAGTATTGAAACATTGACATTGAACTTTATGCTGATAACTTACATTTTCTTCTGCAAGCAAACAACAGTCTATTTAGAAAGCAAAGAAATCTAGCAGATATAAAAACATCAGCCCTCGCAGTGTGCTTATCTCTACAGAAACTTTTATTTTTACAAATATTTTCTGTTTATCTTAGCTAGTTTCACATCTCCCTTAACCCTTAGTGGACCTTGATATGCTCCAATAGTGTTGTTTGTATAGTCACATGAAGTATGATTGAACATATTTTTCTGTGTTTTGTTTTGTATTTTTTCTGTTAAAGCTTCAGTAAATAAAAATAAAAAATATGCCTCGCATCCACTCTTACCTTATCAAATAAAACAAGGTTAAAGTTACTAGCTGTATATACAATATTAACTTTCTATTTTGTGGAAAACGGGAGGGGGCGCATCCCATCTTTTTTCCACTGCTGCACCTTATCTGACATTCTCAGCTGCCAGCGTTATTTGATGGCAAAATGTGGTTATGTCAGGCTGAACGTCTCAACTCATTTGTTCTGGGCTAAATAGTCAGCAATGTGAACTTGAGGCACGAACTGTTCTTTGTTGGTGTGCATCGTGTGGTGCCCCCTGGAAGTGTTACACCCAGGAGGAAAAATACAGTGGTCCAGTAGTTAAGTTTTCCTGTAGCTCCGATGTAAGAGCATTGCGGTAACAACGCAAGGTTGTGGGTTTGATCCAAGGGGACTGCAGATGTCAATGAATAGGATAATGCAATGTAAGTCGCTTTGGATAAAAGCTACTGCCAAATGCATGAATATAGTTAGCACCGTTGACTTCATTTTAAAACCATATTGTTTTTTTATATTGCTTTGTTGTCTGATCAGCGTAAATGCATCATCTTAAGTATAAAAGAATCATGTAACAAGAAAAAGTAGCATCTGAGCATCACGCATCTCTTGTCGCTACATGACTGTTAAATGTTACTTTAATAAAATCATCTGTTCACAGGTCAAAAGATGTGTGTTCAGGGACAGCGAACAAGCCTTTCTCTAAACCTCGTCTGCCATCACCAAATAGGTACAGTATATTGAGCATTTAAACCCAGTCTCTGAAACTGTCATGTGTTCTATGAAAAGTAATTGTAGTACATGAACATATTTATTTTCATGAAAATACTAATGTGCTTCCTATGGTACTTCTAATGTGTTTCTGGCATCTGGCGGATATAATAAAAATGATCATATAATATTGTAAACAATGTACCATGTAAGTGTATTTAAATCAAATTCTTGTTTAAATAACTATAAAATATTTATTATAAATGATTTGTTCACTTTTTCAACTATTTTTCTCCTGCGCATCTCAGTCAGCGAAAGAAATCCGTAAGTAAAGTATCTGATCACTACCATTACTTTATAATGGGTCAACACTGAAACATGTCACAGATTGATCTGACACGTGTATCTCCGTTCTCTTTTTTAAGATTAAGGATTATGAAAGTTATTACACCAATATGGCAGATCAAAACATGTATGGAAACATCGGATGAAGAGGCTCCACTTCAAAATCTTCAAAATGTGCTTCACTCCTTTTTTTCACAGAAAAAGATGATGTTCTATATCTGTCTTTGGCTTTTTCATTTATGTGTACAAATGATGCTTTATAAATTTCATGCTTTACCCGACAATAAATGAATGAATCATATTGGCTCAGTTTCAGACAAGGCTCAAGGTAGTGTAATTGTTTTCTCAAAATGCACACCAGAAGTGTTGTTTAAAGCATATTTTTTATATTTAACCAAAGATGTTTTGCCCTATAGCTTAAGCTGAGCCTTGTCTGTGAAACCAGGCCAGTGTGTTTTACTCTTTTGTCTGATTTTAGGGTGACAAAATTGTACGTCAACTCCTTTAACTTGCACTTGTTGTTATATTGTCATAGAGGGCAAATCTTGATACATCATCACATATGTGATATATAAATGTAAATCTTTTATTGGCAATAAACTGCAATGATGATATGGTAACAATACGTTATTAATAAGATACATTTTTATTATTTTATCTGCACAAACACATCACAATAGAAACCAAGCATTCCTGCCCTAACTAAAATAACTGACTTAAAGGGTTTATGAAGAAAACATCTGCTAACATTCAACATGCTTTACAGCTTAACTCAGTTTATTGGTGAAATTAAAATACAGCCTATAAGAAACACTCGTAGCAACCATTTTATGCACAAAACATTACCAAAACATACAAACAACAGCATATTTACAGTATCATTCAAAATATTGTGATCTGTTATTGTAATGAAACCCTGATCTGAAAAATGTAAGGCATTCTGTGGAGTCAACAAGCCACTTGATGATATCACATATCTTTCAGATACTGTATATAGATAGATGTTTATGTTTTTACGTCTGAATATACGATCCGTTCTTCCTCAGAGCTAGTAGTGCTAGAACTGCTAGAAATCTTCTTCCTGGGTTCTCTGACACCCGGTCTAACAACCAAAGATACAGTTTTGTACTTGACCTCATCTTCCTCGCTGGTATCAGACTCCCAGTCTGTGTTTGCGAGTGTAAGTTTTGGAGCACATGCAGAAGAAACGTTCTCATAATCGTGCAGCTCCGACTCTAAATTCTGAAAGGAGGGAGAAATAACCAGACAGACTCAAAATGTGGCGTTAAAGTTACAGTGTGTTACGTTATTTAGATTTTACTGCTGGAGTTTATTTTTTAAAGAAAGATTTGCAGGGATCAAACTTAAATGAATATGGCATGAGTGTTGAATTATGGACAGTGACACTTTTGAAAGATGCTTTTGGCATTACCTGTGACGTTTTTTTCTTCATCACTTTGCTGTAGATTGCTGAGCTAGAATCATCAGATGCTCTAAAAAACAATAATGTGAAATTAAAATGTCTACAATGTAAAAGATCCATCTTGCAAAATGTTCTCCCTACAAAGATAAATAAGTAACTTGAATATAGAAATTAGTTTGAGTCCAATGATTGTTTTGCATATACCAAACAAAATGAGCCTAAACGTGTTTCTAATAAATATTATTTTGTTGACTGGACTTTGATTCTCAAGTTTTGGTCCAAAATGCGTCAGAAAGTTTTCCCAACTTACAAAACCGTGTATTCTGAACAAACAATGTTGCAAGAGTTTCAAAGTTCCCAAGATGCATAGCAGCATGTTCAATTCTGTTTGTTTTTCTTTTAAAGATTAGTGCTTAATGTATGCTTTAATATTGTTGTTGCTGTTAGTTATCTGCTGTATTTAGAGGTTTTTTTGAACAGATTTGTGGTTTGTGTGTTCAAGGTTGAGGTGTAAGTGCATGACGCAATGGCAAAACTGGCATAAATGCACAAACACAAACTGTTACACAGTTATTTGATCAAAGTTCTGGTTCGGTTTGATACAGAAAACATGTCCAATTGTAGTAAAAGACAAATACATTTATTTATTTTTAAATAACCAATCTATGTTCTCCATTTATATTGAGCCAACAAAAATATTTTGTTGTGTTGTTCAGTAGGTAAACTTGACTGTGTTGGGTTAACTAATGACTAAAACATACATTTTAAAGTTGGGTGAACTTCAATCTCTGTTTGTTGTCTTATAATTTTAAGTTGACTTTTTCAAGTTTGATCATCAATGTTGGATGAAGTCGTATCAAAATGACTTACAAAAATCATGTTACTCAACCAAATATGACCGTCATATGCCATGTGATTTACCTTGAATTTTCTTGATTTAGTATTTGTTGCTATTTTTGTCATTTTCTTTCTTAGTATATGATTGAATTATGACATTCATTTTCAGTTATGCACTGCCGTTCTATTACGTATATTATTAGTCAAATCATGTGAATTACAAATCTGGTATATAAATAGATGTACGTAAATATTTGACTTAAATGATCTGTTTTTACCTTTTTGGGCGCTCATTTTGACTCTTGAAATCCAAAGAGGCGTAGTTTATTGACCTATCGTCTTCATGGTCTTTTGGGTTTGAGCATCCCTACGAAAAAAAGAATCTGAAGAGTTTTCTATCATATACCCGTCACACTTTTTAAATGAAAATCACAATTACCTGCATCATTTGTGGGAATGTAATCTCAGAATACACTGCTCGGGTATTTGATGCTGGCCTTAAAAGACAAAGATCTTTTTGAGATGGAAAGATTCACACGTTGTTTCGTCAAGCATCATATCAGCAGATTTTACCTCGCACTAGAGACCTGTGTCCTTACATGACCTGCAGAATGGACTGTTGTATACAAGTCAGCGATTCTTTCCTGGCTGGAATCAGCAGTGTCTGCCATCGCCAGATTCTCTTGACTATTATTTTGAGATCCCTGAGTGCATTTAAAACAAAACAGGATATGATTTAGTAAACACTAAAATACTTTATTATCTTCCCTGCTTTTTTATAAACAGTATAAGTAAACTTGTATCGGTTATTAAGCGAATCTGTATAAGTTTGTGACTGTGAAAGAGGAATATTGAGGAAAAAACTGTGGATTATCTGCTTCAATTTGTTGATGTAATCTTGCCTTGATGAATTTCCTGCCAAAATAAAACAGCAATCATCAGAAAATGACCAACGAGACGGAGCTATAATATAAAAGCAGCAATAAAAGATGCCAATTGATATTAAAATAACAGATTATACCGGCTCGTTCACATCAATAAGTATATAACATTAGCAACCCATATCATTTCGAAATTTGAAGGAATGTACCTGCTTAACAAAAAGATGACGAGAGCGATGAGAATCAACAGAAGGATGGAGAAAATAACCCGATAGAGCACTGAAAGACTGTCAACTGTATATAAAGAGACATTGAGAATGAGATGGGATAACATAGTTGGATTTAACTGGATTACAATACAAACTGCCAAGCAAATGAAGCATCTTTATCAAAAATGAAATATATGTAAAATAACTACATAACAAAAGTCTACACTTACGTTTCACATTGATATTTATTGGTAGAGATTTTACAATTCCAATTTTATTATCAACAATGCAGATGTATTGACCAGAGTCAGCGGTCTGCAGCGAATGGAAGTGAAGTTCCTTTGATGCCCCCACTTGCTTTAATTCTCCATTGATGTGTTTCTTCCACTTATAAGAAAACGGTGTTGGTTTAGATTGAGTGTTGCATGCAAGAGTCAGCTTGTGTCCTGTAATCTGCTCCCCTTCAGATCCTACACTGACATTTTTAGGTGCATCTGCAAGCGCATGCCAAATGACACAATGAAATCAAGAATTTTCCTTTGTGTCCAAATTTATCAAGTATAATTACGCATGTTCAAAGGCTCACTTGACTGATCTTGAAATCGAATCTTAAAAACCTTTGGATATGAGTGTCTCATCGAGGTACAGTATGTTGAGAAATATAAATTTGTGCCATTATATTGATTTATCTTATTACAAAACAAATACAAAATGTTGTTAATAACGGACAAAAAGCCATTAGGAGTCCAGATGGGAGGTGATACAGTTAAGATGTCAGGTTGAATGTGGCGTCATAAAAAAAGGGTAGGCCTACATTTTTACACATTTTAGGCAATGGTAGATCTTTTAAAATACAACATAGAGCCGTGGAAACGTTTGACACATATTTGGAGTGGTCGTATAATTTTTCTGCTTCTGTAAATTCCATTAATTAAAAAAAAATTAAATGTATTAATAATTCATTATTTAAACTTGTCTTCATTTTCAACCCGTTTGACCTTCTTTCTTCTGCAGAACACGCAAGAAGGTGTTTTGAAGAACGTTAGTAAATGAAACCCGTTGGTCACCATTGACCTTCATTGGTTTTGTGTCCATATGTAAGTCAAAAAACCAATGGTTTTTGGTTACCAACATTCTTCTAAATTTATTTCAAAATTCCTATTTTGTGTTGAGCAGAAGAAAGAAAGTCATGCAGGTTTGAACATGAGGTTGAGTAAATGGTGACAGAATTTGTGTTTTTGGGTGAACTATCCCTTTAACTATTGTTGAAAAAATGCAATCTAATTAAAACAACAAATATTTTGTCAGTCATAACAAAAAACATTTCAATGAATAAATACTCACACAACAGCTCTTCTTCAGTTTTATTTGTTCCTTCTGAATTGTTTGCTTCGCATTTATAGACACCTGCATCCGACTGGCTCACATTCAGGTATATTGTAACCTTATTGTCAGATTGAATGATGCTCATTTTGCTCTCCCACATGCTTTTGAGGTCAGAGGGTCCGTTTACTGTAAGATTGGACGCAGGAGAGCTTTCAACTGTGCAGGTAATAGAGATCACTCCATATCCTCCTTCACTTTTCATGGTCAATATAGGTTGAGAAGGTGGATCTATAGAGTTTGAGAAGATTGGATGTATGTATACAGTATGTATATATATAGGTTGTTCGGGAAATCCTTGAATTTGTTAAATGTTTGTATTGTGTTCTTTTAGCAATATATGATGATCTCACAATAGGTAAAAATATATAAGATATGTCATTTTTTAATAATAACACATTGTTCAATGTTAAGGAGGCTGCGAAATGTGCTGTAGTTTTAAAGAATACTGATCAGAAAATGTCTGTTATTATACTATATGTCTGAAAATATCTAAATAAATACTTACAAAGAACGGTAACGTTTGTGGAGTTTTCTCCACTACCAATATAATTGGTAGCCACACACGTGTACTTCCCTTCATGGCGAATGGTCACTGCTTCAATGGTTAAGACTCCAGTTGTGTTTGAGAATGAGAGAGGTAAGGATTCAGATGCGGATGTGTGTTTCCAACTGTATGAGTTTGGTGGAGGGTTTGCATCAGCGAAGCAATTCAACTCTACTTTGCAGCCTTTTTTTAGAGAAGTTTTGTCATCGATCTTAATCCGTGGTGAATCTATAAAAATAACAAAATAAAAAAAAGTTGGCAGGCATCATTGTCTATAAACTCAGAATCAGCGTAAAAATATTTAGATATTAGCACGAAACGTCTCATTAAGCTTCATACAAAATACAATTACAACTGAAATGTGATGAATTGTGTTGAGAAAAGCCTGTCATGTCCTCGCTAAGCCTTAAAATGTATTCATTCAGCAGATGATGTCCGACGTGATAAATGAGCAACATTACACAAGCGATCCATTAATGAGCGCTATACAGCTGATATTTCATTACTTACCCAGTAATCCTCTTGAAAATGTATACATTACATCATACTTACACTTTACAGAAACCTGGAGTTTTTTAGATTCTGCTGTTGTTATTTCGTTGTAGACCTTGCAGTGGTAAGGGCCCTTATCTTCTGGTCTTATGTGACTGATAGATAATATCTGGCTGGTTTGTTGGTCTAAGATGGAATCATTAAAGTACCATTGAAACTTATGAACTGCTGGGTTACTGCTCCCTACTGAACAGCTCAGTTTCATCTCATCTCCTTCTTTGAGATTATAGATGTTGACAACAGGAGTCACTATGACATCTTTTGGACCATCTGAAAAATGTACAGACAAGAAATTAGAGATGTTATTAGAAGAACCATTTTTTACACTATTGTCCTCACTTATAAATGAGAGCGATGATCAACATTGAAATCATTATTAGGGTAACAAAATGACTTGAAATAAAATCTGTAAAAACAAACTTGCATTTAACATTGATGTCAATTGTATTCGATTGAACTGTCCCATGCTTGTTTTCAGCTTCACAATAGTATTTTCCGCTGTCTTCTGGTTTAACATCAACTAGTCTCCACTCAGCCGTATCTGATTTCTTTATCCTGCTTTGAAACCATGACATGGTGGCATTAGGCCGTCCTCTAGAGCTACAAGAGAGAATGACAGAATCTCCTTCCTTTATAAACTCAGAGCTCACTGTTGCTTTTGTCTCCTTTGGTGCATCTAGAAAAAACGCATTTTGAACATCTGATGAGTGTCGCATATACAATATATTTCATGTCATAAAATCACACTATTCTGTATCAGATAAACACAGGATTTATGAGTCAATCGTACACACTCACATTCTACAGACAGAGTGATATTTCTGTAGAGGCATCTGTCCTGAGTGTTTGCTGAGTGACAAGACAATATCATGTTGTCATCCTGCCATGTTGGCTTGAAGTTCAGTTTGGTTCTTTTTTCATTATTCTCTTGTTTTAATGATGATTTCACTCTTTCTGGTTTATGAAAAGTCCACTCAGGATAAAATGGGCAGGAATCAGAGGTTGAACAGTGAACACTAAATTCATCCCACTCTTTCACTGAATTCTTCATCTCTGAGGGTTCAATGTTCACCTTACAAGGATTGTCTGAAATCAGGAAAGAATATGTTGCAAAATGCTTGCAAAAAAAACCTTGAAGTCAGATTAGCTTTGGAAACCGTGGCATTGCTGTATTTCGGTCGTACTCTGCATTGATCTGGAAGTGATATAGAAACCCTACATAATTCTACACAATATGTACAAAATATAAACGAAACACAATAAAACACAGTCCATATACTGTATATCATTCAGCATTATGATGCTTTTTAAATGTTGTGAATGTACGAAAAAAGCTGCAAAAACATGTATTAACATTCATTTAAATGCTTAATTTAATTTAACAAATGTGGATGTTTGTTATGCAGAAAAACATTTATTATGTCGCCATCAGATAAAACATTGCTCACCTGTAACTGTGAGTTTCATATAAGCTTTGCTCATGTACTTGTCAATATGTGAATAAATGATTCTTAAGCTGTAGTTTCCACTGTCTGTCTTTTGTAGATCATTGATTTTTAAATCACATTTCCTCCGATCGTCTTTGGCTTCACCTGTGATGTATTTCACTCTACTCGAGTAACCTGGTGACTGAGGACGATCAGCTGTGTTACTGTACACGATAGTCCCAGTATATTCTTTTTTAACATCATCATATACTGGATCTTTAAACCACAGAAGTTTAAAGTTGTCATCATGTTGTCGATGTTTGTAGGTACAAGAGATGGTGACACATGACCCTTCTGCTCTTGTTTCTTCTGTTACTTTGATTTGTATGTTTTCTTCAGGTGAACCAGCGGTGGGATTGAACACAAGAGCTGCAGGAAAACAAAATAACTGACATGTTCATGTACTGTATATCAATAAACTAAGACAAATACGTTTATGTTCAGTATTTAATCCACATAATACGCACCAATCAAAAAGAAAGCAATTGATTCAGGAAACATCATCTGTCTGGACAGTTTATTCAGCATCTATAGAAAAACACATAACACATGGGCATTATTCATTTATCAGTGTTTTATCTCGAGAGGTTTGATGCTTGTTGTTGCATCTGTGGATGATTTAACGTGTATTTTGAAGATCGCAAGCGTGACCGTGTTAATTTTTTGTGATGCCTTGTAGAGCAGATTTTTGACATAGATGACTTTTTATTATTAATCATCAACTTTTTAACAAGCAATAACTTTTCTATAGGGTTTAATGTTTGCTCTTATTACTGTACATTTGTTGTGATCCATTTTTCACCATAGCACTACATTAATGAAACATTTAGCTTTCCTGTAGCTCAGTGGTTAGAGCATGGCACTGGCATTGACAAGTTCATGGGTTTAATGCAGGTTATTGCACATACTTAGTAACAAATGTATAGAATAACGCAATGTAAGTCGCTTTGGATAAAAGCGTCCGCCAAATGCATAAATTAACGTGTAAAAAGGCCTCCCACATTCACCCTTAAAACGTCCGTCGTGATTTTAGAAAATTAACTTACTACTAACTATTACACACAGTTTACAGCCAAACAGAATATGTACCAGTAGATCCACCATCCGCACTTCACGACCATGAAAAGCTCTGTAAAAACTAATAAAATGTAGTTTTACCTTCAACCTGAATCCGTTGTTCTCAACGGGGAACTCTGCAAACTTCAAATTAGATATAAATGGCTGCAAGAAACAAAAGGGGAATTCAGATCCCCCTGTGTATTTCTAATGCGTTACCTTTGCATACTGTACTTCAACATTCAGACATAAAAGAAATAGGCAAAATGACAGATTCCTGGCAGAGATAAAGAGAAATGCTCATTTCTGTTATTTGAGCGTGAAGCTCACTTCCTGTGTTAGTGGTTACTTCTGTATCAAACTGTTTTGAAAAAAATAGAAATGCATCTTAGGGGTCTTTCATGTTGGTAACAGTGCTTGCATGTTGTGATGAAACTCAAGAAGAAATATCTTCTATTATAATAACTTGCTGCTGAGTAAAACTTTATTCAGAGTATGTTTAGTTTAATTCAGCATGATTTACTGAAGATTTTGTATCTGTACTGAGATATTGTTTTTAAGATGCATGAAGACATGAAAAAAGAAAAAGCTTTTAACTTTCACTATTAAGTGAAATGGACAAGTGCAGAAATACTATTTATAATTGAGTTCCTGCTAAAGATCAGTATATGACCACACATTGAGGATGTTTGTTTTCACTTTCAACATGTCTACTAGCTAACTAATTAAAATCATATGCAGAAATGTCTTCAACTGCCTCTCAGATGTTCTCAGTTTGGTTGAAGTGCTGTGCCTTGGTAAACCAACACCCATGTACTGTAACTTCCGTGTAAAGATGACTGTCGACTGAATTTGACATGCGCATGAAGAGTTCATTTGCAAAAACAGGCAATTCATTTGTATTCATATGCATAAATCCCGTTTTTTTATTGTCCATTTTGTTTTTGAACTATACTGTACATGTCATCGTATTCAATTCAAATAAAACGTTTAGTAGAAAGTATCAAATAAAACTGTATGCATTCAAGAACTTCTGAAAAACACAATTTATAAGTTTAATATGCTTTACTGTTGCCCTTGTCGGATCACGTGTATCGCGGTACGTCAATGCTGTAACCGCCATCACTGACCGATAGAAAAATATGAATGATGTAAATGACACATGTGTTTCGTTGTTGTAAAAATGTACTTGGACGAAGACTGCACCAGTAATGTTTATTTTTCACTTGTTAACGTGTTTCTGAAAATGTGATTCTTCTGTAGAAACTGAAAACACATCCACCTGTAAGTAATGCAGCAATTGTGTCCTATGCACACTTTGCACTCGCTATTAAAATGCATGAGATGAAGTACACACATGTTAAACTATTTGCAACGTCCACACTCAAAATTGTTTGTTGATTTCCACTTTATTTGAACAAATCACTTTCATTTAAGACAATTGTGTATGTTTCTAGCTCAAACTTGCACAAAAAAGAAGCTCTTTGGTTTAACATGATTAGATCATGGACAGTGGTTCCACGTGTTTGAGTCGTGTTTCTTAACATGAAATTAATATGTAGATATAACATGAATGAATCAAGTCAACTCAACAAGATACTCTTCCGCACAACTCCTAAAACAGAATACAAAACTCTAATAACAAGCAACCATTAAATCAATGTTTAAAATGATTGATTTGTCATGTTAATGGCTTGAATTAAAACAACTTGTGCACACGCAATTCATGTTGAAAAAAAATGAAATTTCATCAAACCATTATTGTGATCAGTGTTTGCTTTAGTTGGGACCTTGATGCTTGACATTGCTCCTCCATTTCGCTTTCAATGCTTGTGAATGTGTTTAATAAAAGCCTATGTAGAAAGCATAAAGAAAGTGAACTGTCACAACAGGATGGTTATATTGTGATGGTTATTTGCCTTTTTTGGTGTGTTATAAAAAAAGAAGCAGCATTTAATTTGTAGTAAGTGATTTGTTTTTAATGATTGATTCATATGTTCTGGGCACAAAAATGCACAATATCGACAGGTTTAAACATCAACATTCATCACACAAAACTCAACAATGGTGACAATCATCAAACTCATCAGACAGACAGATCAACTGCAAGGCATGCTGGGAGACACGAATGAGTCTTGAACTATGATGTTACCCAGAATGCATTGCAGCATGAAGCTTTCTTTTGTTGATCGTCACCATTGTCATGTCTCATTGATTCGGCGATATATAATTTTCCTCTAGAAAATCACATAATGTTAACAAGAACACAACAAACTCATGAACAACATATCGACCCCAGTAACTTCACGATGACTGGATCCTGCGGGACCCTCGGTTTCTTTGCCGCAACAAATATATAACAAGACGATTTCAACAGGCAAAGAAAATCTAGCACTGATCACAATAATGGTGATTTGTTCTTTTACATGTTCATTTCATGTTGAGAAAACATGACTATATCGCTCCCTGAACTCTTTGTAAGTCACTTTGGATAAAAGCGTAGCTAAATGACTAAATCTAAATGTAAATGACTCAAACATGTGGAACCAGTGTCCGTGATTGAATAACGTTAAAACAAAAAGGCATTTTTTATATCGTTTCCGTTAGTCATTACATTTTTAAAGAAATACAAATCTGACACTTTACATTACTTAAGCACAGTTTATTATTGACAGCAAAAACAGTTCTGGAAGACAAGTAGGTAACAGAACATTGCATTCAACAAAATACATTTTGGAAAAGCATGTTGTCTGCCTTGCTTTAGTGAGCTTGCTGTGTTTGTTTGAACCGGACCAGTAGCTGTTTGTGATCAAAAGACTATTGAACTTCCGTGCAGGAAGCTTTTAAACTAAACTGTTGCTTGTTAAGAAGCTGCTATTCACACCTAGCCATCTAGCTTGAGTTTTCACCTGTAAAGCACTTTAAGGGGCGGTTTCCCAGACAGGGTTTAAGACTTGTCAAATGTTAGATCTTAAATGTTATCTTAAAATATATCAGTGCGATTGTGTTTGTCTCAAATTGCTCGCCCCATACTTTTTTTGGTAAAGTATGCGTTCAAATGCGCCCCTTTACCTTAACTGACTGCTCGAGGTCTACATCCCCTCCCATCATCATCGTTCTGATCACAGCGAGGCACCAAATCGCTTCCAAAAACCTTTACTCATTCTGTTCCCCTGTGGTAGAATGAACTGCCAGCCTCCACCCGAACGGCAGCATCCTTCACAACCTTTAAAAAACAGCTCAAAACATACCTGCTCCGCATTTATTTGACTAACCAATAACTGTCAAAAGAAATCAAACTTGATCATTCTCTCCCTTGCTTACTCCAGCTTTAATCCTCCTAGTAGCGTGGCCTTGTAAACTAACGGTACTGTTTAGCGTGTTGATAAAATGTTTATGCTCCCCTATAGGGTCGAGTTGGATAAAAGCATGTGGTAAATGAATGTAAATGTAAATACAGAAGTACAGAAGGCTGCGCAGTGAGTCTTTGAGAGAGAGAGTCACAAAAACGGAAGTTCAAAGAATTTATGTGTTCACGTGATTCATGGAGCCTTCAGAATGGTCCAGGAAGTTGTGTTTTCTGTTTAAATGCTTTCATTCTTTCATTTTTTATTCATTAAATGACTTACATCACAACTGGAGTGAATTTTGTCACAACTGGTTTGTGCAGCTGTAGCTGTATGCGTCATTGCTATGAAAAAAACACTCTCTGTCTGTCAATGGCTTTGCACAATAGCAATAGTCACTAGTAGTCAAAGGTCCACTTTATTGTAAATAGCCTAAGTCACAGCTATTGACCAATGAGCATTCAGAAGTGGAACTTTTAATTTTATTATAAATTGAAATCAATCTAGTTTTGGATTCAAGTTTAAAAGTGTGTATGTATTTTTATTAAACATGAAGAAATTTATCATTTTCATGTAACAGCTCAGCAGATAAATATATATATAATTAGTTTATTATTTTTTACGTCTTATTTGGACCTATAAAAACACCAAACTAATACAAATAGTCATACGTATGTATTGTCGCAAATCTGACTCCATTTTGTGGGCAACGGTCAACTTTCAACGAGCCAATCAGTACTTGATGAACAAACATTTTTTTCTCATTTCAGAAGTTGTTTCTCTCAGATATAAGTCACGATACAGAAGAAAAGACAATCGCTACTTCCGATTCATGCCGACTTTAAATTTGTCACTCCTTGGGTTTTTCTTGGATGTCAACAGACTGAAGTGGATAAGGGCAAAACTGGAGTGGTCCCTCAATTGGTTCTGCAGCTGTACAGAACATAATATATCATATTATCAAATTTCAAATGTCAAAATTTAAATCTTAATCTAAATCTACATCTACATCTAAATCTAAATCTAAATCTAAATCTAAATCTAAATCTAAATCTAAATCTAAATCTAAATCTAAATCTACATCTTCATCTACATCTACATCTAAATCAAGCAAATAATTCTCAATGAAACCAACATACTTACACTTTACAGAAACCTGGAGTCTGTTAGATTGTGCTGTTGTTATTTTGTTGTAGACCTCGCAGTGGTAAGAGCCCTTATCTTCTGGTCTTATGTGACTGATAGATAATATCTGGCTGGTTTGTTGGTCTAAGATGGAATCATTAAAGTACCATTGAAACTTATGAACTGCTGTGTTACTGCTCCCTGCTGAACAGCTCAGTTTCATCTCATCTCCTTCTATGAGATTATAGATGTTGACAACAGGAGTCACTCTGACATCTTTTGGACCATCTGAAAAATGTACAGACACAAAATCAGAGATGTTATTAGAAGAACTTTTTTTTCCCACTATTGCCCTCACTTATAAATGATGCGATGATCAACATTGAAATTATTATTAGGTCAACAAACATGTTTAGGAATGAAAGGCCTTAAAATGACTTTTTAAGTAAAATTACTTGAAATAAAATCTTTAAAAACAAACTTGCATTTAACATTGATGTCAATTATATTCGATTTAACTTTCCCATGCTTGTTTTCAGCTTCACAATAGTATTTTCCGCTGTCTTCTGGTGTAACATCAACTAGTCTCCACTCAGCCGTATCTGATTTCTTTATCCTGCTTTTAAACCATGTCATGGTGGCATTAGGCCGTCCTCTAGAGCTACAAGAGAGAGTGACAGAATCTCTTTCCTTTATAGACTTGGAGCTCACTGTTGCTTTTGTCTCCTTTGGTGCATCTAGAAAAAACGCATTTTGAACATCTGATGAGTGTCGCATATACAATATACTTCATGTTATAAAATCACACTATTCTGTATCAGATAAACACAGGATTTATGAGTCAATCGTACACACTCACATTCTACAGACAGAGTGATATTTTTGAAGAGGCATCTGTCCTGAGTGTTTGCTGAGTGACAAGACAATATCATGTTGTCATCCTGCCATGTTGGCTTGAAGTTCAGTTTGGTTATTTTTTCATTATTCTCTTGTTTTAATGATGATTTCACTCTTTCTGGTTTATGAAAAGTCCACTCAGGATAAGATGGGCAGGAATCAGAGGTTGAACAGTGAACACTAAATTCATCCGACTCTTTCACTGAATTTTTCATCTCTGAGGGTTCAATGTTCACCTTACAAGGATTGTCTGAAATCAGGAAAATAAATATGGCAAAATGCAAAAGAACCTTGAAGTCAGATTAGCTTTGGAAACCGTGGCATTGCTGTATTTCGGTCGTACTCTGCATTGATCTTGAAGTGATATTGAAACCCTACATAATTCTAAACAATATGTACAAAATATAAACATTTCAAACTTTTTTTAAATGTTGTGAATGTATGAAAAAAAACTGCAAAAACATTTATTATCATTCATTTAAATGCTTAATTTAATTTAACAAATGTGGATGTTTGTTATGCAGAAAAACATTTATTATGTCGCCATCAGATAAAACATTGCTCACCTGTAACTGTGAGTTTCATATAAGCTTTGCTCATGTACTTGTCAATATCTGAATAAATGATTCTTAAGCCGTAGTTTCCACTGTCTGTCTTTTGTAGATCATTGATTTTTAAATCACATTTCCTCCGATCGTCTTTGGCTTCACCTGTGATGTATTTCACTCTACTCGAGTAACCTGGTGACTGAGGACGATCAGCTGTGTTACTGTACACGATAGTCCCAGTATATTCTTTTTTAACTTGATCATATACTGGATCTTTAAACCACAGAAGTTTAATGTTCTTATCATGTTGTCGATGTTTGTAGGTCCAAGAGATGGTGACACATGACCCTTCTGCTCTTGTTTCTTCTGTTACTTTGATTTGTATGTTTTCTTCAGGTGAACCAGCGGTGGGATTGAACACAAGAGCTGCAGGAAAACAAAATAACTGACATGTTCATGTACTGTATATCAATAAACGAAGACAAATATGTTTATGTTCAGTATTTAATCCACATAATACGCACCAATCAAAAAGAAAGCAATTGATTCAGGAAACATCATCTGTCTGGACAGTTTATTCAGCATCTATAGAAAAACACATAACACATGTGCATTATTCATTTATCAGTGTTTTATCTCGAGAGGTTTGTTGCTTGTTGTTGCATCTGTGGATGATTTAACGTGTATTTTGAAGATCACAAGCGTGTTATGATGCCTTGTAGTCAAGTCAAGTCAAGTCAGCTTTATTTATATAGCGCTTTTAAAAATTTTCATTGTTACAAAGAAGAAGAAAACATTGACTATAAGCAAAACATAAAAGGTTATGCAAGTCAAAACACAGGTCAAATATAAGACACACTATAAATGCAGTAATAAAAAATTGCTACTCATCCACTTTTTTTATATCGACTATGCATTCCACAATTCGATGGAATTGCTGTATTTCATGAGGCTTCGAGGAAATATAAAGTTGCATGTCATCAGCATAACGGTGAAAGCTTACTCCGTGTTGCTTTATTATATCTCCTAGATGTAGCATGTATAATGCGAAGAGCATAGGCCCTAAGACTGAGCCCTGTGGTACACCGTACTGGACTTGCGATTTGCGTGATACCTCATTGTTTATTGCTACATATTGAAAACTATTGCATAAATACGATCTAAGCCATTTCAAAGCTATTCCCTTAATGCCGACATCATTTTCGAGTATATGTAGGAGCCTGCTGTGGTCAATGGTGTCGAATGCAGCACTAAGATCTAGCAGCACCAATAAGGAGATACAACCTTGGTCGGACGCCATAAGCAGATCATTTGTTACTCTAATCAGAGCAGTCTCTGTACTGTTATGTGCTCTAAATCCAGACTGGAAATCTTCATTTATGTCATTCCTTTGGAGGAAGGTACATATTTGAGTAGAGACTACTTTTTCCAGAACTATAGATAAGAAAGGTAGATTTGAAATAGGTCTGTAGTTAACTAGTTCTCAAGGGTCGAGATGTTTTTTTTAGACAAGGGGCCTTATAACAGTCACCTTAAATGCTTTAGGCACATGTCTTAATGTCAGAGATGAGTTAATAATGCTAAGTAGAGGATCTATAATTTCCGGGAGCATCTCTTTCAGTAGATTTGTAGGTGTAGGGTCTAACATGCATGAAGTTGATTTAGATGATCTAATGATTTTAGAGAGTTCATTGTGATCTATAGTAGAAAATAATCGCAATTTCTCCTTAGGGGTGCTGTAGTTAGTTGTTTGTTCAGAGGGTTTCACTTCTGGTTGCATAGTTATAATTTTTTCTCTAATATCTTGGATTTTATTTGTGAAATAGTTCATAAATTCATCACTGCTATGCTTGTATACAGAATCAGAAGTCGCTGACGATTTATTTTTGGTTAATTAAGCCACTGTATCAAATAAAAACCTAGGGTTATGCTGGTTTTCTTCTATTAGTGATATGCGGATCTAGATGTTCTTTGGGCTTTCCTGTATTTTCTAATAATATCCTTCAATGCAGTACAAAATAATTATAATTTAGTTTTCTTAAAGTTGCGCATTTTTCGTGCCGCTTTCTTTAGAGCCTGAGTATGTTCATTATTCCACAGTGTCGGTTTGTGATTTTTAATCTTCTTTAAGCGCAGAGGAGCAACTATGTCTAGCGTTTCCGAGAAGGTGGCATTACAATTTTCAATGGTAAAGTCAAGATATTCAATGTTATTACTCATGCTAGAGATTTGAAACAATTCAGGCAAATTATCAAGAAACTTACCTTTTGTAGTCGAAGTTATTGTTCTACAATATTTGTAACTTGGAGTTTGATTTGCACCATAGGTTAGTGAAACAAGCATGATACCAGATAATGATCCAAAATGTCTTCGCTCTGCTGAAGGATTTTTACATCGCCCACGTTTATACCATAAGACAGTATTAAATCTAAAGTATGATTACGAAGGTGAGTAAGTCCTGACACATGTTGACTAACGCCCATGGAGTTAAGAGTGTCTTTAAAAGCCATTCCTAAAGCATCTGTATCATTATCTACATGGATGTTAAAGTCACCAACAACAAGGACTCTGTCTGCAGCCAGTACTAGTTCTGATAAGAACCCACCAAATTCTTTAATAAAATCTGTGTGGTGCCCTGGAGGCCTATTTACAATAGCCAGAATACATTTTAAAGATGTTTTATCCTTAGTATCAGGTGTTAATACATGAAGTACCATGACTTCAAAAGAATTGTATTTAGGATTAGACTTCTGAGAAATGCTAAAAGAGTTACGGTAAAGTGCAGCAACACCTCCCCCTCTGCCTTTTAGGCGAGGCTCGTGTTTATAATAATAATCTTGGGGGACAGACTCATTTAAAGCAATATAATCATCTGGCTTTAGCCATGTTTCTGTCAGACAGAGCATGTCTATTTTATGATCGGTTAACATATCGTTAATAAAAAGTGCTTTATTAGAGAGAGATCTAATATTTAGCAATCCGAGTCGTAACAGTTGATTATCTGTATTTTGTTCATGTTTAGTTAGTTTAACGTTAATTAAATTACCTTTGAGAGGTTTACGCATTAATTTTATGTTTGCTAATCCAATCTTGTAGAGCAGATGTTTGACATAGATGTCTTTGTATTATTTATCATCAACCTTTTAATAAGCAATTACTTTTCTATAGGGTTTAATGTTTGCTTTTATTAAAGTACATTTATTGTGACCCATTTTTCACCATAGCACTACAAAAATCAAACATTTAGCCTGTAGCTCAGTGGTTAGAACATGGCACTAGCATTGCCAAGGTCATGGGTTTGATCAAAGGGTATTGCACACACTTGCATAGAATAATGCAATGTAAGTCGCTTTGGATAAAAGTGTCTGCCAAATGCATAAATATAAATGCACATTCACCCTTAAAACATCCCGTCGTGATTGTAGAAATGAACTTACTACTAACTAATACACACAGTTTACAGCCAAACAGAATATGTACCACCAGATCCACCATCCGCACTTCACGACCATGAAAAGATCTGTTAAAAAACAAATAAAATTTAGTTTTACCTTCAAACTGAATCCGTTGTTCTCAACGGGGAACTCTGCAAACTTCAAATCAGATATAAATGGCTGCAAGAAACAAAAGGGGAATTCAGATCCCCCTGTGTATTTCTAATGCGTTACCTTTGCATACTGTACTTCAACATTCAGACATAAAATAAATAGGCAAAATGACAGATTCCTGGCAGAGATAAAGAGAAATGCTCATTTCTGTTATTTAAGCGTGAAGCTCACTTCCTGTATTAGTGGTTACTTCTGTATCAAACTGTAGAAATGCATCTTAGGGGTCTTTCATGTTGTTAACAGTGCTTGCATGTTGTACAGAGTGATGAAACTCAAGAAGAAATATATATTCTGCCGAACACAATTTATGAGTTTAATTTGTTTTACTCTTGCCCTTGTTGGATCAGGTGTATCGATGATCGTCTTGCTTTATCTTGCGTCAATGCTGAAATCAACAACACAAATATTAATCAAATAACTCTTTTAATAGTGATGTAAATGACATATGTTTTTGGTTGTTGTTGTAAGAAAGTACTTGTATGGATGTAGACTGCACCAGTAGCCTTATGTTCATTCTCGCTTGTGTTTGGGAAATTCGATTTTGCTTTACAAACTGTTAAAACGCGTTCACTTGCAGGAAGTGTAGCTAATGTAGAGATTATGACAGATGTAATGTATTTATTGTTATATTTTCGTGTCTCGCATACACATTAACGGCTTGAGTCTTTAACTAAACCAAAGCAATTGCAAAATCAGGCTATACCTCCTGAAAGGGTTAACTCAAGACCAGGGCCGGATTGGGACTCATTTTCAGCCCTGGAGTTTCATGCCTTAGACCGGCCCACTTTAGTTTACGACTGACTATATTAAAATAATGATAATTAAAACCTAAGTCTGCAATAGCGCACTGTTCTCTACAGCCTTGAATTCATTGTCATTCAGAGAAAATACAGTAGCCTAAGTTTTGCTTCACAGTGAATAGCCGGACAGTATCAGAATCTATTTTCTTTAAGAATTAGTGTTCATAAATATCCAAACATTGAAATAAGGGAAAAATATAAATTACAAAAGATTAAAATAAAATGTATTGCACTGTCTAATGACACTATAATTTATTTAAATGAAACGTCTGCTATACAACTTCAAATATTTTTTACAAATATGAGAACATTAGTTAAATAATAAAACTGTTAACTGACTTTTTTTCACAATGATTTCTAATGATTGTTTCGTCTCTTTTTCCTCTGCATAAGTGCTTCAAGGAAACATGGACAACCCTAAAACATTAATTAACGCCTGAGCAGAGCACTGGTCTCTGCAACTTTATCTATCCGGGCGCTCTAACAATGAGCTAGCTTGCACCTATTGAGACATGTGAATTGTTTGCAGACAACTTTGTTTTGACCGGCCGCTAGCATCTTGCAGTGCTCCTATTCCTAAATACCTTAACGTTAGCTAACCGGCCGTCTCACCGTCTTCATTTGTTTTGAGAAAAAATGTGGTCGGCTTAGAACATTTGGCCACGTCAGTTTCCAGAGCTTTCTTCCTTTTTATTCTGGCCTTTTCAGCGCCGCCTTTGCGCTTTCTGTCATCCATTTTTATTTCTGACGGTTTTTTATTTTGAGCGACTTGCAGTGGCGCTGTCGGGGGCGGGGCCAGGGAGTCAAAAGATAATCACGTCATCATTAACCTGCAGGCTGCGCTCTGAGTGGGGCTGCGAAAAAATATGAAATAAAAAGATTAGGGCTGCTGTGAGTGAAGGCAGCCTAGGGAAAGCCACATTTCAACCGTGACAATACCAGCCCTCGCGGCCAAAAAAACTGATTAGCCAATCCTGGGCTGCTCAAGACTGTAAGATAATGCACACACAGTACTGATCGAAAACCAGTAGGGGTCGCCCTTCTCCATTTTTCTGTCAATGGTTTACACTTTGGACTTTGGAATGCATGAGATGAAGTACACACATGATGTGAAACAATTTGAAACGTCCATGAGAACGTAGAGGGAACGATTTCCATAGACATTTAAGCTTTGGCACTTTATTATAAGTGGTTAGTTGTGACATTTTTAACGAAATAAAAAAATATTTTATAATATTCACAGTTTATTCGAGAAGAACAGTTATGAATGCCAGCTATAGACAGGTAGACAAAAAATTCATTCAGATTACACATTATGTGAGTGTATTCACTGTGTTGTTAATATAGTATTATAATGTAATTACACATTGCTTGTTATATGTCTGTTTGTGAGTACACCTATTTTCAACAATCATTAACAGTTTAGACGGTTTTATTGTATGAATATTGGCTTAACATACTGTCTTTGTAAATTCTCCTTTGGAGGAGAGGAGGGAGAGACACGCTCTGTAGCCATGCAGAGATGTAGCCTAAACATGTTTATGGCATGCTCTTATAACAGAAAACATCTTTCAGTAAACCAAAGTAAACAGAGTCATTGGATTTTTTATCTTTATTATCAAGGAATACAATAAATGGGACCAGTCACAATTTTTTTTTTACTGTTGTACGATACAATCCATAAAGCGACACAGACAATAACATTAACAATAAAGCCTATGTCGTCATATCTATGAGAAAATTACTCGGACATTATGTGCTGTTCCATTCATGAACATGACGTAAAAACAACACAAGATTACAAAATGCTAAATTTGCTAACTTTTAAAAATACATGCAAGCACGTTTTCAGCGGTTTCTGGTAACTGTGACACTTAAACTCACAGCTGAGATGCAACACGACTCCTCTTGTGAAAGTCTTTTTCACTGTACTACCACAAAAACCTTTGTATAGTTCCTCATGCTTGACCTTTCAGCGCATCTGTATTCGAATAAAGCGACTCTTCCTCATTCTGTTCATTCTGAAGGGCTTGCCGTCCCTTCCCATCCCTCCTGACCTCTGCGTATTCTGTGTCCATTGACTTGCTCTCTCTCTCCTCAGGTGATTTGTTCTTTAGAAGCGAGTAATCGATTGCGGCATAATTGACGTCTTCTTCTCCGCCTGCTGCACCGTCTTCTTCACCTGCATTAGTCTCTTCTGCTCCACCTGTCGACTCCACCGGTGTGTTTGACATCCCTGCATCAGATTGGTTATGAAGAGGCGTCTGTTCATTAGTTACAGTCAGATCGATGTCCGTCTGCACCATCTAGAACAGAGAGAACATCACATATTTCACAAACCAGAGTGAAAACAATGGTATATGTCCTCCGTAGACATTCATTACGTCCTAATGGCCGGCTTGTTTTTAGAAATACATTCACATGGGAATAAAACAAGTCCAAGTAGTGTTGTTATTTTATTCCTTCCTTTAAACCTGTCTTTAAATCAACTGCAGAGTCTGCGGGTGCCGTCTGCACTTTTTTGGCTCTGTGGAGAAAATAGAAACAAAGCATTTGTCACACGTCTGAAATACTGAATAAAAATAGTTTGTTGATTCATTTTTGCTGCTTTTTTAAGCTTGTTGGTAAATGTTACCTTTTGCAGGACACCCAACAACACAGAATCAAAGAGAAGATGACTGCTGAGGTTGCCATTCCCATCAAAAACACGTGTGTTGTTGTTTTTGCCATAAAGTCTTGAAATGCTTGCAACAAAGATCCCATCAATGAAATATATATTCAGAAAACATGTAACTCATTAAGTATACGGTCCCAATGGATAGAGGTGCAAGGCTTTTGAAGGTTGACAAATTTAACTGGTGACCTTAGATAGGTGCTCATACCTGCAATATTACGGTTGACATTCTGATCATTTGTATCATTCCTGGTTATGCTTTGATTTTCAAGATTGTCAGGATTTTTGATTTCATATGAATTATCTAAGACATGACACATATGCACGTGTTAAGACTACAGTACAAATGCACAATGACCTGTCCCGGGTCTTTGGCAAATCAATTAAACATGACATTTACTGACAGTAAGTGGATTCAAGAATCAAATTGAGTTTTTACTTACTGATGACGTTGATGTTGATAGATGTGATCAAAAGATCATTCATGTATGCCGCCACACACAAGTATTTTCCTCCATGCTTCTTGCTTACATTGTTATAATTGAGATTTTCTTCTGAAATGTTTTTTAATATACCAGAGGTTTCAATAAAAACCCATAAAGGACCAGAGGAGGCCGGGTGACTGTCAAGAGTGCAGCTGAGGTTGAGGGTATCTCCCTCCTTCAGTGTGACAATGCCCAGAATTCTGAGAGCCTTTACATCTGAAAAAAACACCTTGTAATATGAAATAAGAGCTTTTAGGTTGAACAACATTAAGTTCATGTCTTAGAGTCTGAGAACAGACTGAAGAGCTTAGTTCTCAACAATTACAAACATTAAAGTAAATAAATCGTTTTGTTTTGTGACCTAAAAGACGATATCATTTATTAAATGTGCTTAATGCTTCAGTTCATCGTTACAACAGCAATTATTTTCTAGTAGTTGGCATGAACATAGAATTGTAACTCACACTTAACTTTAATAGTCTTATTGGCGCTGATGTTTGTTATATTTCCATAGCTCACATCACATCCAACAGTAGCGTTGTGTAGTTCAGAGGTTGGTGTTAAGGTCAAAGTTGAGTTGTAGAATCCTTCAGAGGTGGTCGATGTGGTGACATTGTTAACATCAGTGATCTCTCCATCTCTTTTCTTGATCCACCATGTGATGTGTGGAGGAGTTTCAGGGCACGGAGACGGTGCTGAGCAGCTCAGGTTGGCCTGTTCACCTTCTCTGAGAGGAGGAACCTCCATTACAGGTTTATCTGCCAATAGAAATACACAGAGAGGTAAACCGTCAATCAAACTGTTGTGTATAAGAGCTGGAGATCTAAATCTAGTCTAAACATTAATGTCATTTACAGAATCATCTATTTTAAATGAATCTTGCGTCAGGTGGCTGTCAGCAGTGTTTTAACTTATTTATATAGGAAACCATGAGCTCTATGCAATGTACTTTGCAACAGTTCCTCGGCTAACACTTTAAAATCTTAAATGAAAGAATTAGTTTATAACTCTGACATGAGAAAGAACTGAAAGAAAAGAATCAAGAAAGAGAAGGTGGAACTTTTTTAACTTCGTCAAACATGAGCAGCGTTACCTTGAATGATGAGTTTTACTTTACGGCTCAGTTTGTTTTGATGTCCCGCTTTGAATTTATAGTCTCCCTCATCATCTGCTTTTATATCTGACAAAATAAAGCCGCAGTTCTGTTTGCTCGGATCAGATTCAAGCATCTTAAGCCGTTCTCCTTCAAAACTTTGTTCAGTTTTTTTTTTTGGTACATTTTCAAATGTGAACGTGTCATTTGAACATTGGACTTGTTTGTTACATTTTTTCCACATAATTGTATCTGTAGAAATTGCTTTGTCTGGATAAGTGAAGGTGCATGAAACAAGAGCACATAATCCTGGCACTGCAGTTATTTCTGCTCGAGTGAAGTTGAGGGTCCAGCTGGTTTTCTCTAATAATAAAGCACAAAATCACTTATGGTAAATAAATAAAGTCAACCTAAACCATTGAAACAAAAAACAGTCCAATTTATAAGCCATACCTGTACATAAAATATTTACTATCGTCATCAAGAGGATTGTACAACTTGAGATGATCTGCATTGTAAATGTGTGTTCCACAGATCTGCACAGAAAGGCACATTACTCGAGTATTTTGAAACAAACAATTTATTCAAATTCAGTCAATAAAAACAGACTATTTTAACCTTTTCTCCAGGGAACTCCTTCACGTTGCTCTGAGAAGTGCAGAGGTGCAGATGTAGAGAGTTTATAGTTCCTCTGTGGTGTCACTTCCTTGTTAAGCTTCAAATGATGCACAAGTATGGAAGGGCCGTTGTTGCATACAAAACTGAGAAATAGAGAAACACAGAAGTGATAAAAACTAACTTTTCACATAACATTGAGGTTTTAAAGTTAACTACATGTAGTTTATCAGTCGGGGTGTAAGTGTGAAAGCGATATGTGCTGATGTGTTGAGTGTGAGCGATAAAACTCCTGCAGAATGAAATGTGTTTAAACTGAACAAGTCATTTGATAGAATTCACTTAAATAAAGAGAAACAAACCATGTACTAAGGATTTAAGACTTAAAGGTTGGCTTGCTGTTTGGTCTCTGCATAATCTCAAGAAAGTGAAGGAATGTTACTGTAGCTGATGCCACATTACAATTAGGTGACGCAAGTAAACATGTGAACAAGCTTTGCAGTCAATGTTTGCACTCATGTAGCAACTTGAACACTCTCAAAGTACGTCAATATGCAAATAATAGTAATATTTTATATGCATACAAATTGAAAACAAAAACAGAAGTCTTGCACAAATCTTTATTTATATCTGAGTGTTTTAGTCAAATTCTTCTGCATTTTGGTCCAGCTTGTATGTGACATTTCAATGGTAAAACATGTGAAAGTACAGTATATAAAACATTTTTACTTGGCAAAGAAAAGCACTTGATTCTTCTGAATTCTTAACGGTTCTCTAAAGCAGATTGGCCTGCACACACTCCAGAAGACATTGCAGTGTGTTTGAAAATGTTTATAGCGACCTCTGTTGACTCATCCGGTCATGTGCAAACTGAAGAGGATCCAAGGTGTTTGCAATGAAAGTCTTGATGTAACTCATGGTGATTCTCTCAAGCATCGCTATTGGTGTCAGTATAACGGGCTGGAAGTCATCGAGGGAGGCTGCTTTACTGTTTTTTATGCGGTGGAAAGATGAATTTTTCCAGCTCCATAAGTGCATAAAAAGAGAACGCTGTATCCAAAGTGTGCATAGAAGCTGAAGAGCTGCCAGACTTTCAGATTAAATACTGAATAAATGTGTTACCAGTAAATCTGTGCTAGAAGAAATCTTCCATGAAGTATATGTTGAAAATATTTGTTTTAACAAAATAAAAACGTGTAGGCCTACATCGAAATATATTTTTTAAGTATATACAACTTAAGTGGGAAATTGTTCTTTTGAAAGTAATTGGCAAATAATGACACTTTTAGATTATTCAACACCGTTTATAATAGTAAAATCAGTTTAGAAAGAAACTTGATTGAACAAAAATAGAAGTTACACTCTTTTTATTATAAGTCACACATTTTGCCCATCAAATTACATTACACCTAATACAAAAAATGACATTTATATTATACATTTATTGCATTCTCTGAAGATAGGACCTTGCAAAAATAATGCTTTAAATTCCAATACAATCAGGACTGTAACCGGACAACAGTTCTCCAAATATTTATTAATTCGCCTAAATAAAGGCTTATTTTAATAAGAAATGTCTCACAGAATCACTACGATGAAGCACGAGGTGGTGGTAAATAAGTTGTGAATGTGAATTGCGTATGTATTTCTCCTAGAAATAGAAAATCAACTCAGCAAATGTTTAACAGATATTGAAGCTTTGAACTAATGGGTTTTCATGGATGCCCTGTAAATATTACACCGAACAACCTGTAGGATTTGCATTTACTTTTGTAAAGTAAACTTCACATCCGAAACGAAGTCAAATCTACTCAGTTTTTTAATAAATTCAATTTGAATTTGTGAATAAATCAAGCTTAATTTTTACCTGTATGTACTAAAAAAGTTATGCAAATCTAATTTGATTATTCCACATAAGTAAAGAAAACGTGTTTTTTGTGTAGGTCTGGTTATTATTTGTTTAGTAAATCTAACTTAACTTTTTAGTAAAAGTGCACTTTTTGCTCACATGTACGGAGTTGAAATGTATTCATGAGGAAACCATGAGATCTGTGTTACGTGATTTGCAACACCAGTTTACGTTCTGAAATCCTGTGCAGAATGAGTTTAGCATCGCACTGACAGAATAAAACTGAATGAGAAGAATCAAGAAAGAGAAGGTAGAGCTTTTGAACATGTGCAAACATGAGCAGCGTTTTCCTTATAATGTATACATTTATACCACATGACAGACTTTGCATTGTCTGGCTATGTGAAACGAGAGCACATACTCCTGGCACTGCAGTCACATTTTCTGGAGAGAGGCTGATGGCCTGGTGCTCATTTTCTTGACTGTAAATAAAAACTAAATAAAGCATAACGTTAACTAATTATGATCATGTAATACAGACTATATACAATCAATGAAAACCATTAACACATGAAACAACACTGCAACTTAAAAACACAAAGTACCTGTGCATAAAAACGTTAAGATCAGCATACAGAAGACTGTACAACTTGACATGATGTGTGTTCCAAAGATCTGCACAGAAAGGTGCATTACGTGAGCATTTTAAACAAACCGTTTATTCAAATAGCATATCAGACTTTGTTGGAGGGCCCAAAGGCAGCCCGGACCCGGAAGGATGCATTGACACGTCAGGATGTGCTGAGCAAGTTGTGTCGTAGTGTTAATGGACGTGCGAATTGTGACTTAACGCTTCTACGAGTTGTGTGGATCTGGACCTACTATACCAGCAACTGGCTGGCTCTCCGAGAGGACTGCAAACTGTGAAAGTCATCCGGGCCCCAGTCACGTGGTCTTGTTTGTTGAAGGAAAACTGGAAAGTGTATTTTAATTATTAAATGTATGAGTTTAGGACATGTATGAACGGCTGTGTTAGTTGGAGATTGGCAAATCATATCACTGTGTGAATCGAATATTGTGTGCTCACAACTCCAATGGGGAAATGTGCGGGGTGCAGTGCTTCGAGTAACCACTAGATTGTAGTGTTGTGCCGTGTTAACTGTATTTGCCATTTGTACTGGAGTCACACAAAGCTGTTGTTGCTTGAACTTGATGCATATATCTTACATTTTTCTATTTATCTAAACAATCTTTCAATAAATGTGATATATTTTTCTTAGGATTCCGGTTTACTATGTACCCGTCGTTCTCCTAAAGCGTATTCTCTTTAAATCGATCCTCAGATTAGATGATTAGATTCAACTTTATTGTCATATACAAGTACAGTGTAACAAAATGTAATTTAGGTCAAACCAGAAGTGCGATAACCAAGTGCAGGATATACAGTTAGAATAAATACAGAATACAATATTAGAAAAATACTATACAACATGGACTAAGAAAATACTTTACAGTAGGTATGTTCAGAGAAATTGACAGTAGATTTGTACTTTGAACAATATATACAGCTGACTATATACTAAGAGGAGAAACGTACAGGTGGTTATGAGCAGATAATAACTGAGACTAAAGGGGGTTTAATTATTAAGTATATTTTATGAACCATTACGTTTTTATCATTGCGCAAATTGATGAGCATGTAAACATTTGTGACCCTGTTTTATAACCCAGGCTAAAGTCTCTGAAAATCTAACTTATTATAACAATAAGGATCAAATATTAAATTCAAGTGTTAATTTCAAGATTTCAATCTTTAAAATGGCATTATTCAGTGTTATATATTTCACAGAATATTCAGTAGGATGGTGAGAAAACAGTAAAAAGTATGAATGGCTAATTTAGTAAGTAAATTAGTTTTGTGTTTATGTTCAGAGCATTTTAATTGTACATTACATTTGTTGTTTGAATGTTGTCAGTAGTTTTTTATTGACAAATATTATAATCAGGTTTATATTAAGAGTGCATTCCCCTAGCCACAGAGCCTACAATACTTACATATATATATAATAGCCTGATAAAAGATAATATCGTGTTTATACATACATTTACATTTTTCCATTTTAAGACGCTTTTATCCAAAGCACATGTAGCATTGGTAATGCAATGCTCTTACCACTGAGCTACTGAGCAACAGGAAAGCTGTATATATATATATATATATATATATATATATATAATACCACAGAACCCTGTGCTGTTAAAGGTTTTGTTTGTGATATGAGGGTCTAGTCTTCACCGCTGACCTAACTTCTCTTTTTTTAGGTTTGTGGTAAACACATCTTAAAGTAGTTAGGAGTTGTCATCATTTACTCACATCATTGCAACTTACTCCTGCAAAACACAAACGTTGTTAACATAAAATGTATATGAAATTCATTAACAACGACTTCCTTTCTCTGCTGCATTTCAAATGTTTTCTTTTATTTCATGTGAAATAGATCAAATTAAATGGTACTCAGAGACAACATGAGATGTTTTGAAATGAATTTTGTGCAGTTGGGCGTGATACACACTTCCTTAATCGGTGTTTAGATCACAGTTGACACTGTGTAGTTTGGCCTGTGTTTTTGCAGCTCCTCGTGCATGCCTACATAAGATGAAGCTGGAAGTTGCACATAGCAGCGAAGAAGGAAATTAGACTTAAAGCTTGTAGACAGAATTCTCTTTCACTCTGTGTTAGACCATAAAGAAAAAAACATTGTAGCATATCTGATCTTTAAATGCTTTAAGATAGCAGCAGCAGTACAATATAAAGTACAAATTAAATACTTGTGTTTTACAGCTATTATCATTTGTACCCCAACACATGTGTTCTACTGTTTTTCTGTTACCGTAGCGACCACTTTCTCAGCATCCGCACCCATGTCGTCAATAGCAGCATTGAGCGCATGTAGCATAACGGTAAAAGATCGACCAACGGACCTGGTTTGGCTCGGCATGGCCAGGTCCACAAGTCTTGCTGTAGCGGTACTGGTTTCCTTTTCGGCCTTTGCAAGACATCTTTTGACCTCACTCTTGCTGACCTCAACAGAAAGAGCACATGACCTCAGAGCCTTCAGCCTGGATGGGTCAATACCCCGATGCCTTGCCATTCGCAGCAGAGAATCATCATACAGGCAAAGCGAGATCTGAGCCTTCGACAAAATCCTTACGGCCACGGTAGCGTCCACCATGGAGGCCACAAAGGGCACTGGAATGGCAGAAACCCCACAAGATAAAGATGCCGCTGCCCACACCAGCGCCTTAAACGCGTCTTTCTTCTGGTTGACCAAGGGGATGGAGAAAGCGGGCAGTGCCAAAATAAAAGCATGTGCCCTGATTTCTGGAAGGTCGCCTCGCATCACCTCTAAAAACGTTAGGAAGTGCAGTTTCTCCAAAGCAGATGGGTTAACAAGGAACACCTTTGGTAGTGGAACCCCTTGAGTTTTAAGCACGTCCAGACTCCCTATCTTCTTCGTTTCCAGTGTTTTCTCTGTATCCTTTATGGAGGCTAGTAAGACAAAGTAAACCGTCTCCTTTTGTAGAGACCGAAGTTCCCTCCACAGTGCCACACTGTTCACACTTGGACTCTCTGTGAATGTCAAAATGATGGCGTTGTATCGCAAAACTTTGTAACGGTCTATATAATCCTCTGCTTCAAAATGAGAATCGTTGGGGACGGATGGCACATCCCAGAGCCGAAAATCCGGATGCTTGGGATTGGGAAACACAGCGAGTTCCTCCGGGGCAGCAGAAGATGGAACATGAGCCGCTTCTTCATCTTCCTGGCCGAGTCCTCGAAGAGAGTTTATAAAAGCAGCTTTTTCAGCACTTCTGTCACCAGCGACTGCAATGTTAATTCTGCTGATCAGCATGTCCTCCACGGCATCTTTTATATCTGAAATATTGTTCTTCTCTATGGATTCCTTAAGGGTTTCTAAAAGGTTAAGACTCCTCAGCACATCGGCCATGGGTGAAAAATGACAGATAATCTACAAATAAACAAGACAAATTGTATTTTAGGTTCTGTTTTATATCTATTGAATGCTGTAAGACATGTATTTTGTAAATGTACAACATATATACAAGATATTTATATAAATGTCAATGTTACATTTCTATTTCATTTTTAATGGCATTGATTACAGAATTATGCATATGACAAAAATAATCAAAATACCTACACTTATACTAAAGAACCGATATATGTATTATACGAATACAGCTTAAGCATTTGTGATTTTTTTACTTATAAGGATAGCAAATAAAACAAGTCTTAGTCAACTGAAACACATACCTTTCAGATCATAAATGATGATGGCCGGAGTGGTAAACCGCTGAAATTATTAAAACACACGAGAAGGATATATTCAGGTGGTGTGAGCTTTACATGCTGACACTCTCACGAGCTATTTAAGGATTCCCTGTAGACGGTGGAACATTCTAATCCTGTTATCCGAGGCATAATCCAAAACATGGCATCTCATAGAAGCTGTGAACAATGTAAACAACAGCACGGTGTCAATAATGGAGTCCATTTCACCCTGTTGAAAACAACAGCATTTGCTGGTTAGGTATGTTTTGATGCGTGTTTAAGATGGTGTAAGCTGGTCATGTGCTGGTCCTTAGCTGGTTTAAGATGGTCAACCGGCATCAAAACAAACCTAACCCGGCATGTGCTGGATTTTTCAACGGGCTGTTGCTCCCCTTTAACTGTTTAATTGACTCTTTTCTTAGATTGTTTAAAATCATGTTTTTCTTCTACCACCATACTTGACGGTGCAATAACACAAACCACAGCTGTGTCCCGATCTTCTGTATACTGCCATATTTTGGGTCTGAACAATAATTGTAAAACGGTCCGTTCTGGTCCTTGATTCGAGTCGATTTCTAAGCCGTTATAAAATACACAGATTTATAGATGCTGACCGCATTACACAGCCTAAATATCCCTTTTTTTACAAAACCTTGCTATGCATATGTTTGAGCCGTGCCACAACGCCCTTAGCTGTTATAAAATGCACTGAAGATTTATTAATATGTTTTTATCAAATAACTATATTCATCAAATTTGATTAATAAACATGGTATTCAGAAGTGAATTTGTTCTCTTTATTATCAAGGAATACAATACTCTTGTACGATACAATCTGTAAATCAACACAGACAATAACAATAAAGCCTAATGTCTAAATATTTATGACAAGATGACTGGAACACAAGATTACAAAATGCTAAATTTGCTAACTTTTTAAAATACATGTTAGCACGTTTTCAGCGGTTTCTGTGACCCTTAAACTCACAGCTGAGATGCAACATGACTCCTCTTGTAAAACGATTTTTCACTGTACTACCACAAAAACCTTTGTATAGTTCCTCATGCTTGACCTTTCAGCGCATCTGTATTCGAATAAAGCGACTCTTCCTCATTCTGCTTCTGGTCTTCAGTGTGGTCATGTTCATTCTGAAGGGCTTCCCATTCCTTCCAATCCCTCCTGATCTCTGCGTATTCTGTGTCCATTGACTTGCTCTCTCCCTCCTCAGGTGATTTGTTCTTTATAAGCGAGTAATCGATTGCGGCATAATCGACGTCTCCTGCTGCTGCCACGCCTCCTTCACCGTCTTCTGCTCCACCTGCTTTACCGTCCTCTCTTCCACCTGCTTCAGTCTCTTCTGCTCCACCTGCTTCACCGTCTTCTTCACCTGCTTCAGTCTCTTCTGCTCCACCTGTCGACTCCACCGGTGTGTTTGACATCCCTGCATCAGATTGGTTATGAAGAGGCGTCTGTTCATTAGTTACAGTCAGATCGATGTCCGTCTGCACCATCTAGAACAGAGAGAACATCACATATTTCACAAACCAGAGTGAAAACAATGGTATATGTCCTCCGTAGACATTCATTACGTCCTAATGGCCGGCTTGTTTTTAGAAATACATTCACATGGGAATAAAACAAGTCCAAGTAGTGTTGTTATTTTATTCCTTCCTTTAAACCTGCCTTTAAATCAACTGCAGAGTCTGCGGGTGCCGTCTGCACTGTTTTGGCTCTTTGGAGAAAATAGAAACAAAGCATTTGTCACACGTCTGAAATATTGAATAAAGATTGTTTGTTGATTCATTTTTGCTGCTCTTTTTAAGCTTGTTGGTAAATGTTACCTTTTGCAGGACACCCAACAACACAAAATCAAAGAGAAGATGACTGCTGAGGTTGCCATTCCCATCAAAAACACGTGTGTTGTTGTTTTTGCCATAAAGTCTAGAACAGCGTTGAAAACTTCAAGAACAAAGACCCCATCAATAACATATATATTCACAAAACATTTCATTCAAAATAGTACTCATTTAGTACATGTTCCAAGGTTTTGTTATTAGTTAAAAACTTTAGTACTAGTGACTTTGTTAGGTGCTCATACCATTATTCAGATGATTTGTCGCATTTTCAGTTTTTTCCGTTTCATTACCTAAGACATGACAAATGTTTGATTTTAAATTGGTTTTAGATTGTCCCAGGTTTTTGACAAATCAATATTTCTGCAAATATAACCTTCACAGATATAGAATTCTGAGAGTCAGTACATCTGAAAAATTACACCGGCTCATTTAATTGGTTTTAGGTTAACCAACATACCAAAAATCCTTTTAGTTTTAGTCCTCAGTAGAAGACGGTAGATAGAGGTCTCTACTCACTTTCAATAAATTACAGTTATGTTTTTGTTTTGTGATGGTTAAACACAGTATATACTGCATAACATAAAATGCAAATATAAATGTATATTTGATTCATGATTTTCTAGTAGTTTGCATGAACATAGACTTGGGTAACTCACCCATGACTTTAATAGTCTTATTGGCGCTGATGTTTCTTTTATTTCCATAGCTCACATCACATCCAACAGTAGCGTTGTGTAGTTCAGAGGTTGGTGTTAAGGTCAAAGTTGAGTCCTTCAGATGTGGTCGATGTAGTGACATTGTTAACATCAGTGATCTCTCCATCTCTTTTCTCGATCCACCATGTGATGTGTGGAGGAGTTTCAGGGCACGGAGACGGTGCTGAGCAGCTCAGGTTGGCCTGTTCACCTTCTCTGAGAGGAGGAACCTCCATTACAGGTTTATCTGCCAATAGAAATACACAGAGAGGTAAACCGTCAATCAAACTGTTGTGTATAAGAGCTGGAGATCTAAATCTAGTCTAAACATTTATGTCATTTACAGAATCAGCTCTTTTAAATTAATCTTGTGTCAGGTGGCTGTCAGCAGTGTTTTAACTTATTTATATAGGAAACCATGAGCTCTATGCAATGTACTTTGCAACAGTTCCTCGGCTAACACTTTAAAATCTTAAATAAAAGAATTAGTTTATAACTCTGACATGAGAAAGAACTGAAAGAGAAGAATCAAGAAAGAGAAGGTGGAACATGAGCAGCGTTACCTTGAATGATGAGTTTTACTTTATGGCTCAGTTTGTTTTGATCTCCCGCTTTGAATTGATATTCTCCCTCATCATCTGCTTTTATATCTGACAAAATAAAGCTGCAGTTCTGTTTGCTCGGATCAGGTTCAAGCGTTTTAACCCTTTCTATTTTACAATCTTGTTCATTTTTTTTATTTTTTTTAATGTGAACTCTTTATTTGAACATTGGTTTGGTTCTTTGTCACTTTTTTCCACATAATTGTATCTGTAGAGATTGCTGTATCTGGATAAGTGACGGTGCATGAAACAAGAGCACATAATCCTGGCACTGCAGTTATTTCTACTGGAGTGAAGTTGAGGGTCCAGTTGGTTTTCTCTATTTATTTACCATAAGTGATTGTGCTTTATATTTAAAGTCAACCTAAACCATTGAAACAAAAAAAACAGTCCAATTTAAAAGCCATACCTTTACATAAAATATTTACTATCATCATCAAGAGGATTGTACAACTTGTGTTATGGAACTGAAAGAGAACCCAATTGCAGGCAGCGAAACGGGGATGAAGGGGTTAACAGATATACTTTAATAAATAACAAGAACAAACCAAACATCCACAATGGGAAAACACTAACTGAACTGGAAACAAAAAACTGAAAACAAACTCATCCCACAAGGGGGGCAAACGTAAACAACTAGGACTAAAACAAGGTACTTTGAAACCATACATACACTACGAACAAGACCAGAGAACTAGGGGACATGGCAGGAAACAAGAACAGCATACAGTACATCCAAGGTACACGTACAACGAACCAGCACAAGACAATAGACAAGAGGGCATTAAATAGGGAGACTAACAAAGGAGATAACAATGGGCAGGTGTGGGTAATGAGACACAGGAGGAAAGCAATACTAGGAACGAGAGGGGCGGGGCCAATGACGAGACTGGAGAGAACACATATTATGTCCTGATTGACAATAATATGTTTCTCTCCACATGAAACACATGGGTCTGTCATGATTCTGCCCCTAGACCAGAAAACCAAGACAAGATTAGGCAGAATCATGACAGAACCCACCCCCCCCTTAATGAACGCCCCCTGGCATTCACCAAGGGAGAACACTAACAAGACCGACTGGGAAACAGACAACAACCAACAAAACATGGTAAACAAAACTAAGGGCAGACAAGCAAGAACAATAAATGGGTTGGGATGGGACAACTAAAAATAACAAACAAGGGAGGGGGGGAGGAGGAACAACAAAGTTCATGGGGGGAACAAAAGAGTCCATGGGTGGAAGTCCAAAGGGGCTGGGACAAGGGGGAACAGTTCTTGTCCCTGGCGCTCGGAAGCGCGAAGTCCCAGGGGCTCTAGGAGTGGCCGGCTGAGGAACAGGACTTGACGCCGGCTGGGGACCGCCGGACTTGACGGGACCGCCGGACTTGACGGGACCGCCGGACTTGACGGGACCGCCGGACTTGACGGGACCGCCGGACTTGACGGGACCGCCGGACTTGACGGGACCGCCGGACTTGACGGGACCGCCGGACTTGACGGGACCGCCGGACTTGACGGGACCGCCGGACTTGACGGGACCGCCGGACTCCGAGCCACCCTCCGTTGCCTCTTCTTCTTCAGCCGAGCCACCCGCCTGGTGGTCTGCTGCAGGAACGATGTGAATGGGACGGGCGGCTCGGGATTGGAGGCCTCGGACGAGGACCCCCAGGATTCCCGTCTCCCCCGCTTGCCAGTGAGACTGGGCGGTTGTGGAGAGGCTGCAGAGGCTGGAGAGTGGTGCGTGGCAATGCCCACAACACCAATCTGCAGAGGACCACTCTCGGGTACCGCAACCAGCGGAGATGAGTAAACTGGGTTCGATGAGGTCCCGGACTCCGAATGTGCTACAGCAGTTACCCACACGGCGTCGAAATCCAAAGGGCTCATCGCCCTCATCTCAGAGCGAGAGAGTGGCTCTCTGAGACCGGTGTTGAACAGCACCGCCAGCTCCCTCTCCCCGAAGACGCCCTGTTCCGCAATGTCCAGGAGTCTCTCCACATACTCGTCCACAGTCTCACTTCCCTGGCGAAGACTACAGAGGCGACGGGCCACGCTGGACCGGTCAGTGTCCATGCTGGCAAGCAGGGGCAGAATCAGGCTGGTTCGTTCTGTTATGGAACTGAAGGAGAACCCAATTGCAGGCAGCGAAACGGGGATGAAGGGGTTAACAGATATACTTTAATAAATAACAAGAACAAACCAAACATCCACAATGGGAAAACACTAACTGAACTGGAAACAAAAAACTGAAAACAAACTCATCCCACAAGGGGGGCAAACGTAAACAACTAGGACTAAAACAAGGTACTTTGAAACCATACATACACTACGAACAAGACCAGAGAACTAGGGGACATGGCAGGAAACAAGAACAGCATACAGTACATCCAAGGTACACGTACAACGAACCAGCACAAGACAATAGACAAGAGGGCATTAAATAGGGAGACTAACAAAGGAGATAACAATGGGCAGGTGTGGGTAATGAGACACAGGAGGAAAGCAATACTAGGAACGAGAGGGGCGGGGCCAATGACGAGACTGGAGAGAACACATATTATGTCCTGATTGACAATAATATGTTTCTCTCCACATGAAACACGTGGGTCTGTCATGATTCTGCCCCTAGACCAGAAAACCAAGACAAGATGCAGAATCATGACATTGAGATGATCTGCATTGTAAATGTGTGTTCCACAGATCTGCACAGAAAGGCACATTACTCGAGTATTTTGAAACAAACAATTTTCAACTAAACAAAAAAAGTCAACTTCAAATTATAAGACAACAAACAGAGATTGAAGTTCACCCAACTTTAAAATGTATGTTTTAGTCATTAGTTAACCCAACACAGTCAAGTTTACCTACTGAACAACACAACAAAATATGTATTTGTCTTTTACTACAATTGGACATGTTTTCTGTATCAAACAGAACCAGAACTTTGATCAAATAACTGTGTAACAGTTTGTGTTTGTGCATTTATGCCAGTTTTGCCATTGCGTCATGCACTTACACCTCAACCTTGAACACACAAACCACAAATCTGTTCAAAAAAACCTCTAAATACAGCAGATAACTAACAGCAACAACAATATTAAAGCATACATTAAGCACTAATCATTAAAAGAAAAACAAACAGAATTGAACATGCTGCTATGCATCTTGGGAACTTTGAAACTCTTGCAACATTGTTTGTTCAGAATACACGGTTTTGTAAGTTGGGAAAACTTTCTGACGCATTTTGGACCAAAACTTGAGAATCAAAGTCCAGTCAACAAAATAATATTTATTAGAAACATGTTTAGGCTCATTTTGTTTGGTATATGCAAAACAATCATTGGACTCAAACTAATTTCTATATTCAAGTTACTGATTCATCTTTGTAGGGAGAACATTTTGCAAGATGGATCTTTTACATTGTAGACATTTTAATTTCACATTATTGTTTTTTAGAGCATCTGATGATTCTAGCTCAGCAATCTACAGCAAAGTGATGAAGAAAAAACCGTCACAGGTAATGCCAAAAGCATCTTTCAAAAGTGTCACTGTCCATAATTCAACACTCATGCCATATTCATTAAAGTTTGATCCCTGCAAATCTTTCTTTAAAAAATAAACTCCAGCAGTAAAATCTAAATAACGTAACACACTGTAACTTTAACGCCACATTTTGAGTCTGTCTGGTTATTTCTCCCTCCTTTCAGAATTTAGAGTCGGAGCTGCACGATTATGAGAACGTTTCTTCTGCATGTGCTCCAAAACTTCCACTCGCAAACACAGACTGGGAGTCTGATACCAGCGAGGAAGATGAGGTCAAGTACAAAACTGTATCTTTGGTTGTTAGACCGGGTGTCAGAGAACCCAGGAAAAAGATTTCTAGCAGTTCTAGCACTACTAGCTCTGAGGAAGAACGGACGTAAAAACATAAACATCTATCTATATACAGTATCTGAAAGATATGTGATATCATCAAGTGGCTTGTTGACTCCTCAGAATGCCTTAAATTTTACAATAACAGATCACAATAGTTTGAATGATACTGTAAATATGCTGTTGTTTGTATGTTTTGGTAATGTTTTGTGCATAAAATGGTTGCTACGAGTGTTTCTTATAGGCTGTATTTTAATTTCACCAATGAACTGAGTTAAGCTGTAAAGCATGTTGAATGTTAGCAGATGTTTTCTTCATAAACCCTTTAAGTCAGTTATTTTAGTTAGGGCAGGAATGCTTGGTTTCTATTGTGATATGTTTGTGCAGATAAAATAATAAAAATGTATCTTATTAATAACGTATTGTTACCATATCATCATTGCAGTTTATTGCCAATAAAAGATTTACATTTATATATCACATATGTGATGATGTATCAAGATTTGCCCTCTATGACAATATAACAACAAGTACAAGTTAAAGAAGTTGACGTACAATTTTTTCACCCTAAAATCAGACAAAAGAGTAAAACACACTGGCCTGGTTTCACAGACAAGGCTCGCTTAAGCTATAGGGCAAAACATCTTTGGTTAAATATAAAAAATATGCTTTAAACAACACTTCTGGGGCCCGTTCTTCGTACGTCGCTAACTCGGTTAGGCCTAGCTGGATTTGATTGTTGACGATTTGGCATTATCTTGGATTGTTCGGTTCTTGGACGCTCATCCTGGACTTGCTGTCATAGCAACAGGTCCGTAAACTTGAACCTGCTCGGGAGCAGGCTAACTTCATGTAAACAGGATTAGATTGCGGCTTTATAAGCGGAGGAGATAGGTAAGTCTGTCGCAGCCATGTCTTGTCCATTTTTACGACAGCAACCTGTTGCGAATGGTGCAAGAATAATTCGCAGAGCTTTTCGAATGAATAGACAGGATCATTTAGCCCAGCGCGATAGCGTCATTGTTGAGAGATACCGTTTCGTAAGGGTGTTATTTACATCATTCATTTGGAACCACACATTAGGCCTACGTGTTTAACACGGAGGAGTCTGGCTTTAACAACAGCACAGACTGTGTGCATTCGCAAACTTTACCTGGCGCTCAAGCTGTTTTTAGGGGTTTTTGTGTTATTTCTAAGCCACTTAAAACCGCAGGATTTTTTAGCTATTGCAAGTACATTTATAATTGTTAATGACATGCAATCATGACCATACCAATAAGTATGAATAACAGTTTGTGTCCTTCAGGCTTCCCTAACGGGATTGGTGCCATAGACTGCACACATGTCCCCATCAAGGCCCCCCCAGGCAAAATATAATTTTATAATTATAAAATATCAATATAATGAGGGGGATTTTGTAAAGCGAAAGGGCGTTCATAGTGTAAATGTGCAGGTAAATTACTATTACAATTTATAATACTCCAGATTATTTCATGGAAAAAAAGTAATGAAATCAAAAAGTATGCAGTTGACTGACTAAAATCTCTTTGATGGTGTGTAACTCTATGCTCCACGTCACCAATGTGGAAGCAAAATGGCCAGGATCAGTGCATGACTCAAGAATTTTCAGAGAGTCACATTTATGCACATTATTTGAACGTGGTAAGGGAACATACATTTCAAGCTCACAGTATTATACACAGTATTATGCTGAGCCTAACAGAACTGCATCTTTCCATTATACAGGGGATTGTGACAGGATCCTGCTTGGAGACAGGGGCTATGCCTGCAGGCAGTATTTTATAACGCCCTTCCGTGAGCCAAACCCTGGACCACAAACCCGTTACAATGCAGCTCTAGCCAGGACAAGCATTGAAATGACCTTTGGGCAACTAAAGGGAAGATTTCAGTGTCTGAAAAGTCTGAGGGTTGCACCTGACAGGTCCTGTGACGTAATTGTTCCATATGCCATATTGCATAACATTGCCACTATCAGAAAGGAGAGGACTTCTGTGGTGGGGGTGCAGCCTGATGATGACCTCCAGCCACTGCACTTGAACCAACCTAGTGGCAGAGCTGCACGGGACAGAATTGTGGAACACCATTTTTTTACTGAATAAAAGACAAGACAAATATGCTTAGTTTCTTGAGTTTTATTTAAAATATTATTTATAAAGAAAAGCCAGCAAGTCATATTTTGCCTGCAATAAGAGATAGTTATGGAAAGTCAGCAATACTACTATGTGTGAAATAGTGTATTAGCACTTACTCTGAAGCAACTCTATCTCCAGTGAAATTTTTCTCTCTTTCAAGTTGTCGAGTTCAATTTCTCCTCTAATTTCTCTTTTTTCACCTCAAAATACTCTATTTTTGGTTAAAGATGCCGCTTATATAGGGAACGGATGTCATCAGGTGTAATTTTGTGAAAAAAAGGGTCAAAACATGCCTCATGCAACAAAAGACAAAAGTAAAACACTGCCCACCTCTGTATCAGCAGTTTTTTGTGCAGACTGTTCTGTGAGCCTTTCTGTAGACCTTTCTCTAGGTGTGGACTCCTGCAACTGATGTTGCAGACAGAAAGAATAGGTACACAAGTATATACAAATTATAGTTAAGTTATTTATGCACTTACAGGTTCTTCCTCCAAAGGACAGTCATCTGAGAGGATTTCTTCACAGGACGTGCAATGGAAATAAATGGGTATTACAATGTGTTGCACTCTTGGGGGGGGGGGAAATAATGTCATTACAATTAACTACACTGTAAAAAAATAATGTGATCAATAACTCATGGCAACATATTTTATATGAACAAAGTTTATTAGTTTTCACTTTCACAAACATTTGAAATGACTGTACCAAATTCATTTAATGCAGCAACAAACCATTTTACAGTATACTAAGAGAAATAAAAGCTCATTTAGCCTAAAAGTAATGTAGGTGTTGCTGCTACTGGTCCCTGGCTTTGGGTATAAGGAAGAGCTGCCCCCAGGGATGCCCTCCACACTGGGTCGGTTTGAATTCAACCCAAGGGCCAGCTCTTCTGCTGGGGTATATTGTGGGGGTGCAGGACCACCACCTGTAATCTTTCAGCCTTTTTCTTTGTGGCTGTCATAAATAGACACATCATTTAACAGTGGCTTTTTACATAAGGACTGTATAAGAAGTGAAGGCTACCATTTTGTAGAATATTCTTGTACTTCACATTTACTTGTTCCCATGTTCTAGTGGGTCCCGTGGTGGCTCTGACATATGTAAATATGAAATAAATAAAAAATACATACTGTAGAAAGTGATTGATAGAAACATCTGACATGGACACCATTTATGCATTTAATTTGTTTGAATTAAATGTTCAAATTGGGCATAACCTTCCATTAAAAGCTCTTGTTCTGCTTGAGAGGAAAACTGGACGTGTTCTTTAGCCATGCTGAACAGCCAATCACAGCGTTGCTGATCATTCTTTCTACTATCGATACATATCCCCTTTTAAACCAACGCAAGAACGCGCAATGATCTCAGATAACTCAATCCAGCGATACTAATCATAAACAACAGGTGTGTTCGAAGAACCCAATTAGCCGGATCATGATTAGCACGATGATGTCATCTTGGATGTGTCTTTTGATCTCGGATGTAATAAGCGACGTACGACGAACGGGCCCCTGGTGTGCATTTTGAGAAAACAATTACACTGATATACCTTGAGCCTTGTCTGAAACTGAGCCAATATGATTCATTCATTTATTGTCGGGTAAAGCATGAAATTTATAAAGCATCATTTGTACACATAAATGAAAAAGCCAAAGACAGATATAGAACATCATCTTTTTCTGTGAAAAAAAGGAGTGAAGCACATTTTGAAGATTTTAAAGTGGAGCCTCTTCATCCGATGTTTCCATACATGTTTTGATCTGCCATATTGGTGTAATAACTTTCATAATCCTTAATCATAAAAAAGAGAACGGAGATACACGTGTCAGATCAATCTGTGACATGTTTCAGTGTTGACCCATTATAAAGTAATGGTAGTGATCAGATACTTTACTTACGGATTTCTTTCGCTGACTGAGATGCGCAGGAGAAAAATAGTTGAAGAAGTGAACAAATCATTTATAATAAATATTTTATAGTTATTTAAACAAGAATTTGATTTAAATACACTTACATGGTACATTGTTTACAATATTATATGATTATTTTTATTATATCCGCCAGATGCCAGAAACACATTAGAAGTACCAGGAAGCACATTAGTATTTTCATGAAAATAAATATGTTCATGTACTACAATTACTTTTCATAGAACACATGACAGTTTCAGAGACTGAGTTTAAATGCTCAATATACTGTACTGTGGTGAGGAAGGCGGGACGAGAGCCGTGACTCGGGGCCGGTGGCGTGAGTGATCAGTGAAAGCAGCTGTGCGCGCACCGGTCCCACATCTTATCACGGAGGAGATTGGGAGCTTAAAAGGATGATCGGCAGGACTGTTGACGAGAGAGGACCGGGCCCGAACATGTGTTTAGTTTTTGGTATGTTTTATGGCCGGCAGTCGACCGTGAGGTGGCTGTCGGCCGGTTACTTCCGTGTTTATTGTTTATTTAATTAAAGTTTTATTGTTCAAATGTTCGCCGGTTCCCGCCTCCTTCCTTCCCTTCTATGGATCTTTATTACAGTGCTTAATGCTTCAGTTCATCGTTACAACAGCAATTATTTTCTAGTAGTTGGCAAAAACATAGAATTGTTACTCACCCATGACTTTAATATTCTTATTGGCGCTGATGTTTCTTTTATTTCCATAGCTCACATCACATCCAACAGTAGCGTTGTGTAGTTCAGAGGTTGGTATAAAGGTCAAAGTTGAGTTGAGTCCTTCAGAGGTGGTCGATGTGGTGACATTGTTAACATCAGTGATCTCTCCATCTCTTTTCTTGATCCACCATGTGATGTGTGGAGGAGTTTCAGGGCACGGAGACGGTGCTGAGCAGCTCAGGTTGGCCTGTTCACCTTCTCTGAGAGGAGGAACCTCCATTACAGGTTTATCTGCGAATAGAAATACACAGAGAGGTAAACCGTCAATCAAACTGCTGTGTATAAGAGCTGGAGATCTAAATCTAGTCTAAACATTTATGTCATTTACAGAATCAGCTCTTTTAAATTAATCTTGTGTCAGGTGGCTGTCAGCAGTGTTTTAACTTATTTATATAGGAAACCATGAGCTCTATGCAATGTACTTTGCAACAGTTCCTCGGCTAACACTTTAAAATCTTAAATAAAAGAATTAGTTTATAACTCTGACATGAGAAAGAACTGAAAGAGAAGAATCAAGAAAGAGAAGGTGGAACTTTTTTAACTTCGTCAAACATGAGCAGCGTTACCTTGAATGATGAGTTTTACTTTACGGCTCAGTTTGTTTTGATGTCCCGCTTTGAATTTATATTCTCCCTCATCATCTGCTTTTATATCTGACAAAATAAAGCTGCAGTTCTGTTTGCTCATATCAGGTTCAAGCATCTTAAGCCGTTCACTTTTAATATCTTGTTCATTGTTTTTAATTTTTTTTACATTTTCAAATGTGAACGTGTCATTTGAACATTGGACTTTTTCGTCACATTTTTTCCACATAATTGTATCTGTAGAGTTTGATTTGTCTGGATAAGTGAAGGTGCATGAAACAAGAGCACATAATCCTGGCACTGCAGTTATTTCTGCTGGAGTGAAGTTGAGGGTCCAGCTGGTTTTCTCTAATAATAAAGCACAAAATCACTTATGGTAAATAAATAAAGTCAACCTAAACCATTGAAACAAAAAACAGTCCAATTTAAAAGCCATACCTTTACATAAAATATCTACTATCGTCATCAAGAGAATTGTACAACTTGAGATGATCTGCATTGTAAATGTTTGTTCCACAGATCTGCACAGAAAGGCACATTACTCAAGTATTTTGAAACAAACAATTTATTCAAATACAGTCAATAAAAACAGACTCTTTTACCCTTTTCTCCAGGGAACTCCTTCACGTTGCTCTGAGAAGTGCAGAAGTGCAGATATAGAGAGTTTATAGTTCCTCTGTGGTGTGACTTCCTTGTTAAGCTTCAAATGATGCACAAGTATGGAAGGGCCGTTGTTGCATACAAAACTGAGAAATAGAGAAGCACAGCAGTGATAAAAACTAACTTTTCATGTAACATTGAGGTTTTAAAGTGAACTACATATATAGTTAGTTTATCAGTCGGGGTCTAAGTGTGAAAGCGATATGTGCTGATGTGTTGAGTGTGAGCAATAAAACTCCTGCAGAATGAAATGTATTAAACTGAGCAAGTCATTTGATAGAATTCACTTAAATAAAGAGAAACTTCAAAACCATGTACAAAGGATTTAAGACTTAAAGGTTGGCTTGCTGTTTGGTCTCTGCTTAATCTCAAGAAAGTGAAGGAATGCTACTGTAGCTGATGCCACATTACAATTAGGTGACGCAAGTAAACATGTGAACAAGCTTTGCAGTCAATGTTTGCACTCATGTAGCAACTTGAACACTCTCAAAGTACGTCAATATGCAAATAATTGTAATATTTTATATGCATACAATTTGAAAACAAAAACAGAAGTCTTGCACAAATCTTTATTTATAACTGAGTGTTTTAGTCAAATTCTTCTGCATTTTGGTCGAGCTTGTATGTGACATTTCAATGGTAAAACATGTGAACGTACAGTATATAAAACATTTGTACTTTGCAACGAAAAGCACTTGATTCTTCTGAATTCTTAACGGTTCTCTAAAGCAGATTGGCCTGCACACACTCCAGAAGACATTGCAGTGTGTTTGAAAATGTTGATAGCGACCTCTGTTGACTCATCCGGTCATGTGCAAACTGAAGAGGATCCAAGGTGTTTGCAATGAAAGTCTTGATGTAACTCATGGTGATTCTCTCAAGCATCGCTATTGGTGTCAGTGCAACGGGCCGGAAGTCATCGAGGGAGGCTGCTTTACTGTTTTTTATGCGGTGGAAAGATGAATTTTTCCAGCTCCATAAGTGCATAAAAAGAGAACGCTGTATCCAAAGTGTGCATAGAAGCTGAAGAGCTGCCAGACTTTCAGATTAAATACTGAATAAATGTGTTACCAGTAAATCTGTGCTAGAAGAAATCTTCCATGAAGTATATGTTGAAAATATTTGTTTTAACAAAATAAAAACGTGTAGGCCTACATCGAAATATATTTTTTAAGTATATACAACTTAAGTGGGAAATTGTTCTTTTGAAAGTAATTGGCAAATAATGACACTTTTAGATTATTCAACACCGTTTATAATAGTAAAATCAGTTTAGAAAGAAACTTGATTGAACAAAAATAGAAGTTACACTCTTTTTATTATAAGTCACACATTTTGCCCATCAAATTACATTACACCTAATACAAAAAATGACATTTATATTATGCATTTATTGCATTCTCTGAAGATAGGACCTTGCAAAAATAATGCTTTAAATTCCAATACAATCAGGACTGTAACCGGACAACAGTTCTCCAAATATTTATTAATTCGCCTAAATAAAGGCTTATTTTAATAAGAAATGTCTCACAGAATCACTACGATGAAGCACGAGGTGGTGGTAAATAAGTTGTGAATGTGAATTGCGTATGTATTTCTCCTAGAAATAGAAAATCAACTCAGCAAATGTTTAACAGATATTGAAGCTTTGAACTAATGGGTTTTCATGGATGTCCTGTAAATATTACACCGAACAACCTGTAGGATTTGCATTTACTTTTGTAAAGTAAACTTCACATCCGAAACGAAGTCAAATCTACTAAATCAAGCTTATTTTTTTACCTGTATGTAATAAAAAAGTTATGTTAATCTAATTTGATTATTACACATAAGTAAAGAAAACGTGTTTTTGTGTAGGTCTGGTTATTATTTGTTTAGTAAATCTAACTTAACTTTTTAATAAAAGTGCACTTTTTGCTCACATGTACGGAGTTGAAATGTATTCATAAGGGAAACCATGAGATCTGTGTAACGTGATTTGCAACACCAGTTTACGTTCTGAAATCCTGTGCAGAATGAGTTTAGCATCGCAATGACAGAATAAAACTGAATGAGAAGAATCAAGAAAGAGAAGGTAGAGCTTTTGAACATGTGCAAACATGAGCAGCGTTTTCCTTATAATGTATACATTTATACCACATGACAGACTTTGCATTGTCTGGCTATGTGAAACGAGAGCACATACTCCTGGCACTGCAGTCACATTTTCTGGAGAGAGGCTGATGGCCTGGTGCTCATTTTCTTGACTGTAAATAAAAACTAAATAAAGCATAACGTTAACTAATTATGATCATGTAATACAGACTATATACAATCAATGAAAACCATTAACACATGAAACAACACTGCAACTTAAAAACACAAAGTACCTGTGCATAAAAACGTTAAGATCAGCATACAGAAGACTGTACAACTTGACATGATGTGTGTTCCAAAGATCTGCACAGAAAGGTGCATTACGTGAGCATTTTAAACAAACCGTTTATTCAAATAGCATATCAGACTTTGTTGGAGGGCCCAAAGGCAGCCCGGACCCGGAAGGATGCATTGACACGTCAGGATGTGCTGAGCAAGTTGTGTCGTAGTGTTAATGGACGTGCGAATTGTGACTGAACACTTCTACGAGTTGTGTGGATCTGGACCTACTATACCAGCAACTGGCTGGCTCTCCGAGAGGACTGCAAACTGTGAAAGTCATCCGGGCCCCAGTCACGTGGTCTTGTTTGTTGAAGGAAAACTGGAAAGTGTATTTTAATTATTAAATGTATGAGTTTATTACATGTATGAACGGCTGTGTTAGTCGGAGATTGGCAAATCATATCACTGTGTGAATCGAATATTGTGTGCTCACAACTCCAATGGGGAAATGTGCGGGGTGCAGTGCTTCGAGTAACCACTAGATTGTAGTGTTGTGCCGTGTTAACTGTATTTGCCATTTGTACTGGAGTCACACAAAGCTGTTGTTGCTTGAACTTGATGCATATATCTTACATTTTTCTATTTATCTAAACAATCTTTCAATAAATGTGATATATTTTTCTTAGGATTCCGGTTTACTATGTACCCGTCGTTCTCCTAAAGCGTATTCTCTTTAAATCGATCCTCAGATTAGATGATTAGATTCAACTTTATTGTCATATACAAGTACAGTGTAACAAAATGTAATTTAGGTCAAACCAGAAGTGCGATAACCAAGTGCAGGATATACAGTTAGAATAAATACAGAATACAATATTAGAAAAATACTATACAACATGGACTAAGAAAATACTTTACAGTAGGTATGTTCAGAGAAATTGACAGTAGATTTGTACTTTGAACAATATATACAGCTGACTATATACTAAGAGGAGAAACGTACAGGTGGTTATGAGCAGATAATAACTGAGACTAAAGGGGGTTTAATTATTAAGTATATTTTATGAACCATTACGTTTTTATCATTCCGCAAATTGATGAGCATGTAAACATTTGTGACCCTGTGAAAACCCAGGCTAAATTCTCTGAAAATCTAACTTATTATAACAATAAGGATCAAATATTAAATTCAAGTGTTAATTTCAAGATTTCAATCTTTAAAATGGCATTATTCAGTGTTATATATTTCACAGAATATTCAGTAGGATGGTGAGAAAACAGTAAAAAGTATGAATGGCTAATTTAGTAAGTAAATTAGTTTTGTGTTTATGTTCAGAGCATTTTAATTGTACATTACATTTGTTGTTTGAATGTTGTCAGTAGTTTTTTATTGACAAATATTATAATCAGGTTTATATTAAGAGTGCATTCCCCTAGCCACAGAGCCTACAATACTTACATATATATATAATAGCCTGATAAAAGATAATATCGTGTTTATACATACATTTACATTTTTCCATTTTAAGACGCTTTTATCCAAAGCACATGTAGCATTGTTAATGCAATGCTCTTACCACTGAGCTACTGAGCAACAGGAAAGCTGTATATATATATATATATATATATATATATATAATACCACAGAACCCTGTGCTGTTAAAGGTTTTGTTTGTGATATGAGGGTCTAGTCTTCACCGCTGACCTAACTTCTCTTTTTTTAGGTTTGTGGTAAACACATCTTAAAGTAGTTAGGAGTTGTCATCATTTACTCACATCATTGCAACTTACTCCTGCAAAACACAAACGTTGTTAACATAAAATGTATATGAAATTCATTAACAACGACTTCCTTTCTCTGCTGCATTTCAAATGTTTTCTTTTATTTCATGTGAAATAGATCAAATTAAATGGTACTCAGAGACAACATGAGATGTTTTGAAATGAATTTTGTGCAGTTGGGCGTGATACACACTTCCTTAATCGGTGTTTAGATCACAGTTGACACTGTGTAGTTTGGCCTGTGTTTTTGCATCTCCTCGTGCATGCCTACATAAGATGAAGCTGGAAGTTGCACATAGCAGCGAAGAAGGAAATTAGACTTAAAGCTTGTAGACAGAATTCTCTTTCACTCTGTGTTATACCATAAAGAAAAAACATTGTAGCATATCTGATCTTTAAATGCTTTAAGATAGCAGCAGCAGTACAATATAAATTACAAATTAAATACTTGTGTTTTACAGCTATTATCATTTGTACCCCAACACATGTGTTCTACTGTTTTTCTGTTACCGTAGCGACCACTTTCTCAGCATCCGCACCCATGTCGTCAATAGCAGCATTGAGCGCATGTAGCATAACGGTAAAAGATCGACCAACGGACCTGGTTTGGCTCGGCATGGCCAGGTCCACAAGTCTTGCTGTAGCGGTACTGGTTTCCTTTTCGGCCTTTGCAAGACATCTTTTGACCTCACTCTTGCTGACCTCAACAGAAAGAGCACATGACCTCAGAGCCTTCAGCCTGGATGGGTCAATACCCCGATGCCTTGCCATTCGCAGCAGAGAATCATCATCCAGGCAAAGCGAGATCTGAGCCTTCGACAAAATCCTTACGGCCACGGTAGCGTCCACCATGGAGGCCACAAAGGGCACTGGAATGGCAGAAACCCCACCAGATAAAGATGCCGCTGCCCACACCAGCGCCTTAAACGCGTCTTTCTTCTGGTTGACCAAGGGGATGGAGAAAGCGGGCAGTGCCAAAATAAAAGCATGTGCCCTGATTTCTGGAAGGTCGCCTCGCATCACCTCTAAAAACGTTAGGAAGTGCAGTTTCTCCAAAGCAGATGGGTTAACAAGGAACACCTTTGGTAGTGGAACCCCTTGAGTTTTAAGCACGTCCAGACTCCCTATCTTCTTCGTTTCCAGTGTTTTCTCTGTATCCTTTATGGAGGCTAGTAAGACAAAGTAAACCGTCTCCTTTTGTAGAGACCGAAGTTCCCTCCACAGTGCCACACTGTTCACACTTGGACTCTCTGTGAATGTCAAAATGATGGCGTTGTATCGCAAAACTTTGTAACGGTCTATATAATCCTCTGCTTCAAAATGAGAATCGTTGGGGATGGATGGCACATCCCAGAGCCGAAAATCCGGATGCTTGGGATTGGGAAACACAGCGAGTTCCTCCGGGGCAGCAGAAGATGGAACATGAGCCGCTTCTTCATCTTCCTGGCCGAGTCCTCGAAGAGAGTTTATAAAAGCAGCTTTTTCAGCACTTCTGTCACCAGCGACTGCAATGTTAATTCTGCTGATCAGCATGTCCTCCACGGCATCTTTTATATCTGAAATATTGTTCTTCTCTATGGATTCCTTAAGGGTTTCTAAAAGGTTAAGACTCCTCAGCACATCGGCCATGTTTAAAAATGACAGATAATCTACAAATAAAGAAGACAAATTGTATTTTAGGTTCTGTTTTATATCTATTGAATGCTGTAAGACATGTATTTTGTAAATGTACAACATATATACAAGATATTTATATAAATGTCAATGTTACATTTCTATTTCATTTTTAATGGCATTGATTACAGAATTGTGCATATGACAAAAATAATCAAAATACCTACACTTATACTAAAGAACCGATATATGTATTATACGAATACAGCTTAAGCATTTGTGATTTTTTTACTTATAAGGATAGCAAATAAAACAAGTCTTAGTCAACTGAAACACATACCTTTCAGATCATAAATGATGATGGCCGGAGTGGTAAACCGCTGAAATTATTAAAACACACGAGAAGGATATATTCAGGTGGTGTGAGCTTTACATGCTGACACTCTCACGAGCTATTTAAGGATTCCCTGTAGACGGTGGAACATTCTAATCCTGTTATCCGAGGCATAATCCAAAACATAGCATCTCATAGAAGCTGTGAACAATGTAAACAACAGCACGGTGTCAATAATGGAGTCCATTTCACCCTGTTGAAAACAACAGCATATGCTGGTTAGGTATGTTTTGATGCGTGTTTAAGATGGTGTAAGCTGGTCATGTGCTGGTCCTTAGCTGGTTTAAGATGGTCAACCGGCATCAAAACAAACCTAACCCGGCATGTGCTGGATTTTTCAACGGGCTGTTGCTCCCCTTTAACTGTTTAATTGACTCTTTTCTTAGATTGTTTAAAATCATGTTTTTCTTCTACCACCATACTTGACGGTGCAATAACACAAACCACAGCTGTGTCCCGATCTTCTGTATACTGCCATATTTTGGGTCTGAACAATAATTGTAAAACGGTCCGTTCTGGTCCTTGATTCGAGTCGATTTCTAAGCCGTTATAAAATACACAGATTTATAGATGCTGACCGCATTACACAGCCTAAATATCCTTTTTTTACAAAACCTTGCTATGCATATGTTTGAAAAGGCACTCTGCTTCGAGCCGTGCCACAACGCCCTTAGCTGTTATAAAATGCACTGCTTATTGATTTAATGAAGTCTGAAGATTTATTAATATGTTTTTATCAAATAACTATATTCATCAAATTTGATAAATAAACATGGTATTCAGAAGTGAATTTGTTCTCTTTATTATCAAGGAATACTCTTGTACGATACAATCTGTAAATCAACACAGACAATAACAATAAAGCCTAATGTCTAAATATTTATGACAAGATGACTGGAACACAAGATTACAAAATGCTAAATTTGCTAACTTTTTAAAATACATGTTAGCACGTTTTCAGCGGTTTCTGGTAACTATGACCCTTAAACTCACAGCTGAGATGCAACACGACTCCTCTTGTAAAACGATTTTTCACTGTACTACCACAAAAACCTTTGTATAGTTCCTCATGCTTGACCTTTCAGCGCATCTGTATTCGAATAAAGCGACTCTTCCTCATTCTGCTTCTGGTCTTCAGTGTGGTCATGTTCATTCTGAAGGGCTTCCCATTCCTTCCAATCCCTCCTGATCTCTGCGTATTCTGTGTCCATTGACTTGCTCTCTCCCTCCTCAGGTGATTTGTTCTTTATAAGCGAGTAATCGATTGCGGCATAATCGACGTCTCCTGCTGCTGCCACGCCTCCTTCACCGTCTTCTGCTCCACCTGCTTTACCGTCCTCTCTTCCACCTGCTTCAGTCTCTTCTGCTCCACCTGCTTCACCGTCCTCTCTTCCACCTGCTTCTGTCTCTTCTGCTCCACCTGCTTCACCGTCCTCTCTTCCACCTGCTTCAGTCTCTTCTGCTCCGCCTGCTTCACCGTCTTCTTCACCTGCTTCAGTCTCTTCTGCTCCACCTGTCGACTTCACCGGTGTGTTTGACATCCCTGCATCAGATTGGTTATGAAGAGGCGTCTGTTCATTAGTTACAGTCAGATCGATGTCCGTCTGCACCATCTAGAACAGAGAGAACATCACATATTTCACAAACCAGAGTGAAAACAATGGTATATGTCCTCCGTAGACATTCATTACGTCCTAATGCCCTGCTTGTTTTTAGAAATACATTCACATGGGAATAAAACAAGTCCAAGTACTGTTGTTATTTTATTCCTTCCTTTAAACCTGCCTTTAAATCAACTGCAAAGTCTGCGGGTGCCGTCTGCACTTTTTTGGCTCTGTGGAGAAAATAGAAACAAAGCATTTGTCACACGTCTGAAATACTGAATAAAGATTGTTTGTTGATTCATTTTTGCTGCTCTTTTTAAGCTTGTTGGTAAATGTTACCTTTTGCAGGACACACAACAACACAGAGTCAAAGAGAAGATGACTGCTGAGGTTGCCATCCCCATCAAAAACACGTGTGTTGTTGTTTTTGCCATAAAGTCTAATACAGCGTTGAAAACTTCAAGAACAAAGACCCCATCAATAACATATATATTCACAAAACATTTCATTCAAAATAGTACTCATTTAGTACATGTTCCAAGGTTTTGTTATTAGTTAAAAACTTTAGTACTAGTGACTTTGTTAGGTGCTCATACCATTATTCAGATGATTTGTCCCATTTTCCGTTTTTTCCGTTTCATTACCTAAGACATGACAAATGTTTGATTTTAAATTGGTTTTAGATTGTCCCAGGTTTTTGACAAATCAATATTTCTGCAAATATAACCTTCACAGATATAGAATTCTGAGAGTCAGTACATCTGAAAAATTACACCGGCTCATTTAATTGGTTTTAGGTTAACCAACATACCAAAAATCCTTTTAGTTTTAGTCCTCAGTAGAAGACGGTAGATAGAGGTCTCTACTCACTTTCAATAAATTACAGTTATGTTTTTGTTTTGTGATGGTTAAACACAGTATATACTGCATAACATAAAATGCAAATATAAATGTATATTTGATTCATGATTTTCTAGTAGTTTGCATGAACATAGACTTGGGTAACTCACCCATGACTTTAATAGTCTTATTGGCGCTGATGTTTGTTATATTTCCATAGCTCACATCACATCCAACAGTAGCGTTGTGTAGTTCAGAGGTTGGTGTTAAGGTCAAAGTTGAGTTGTAGAATCCTTCAGAGGTGGTCGATGTGGTGACATTGTTAACATCAGTGATCTCTCCATCTCTTTTCTCGATCCACCATGTGATGTGTGGAGGAGTTTCAGGGCACGGAGACGGTGCTGAGCAGCTCAGGTTGGCCTGTTCACCTTCTCTGAGAGGAGGAACCTCCATTACAGGTTTATCTGCGAATAGAAATACACAGAGAGGTAAACCGTCAATCAAACTGTTGTGTATAAGAGCTGGAGATCTAAATCTAGTCTAAACATTTATGTCATTTACAGAATCAGCTCTTTTAAATTAATCTTGTGTCAGGTGACTGTCAGCAGTGTTTTAACTTATTTACATAGGAAACCATGAGCTCTATGCAATGTACTTTGCAACAGTTCCTCGGCTAACACTTTAAAATCTTAAATAAAAGAATTAGTTTATAACTCTGACATGAGAGAGAACTGAAAGAGAAGAATCAAGAAAGAGAAGGTGGAACATGAGCAGCGTTACCTTGAATGATGAGTTTTACTTTACGGCTTTTGTTTTGATGTCCCGCTTTGAATTTATATTCTCCCTCATCATCTGCTTTTATATCTGACAAAATAAAGCTGCAGTTCTGTTTGCTCAGATCAGGTTCAAGCATCTTAAGCCGTTCACTTTTAATATCTTGTTCATTGTTTTTAATTTTTTTTACATTTTCAAATGTGAACGTGTCATTTGAACATTGGACTTGTTTGTTACATTTTTTCCACATAATTGTATCTGTAGAGTTTGCTGTATCTGGATAAGTGACGGTGCATGAAAAAAGAGCACATAATCCTGGCACTGCAGTTATTTCTACTCGAGTGAAGTTGAGGGTCCAGCTGGTTTTCTCTAAATATAAAGCACAAAATCAACGTATTACCAAATTATGGTAAATAAATAAAGTCAACTTAAACCCTTGAAACAAAAAACAACAGTCCAATTTAAAAGCCATACCTTTACATAAAATATTTACTATCGTCATCAAGAGAATTGTACAACTTGAGATGATCTGCATTGTAAATGTGTGTTCCACAGATCTGCACAGAAAGGCACATTACTCGAGTATTTTGAAACAAACAATTTATTCAAATACAGTCAATAAAAACAGACTCTTTTAACCTTTTCTCCAGGGAACTCCTTCACGTTGCTCTGAGAAGTGCAGAAGTGCAGATATAGAGAGTTTAGAGTTCCTCTGTGGTGTCACTTCCTTGTTAAGCTACAAATGATGCACAAATATGGAAGGGCCGTTGTTGCATACAAAACTGAGAAATAGAGAAGCACAGCAGTGATAAAAAGTTTGGGTCGCTGCATAATCTCAGAAAGCTGGAGAAATGCTAGTTGATGCAGATATCACGTTTAGGTGATACAGGGGATTGACGTCTAAATAAATGTGTGAATGGACTTTGATAGCATTCAATGTCTGCCCTCATGAAGCCACTTTAACACCCTCAAAGTGCTTCAATAGCAGGAAGTTACTTTAAAAAAATGTATTATTATTATTATGTAAATCGCTTTATTTAGATGCATAAATGTAAATGTCAAGAAGGAAGCAGGTGGTACAAAAAGCATGCAGAAGACAAACAGGCCATAGAATTGCACATTCTTGGGCGTCATCTCGTTTATGACTTAATTCAAGAACACACTTGACAATCAATCAAAAGTTGTGATGTGGAATCAGCCAAATAGAGATCCATCCCTTCCCGCACATCTCAGCTGCAGTGGACATCATTCGTTGTATGTATGTCATGATCTCAACGCGGTTTGATCCTTTGCACAGACTGCTGCATCACCACAGTTTCTCAAACGACTGAAGACAAAACACACAACTAATGCCAGGCTGGGCATAAAAAATATACATATACAAAAACTGAGAAAAATCCTTCTATTGGGGCACCTCTGGTGCATTTAACCAAATATGACTGGCAAACTCATTTATCATCAGAAGACCTTCAAGCTCATCTCACATCAGATCACTACGTTAAATATATCTTTAATACTTGAAGTAAAGTTGAAAATACATGTCAAATATGAGGTCATTTCAAACAATAGCCACAGGGTGGCGTTATTTGCACGTGTAGACGGAGAATGCAATATTCTATAGTCACAATGTCAATATTCACTGTAGTATTCACCACTCAAAATGTATTTTTTTTTTCAACTATGCGATCTGCTAGTTTTTAATTATATGTGCTATCTTAAGCTTTACAAAAAGGGAAATTATATATAATTTGACATGTGACCTTTATTTTTTAATGTGTAGAATAAATATAGCCTATATAAAGGAACAGTAAGATTCTAAGATCAACGATGTAAAAAAGACACGCACAATAAGTAAAATCCTATTGTGTATGAAAGAAATATATGAGGCAGGCGATGTTAAAATACAACAGAAGCCTATGCATTTCATGCAAAGAATCTCCTGTTTGTTTGCCAGGAGGTATAAAACAGATTTAACAGTCAAATGTACTGGTTTGCAGTCGGGATTCAAGTGAATGAAGAGCAGTGTTTTGGCTGGGAATAAAACTGTCTCAGTCTCATGTAGTCTATTGCATTTTACTCTCAAATCAGACCGAAGCAAACGCAACATCCTGAAATACTGTAAGATCAGATCCGCTCAAACATCTCACACTTTTAGCCTACTTGTTTGATAGATCCTATGACATATATAGGCTTTGCGTGTATTTGTCTGCCATGTAATGAATCGGACCCTACACATACTGAAGCAATGCTCGTCCTCAAGCACAGACACCAAACACAAGAGCTGAAGGCAGACACACTTTACCCAAGTGCACAAAACGCGTATTTGCGTTATGAATCACGTTTTGCACATTTTATAGTTTCAGAAAGCAAAGACACACACACTTTGCATAGCAAGAATTTAGGAATTTGGAAGTTAGTTCCACTGCACGTGGCTCCAAAAATCCCACAATGCACTTCGAGCGAGTAGTAAAGCGGAGTCTACTCCACAAAATGAAGAAATAGCCCAAATGATGCTCGCTGAATTAAACTAAACGTTAAATAAATGATTAATAAAGAAATGCTCAAACGTAAAAACGAATCGCTGTTTGTCTTTGTTAAAAATTACAGTCTTCTAAAGGAAACAATCGTCACTTAAGTTTCGCGTTCGTATCAGTGCACACACTTGCTCTTCTGTCAAAAATATCGATACCGCACATACTATTAAGGCATAAAACGAGAAGGCAATTTTGCCGACATCTCATTTTGATATCTCGCGTTGTTCCGTGTGATTTGGACAATTACAAGTTTACGCCTCTTGCAATCTGCAGACAGACAATATTGCGTTCATGGGTGCGTTCATGCTAAGTCGGAACTATCACATTTTCGTGATTTTTACTCGTAATGTCTAATCGGGCGGTGCAGGGATGGGTGACGTCAAAACCCAACATCGGCCTTATAATGTATAGATGATCTTTGTTCTATAATGCTACTTTGAAACAGCGGCTTTGTCCCGTAGGTCTCATTTGAAGCCTGCTACGTCATCGAGGCTCGTCTCTCCGTCTCATAAAAGACAAACAGCTGGGACACTCCGTATGTACCCTTCCAATGCGACCTACTTTCACGAGAATTCGGTGGACACATGGGGTGTATCCTTCGTTGCTAGAGATAACCCACAAAAAGGCCATCAGCTGTACGTTCTACATGCTTACATCTTAACAGTTTACAATTTGTGTGAGGTTTTTTAATCTAGCAAGCATATGTAATTAGGTTCACAAGCGTATAGTGATTTTAAAATGTTTTAAAAGTAGTATGGCAAAAAAATGTGCCTATATAGTTGTTGAACTATTTAGTTTAGGGCAGAACCTCTTACCTCTTAAAATCATGTAGAAATCATTTTAATGTATTTGACAGGTGTGCGAGTGCAACGTGTTACTTCCTGTTTCCTTTTCTGCCAGTATGTCTCCGTATACCGAATCCTTCAGAGGATGAGACTCCCGGAAGACGATGTTTTAAACTCCTTATGTAGCCGAATCTGTGCTGGTTTGTATCGGCCGCCTCCAGTGTTGCCTCCAGCTAATGCCGTAACGTTGCAAAGGGGTCTATAGTAAAAACCCCTAAACAAATACAACTATTTGACAACATTACAAAATGCATGCACACAGAAAGTAACTCTTTGTCGTCCAGTTTTATTGTGTTTACAAAGTTTTAAAGCTTCGGCAAAACCAAGACTAATTTAGGGGAGGGAAGTGAATGTTCTCTTTTCATGTAGGGTACTCTCACTGACAGCACAAAAGACACATAAAATGAAAAAAAAAACGCTTCATAAGCAACCACAAACATGAAACTAATGTAGGTTGGGTTTTGTAATCATGATCAGATTTTAAGAAACATTTTTTTTAAGTGTGCATTTAAGTATAAAGTCAGCATTTCAAGCTATTAATATCATGAACATATATGTTAACATAGTGATACTGTACACAATATTTCAGAAAACCTTTTCGATCTGGCGAGACTTTAGCATAACACGACATCATGTATGATACATACTATAGCCATGAAGTCTAATAATTTGCTTGATGTGGGCAAACAAGTCTTCACAGATTGTTCCTCTTGATGTTCTCATACATTTTCTTATGTAAGGAAAGTAAATCTGTCCGACTCATTAGTGTGTATTTGGCTTAAATTAGGGATAGTTCACCCAAAAACTTCTGTCATCATTTTTGTTTACTTGACCTTACTTTGAGTGAAACGAAAGGAAAGAAAAAAACAAGATGAAGGGTGACCAATTTCATTTTCTGCAATTACATATAATATCTACATATACTGTATAGTACCACATTTCCTTTAAGTTTTGAATTATTATATCCGCATTACTGTTGCAATATGCCCTTCTCCACAATCTAAAAAAGTATATTTTTTATTCATTTATGTTTTACAATTAACATACATTCTCCCGAAAGATTTCTTTTGAATGCTTAGAGCACATGGAAAATGTTTCTTTTAAAGTGTGTCTGTCCTGTATTTTCTCTTTAAATACATGCTTTTGTTACCTCTAGCTTAAGTGTTTATACTGTACATTTAAGTGTTAATGTTATGACTACTATACTGTACATGTTTTCATTAACAGTACATGTGAAACCTTGAATAAAAATATATCATATTTATGTCCCAGAACATTTACAGAATCACACACTTTCTTTTTTTGGGAGCTGTTGACGTTGGGTTGAGGTAAATGCGAACAGCTTCCGTGAACACTTCAGTCACGCCGTCCTGGTTGAGCGCTGAGCACTCAATGTACTCGCTGGCTTGAATCTGTCGGGCCAGCGCTTCGCCCTGTTGCTGGGTGATAGGTGACTGGTTGTTCTCCTTCAGCTTCTTCAGAACCTCTTGGTCATCTCTCAGATCCCTTTTAGTTCCCACCAGGAGAATGGGCACGTTAGGGCAGTGTTCGGACACCTCGGGGTACCACTTTAGCTTGACGTTCTCAAAGGATGCTGGGCTGGTGATGCAGAAGCAAATGACGAAGACGTTGGTCTGCGGGTAGGAGAGAGTCCGCAGACGGTCGTATTCCTCCTGACCCGCCGTGTCCCACAGGTTGAGACTGATGAGTTTTGTGTCTACTGTAAGCTGTGCGCTGTAGTTGTCAAAGACGGTTGGGACGTATTCTTTAGGAAAAGCATTGGTGGTGAAGGAAATCAGGAGGCAGGTTTTGCCAACGGCACCGTCTCCAACTACGACGCACTTGATGTTCTGCATTATCTTCTCTCGGTCAGACCCAAATCCCTGAAAAATACAAAAGAAATTGTGCATTTGGTGTACACATAATGTCCAACAATCTGAACAGACAGACAGTTTTTTTGTTCAAATCCCAAATCATGTCATGTTCCAGTAAACTAGAGTCAAAGCCAGTTGAAAGCATGCTGTCATGTAAATGTAATGCAAATTTCGCATATAAGGGACAAACAAAGAGACCTATTTATTTGTCTGCTTTATAACTTTCAAACCCCATTTTATACCAAACTAACGCCATTTTAATAGTTCGTTGGTTTTAAATATCAATGCCAATAATGATATGTGATCTCAAAAGAAACAGCCAGGCTAATATAGTTGTGCAAGTATCATTGATGTCACATTATCACGTGTGTTCATCAGCTAAAAATGACTGCACTTCCACCCACAAAACATTACAGTATTGTCGATGACTTTTATTTATATCTTTCTGAGAAGTCGAGGAGCTGAGCTGGCGGAAATACCGTAGACCACGCATTGCACAGACAGAGGTGCGTTTTTACCTTAGAAACAACACCGTGTGCAGTATATACTGTATAATCTGAGGCAATGTCAGTGTATCCTGAGAGAACATGTACTGTTCAGGAGATAATCAAAAGCACTTTCAAAGCTCAGGGCACGTTAATTGCGATATTTGTCCTAATTCGCTTTAGATTCCAATGAGACTATTGTTGACATACGGTAGTATAGAGATATACCATTTTGAAAAGAGAGAAAATATTCAGTTTGAATTCATACTGAAATGTATGTATGTATGTATGGACAGATCTGATCACTGATCAACTTTAGAGGACACTTGTGAGGTTACCAAGATCTGTGTCTCAAGACAACTGTGAAGACCTAATCGACGTCTATTTACATTTGCATTGGTAATCTTATTTCTGTCAAAGTTTAGATATGAAAGATCTCGAGGTATAGTGGTTGAAGAACAGCGCATGTGTGCTCCCCTCAGCCTGCAGAATCAAATATATCAGTGAAACTCTGTTTTTGTAGTTGATAATTCATTTGACGTGCAGCGCGATAAGATGTTTTTATGAGCATTAGTTTGAAAATGAACCAAAGTGTATTCTTCGCAATGACTTGAATGTTAAAAAAGGAGTTTGCTTTTAGAAGGGAAGTAAGAATGCATGTCATCAGTGTACTGCTTACTGTCCAGGGGACTCTTATCACATGTACCTATTGTAGACATTTCACCTGATCAATCATTAGCTCATATTATGAATCATTTAAAATGTGCTTCTTTAATATTTAATATGGTTTTGCTTGTATTCTTTAATATGTAAAGCTGATATTGATTTGCATGTATCTTGGTCTACAAAGTACTATGTAACTTGTAACCTAGCAATGTGTGAATTGCATAAAAGGTTTTCTTGTGTTTTAATAATAGATTATAACTCTATTAAGAATAAAGTACGAACATGACATATTTTTGTAATCTGCGGTAAAGGTAAGTGATTCCGACAAAAACCCTTGCAGTATACAAAACCAGACAGACCTCTATTTTACTAACAAATAACAACAACGATCAAAACGGATATAATCGCCTCTTATGACATCACCACGCTTTATCGATTTTGTCATTTTCAAGCTATGCACCAGTGAGATAAAATCTGGCCTCATAACAATGACAACTCACAGGTCAGTGATGTAGGGATAGACCATCAGGTGCCATGTAAAAGCATGCATGAAATGTAAAAAAAATATATATATAACTTACCATTCATGGATGCAAAAGTCAGTCCAGAAAATGTTTCAGTAGTGAACTAACCTTGAATACAGTCGAACAGGGCACTGCAGAAGGAAGTGAATGCAGACTCATACACTGAGAGGAAGTTAATGACACAAAAAGGCAAAGAGCTTGTAAGGAAGTTCACATGCTATAAGAGCCATAAGCTGAGTATCAGAAATGAAGCCTATTAATACAACAACACACTGTTATAGTCACAGGCATCATCGTGTTAGTGTCAACATGTAGATGGTTGATTTTAACCTCTTATTCTTTTCTGTCTTCTTATTAAAAAAATAAAAAATACATAAATAAATAAATTGTACTAACCTCACTATTCTTAGCTTTGTATACTGTGCTAGGCTTTAATGGACTAGTTTTGATGCACTCATGCATTATGGTGTAATAATTGCTTCCAATGTTCCTTCATCTGTAAGTCGCTTTGGATAAAAGCGTCTGCTAAATGACTAAATGTAAATGACTAAATGTAAATGTAAATGTCAAACAGTGGAACCTTAACTTTTTGACTTGATCAGATTTGTACAGATAACACAACTTAATAAACATTTCTATATGTGCGACAGCTATTAAAACACAAATGTATTAAAGACTCAAGAAGACTCACATTCATCCAGCCATGCACAATAATTATATCAAATATAGCAATTTATTGATACAAGCATCACACTTTTTGTGATAATTATAGCACAATTTGTCCTAATAAACATCATTTATCTGTTCCAGGCACAGTCCAGTAAAAATGTGTGTTTCAGAGCACACTCAAGAGGGCACTGTTGCCTATACTGTAACACAAGAAGTGTATGCATTTGCTGTGCATTTGAGCTAAAGCGTTGAAGCTGTCACGCAAAATAAAACATAGTATCAATGGCAGACCGCTAGGCGGCAGTGTAGTCATTAGACAGAGACGCACTATTGGAACCATGGACATGTCAACGGACAATTTTCTGCAGTCTCCTCACAAAAGGGAAACACATTCAACCCGATGTAAGTATCCCACCAAAACAGCAAATGTGTCTTATTTTTACCAATCACAGGACTAAATCCTCTTTCCTTCCATGCACCCAAATGATCAAATTATATTGACAGGTGATGAAACAGAGAGCGATGCAAATGGTATCGTTTATATGGGGGGAAACGTAGAAGAAGAAAACGGACGTTTGCAAATTCAACGAACTGTTAAATTGAGCGTTTAATCTTTTCCACAAATTCTCATAAATCATGCTGAGATAGAAAATCACGTTTGATAAAAGCAACAGAGGAACAAAAAACGACCCTTGCTAAAAATAACCTTCGGTTTCTCCATATCACCCTTCGGTGTTTTGTAAGCGTTATTAGGCAAGTTCGATCACGTGCTGCGCAGACCGATCGGAGTATGACGTCGTAGTACCGCGAGAGATTACATTATGCTTTCACATAACCCTTTTGACTTCTTTCCTTGAGGGTAAAAAATGCAACAGCAAACATAAGTACGTAAGATTAGAAAGAGGGTGACATTTTAAACGTTTTCTGCATATATATCCCGAGTAAAGCATAGCGAGTATATGTGACTACATATGTAAACTCGAATCTTCCACACGTTTTGACGGTTGCGTCCTATTCTTGAGTTATAAACAGTATGAAATGATCAAATTGATCTGTGATTTACGTTCAGACGTATATTCAAGCGTCTCCATGTTCTGCTCCAAAAAAAGATGCCTTCACGTAGTCTCGCGGTACTTTGATTTCCTCGACCGACACGTCTGCGCAACGCCGCGTGAAGTTGAGCCTACTTGCTTGTGTGCGCCGGCGAGCGTCTGCGCATGCGTCGCGCCGCAGCCCGCCAGCCCCGGTGTGCATCGACGAGGAAGCTCAGCTCACACGGCGGCCTGTCGCTGCGTCCATCGCCGAATCTCCCGTCGTCCACCTGCCGTTTTCTTTCACACAGAAGAGTCGCCGGAGCTCGACCGTGTGTTTTCGGGAGTGTTTTAAATGCAAGCCTCCATATGGAGTCTCGTGGGAGGAGAGAGCAGCCGCTGAAGACGACCCTTCGAGTTTAATCTCAACCAGTGAGACGAGAATCAGAGGTATGTCGATTATATTATCGGTAAACACCGTGTTCTTGCTGTTTGTACCCTTTGCGTAGACGTGTCGTGGTGTTTAGGAAAGGGAAAGGTGAGTGCCAGTGGCCTCGTGTCGCTACAAAGCCAGGTACGCATTGAAATATTTCAGATATTAGGGTTGGTTGGATAAGCTAACGTTACGTGGTTTATTAACTCATTTTATGGTTGTCTTTTTGTGGTGTGTGTTCATATGCATATACGAGGACTTAAAAGATCTGCGTTTAATCCAAATGCATTATTATGTTAATGCGTTTATTGCTAACTTTATGAATTAATACCGTGCGAAATCTTTATGCATATGCAAATATCGATATCGTGCATAAACATACGGTCAGTATAAGTATGATCCACTTTAATCTACTTTGTTTTTAACTTTTGATATGAGTACGTTTAACAATACAAAATGACATATTTGGGTACACGGGCATGTACATTTATTTATAATATAGGATATGTCACTTGTTTTTAAAATGATAATTTTCTTTAAATGCATGTTTGTAAGGATCCGAGCTGTCGGGAACCAAAAAATGTGCACCAGAAATGGTGTTTATTGTTCTTTTTATTTATTTTCGAGGGTTATTTATAACAAGTGTTAAAGTTTCCTCCGACCAGATGCCGCGTCATTCATTTTAACCTGACCCTAGGGGTTAAGTGCTGTGGATACGTTTCAATTCAAAGAGAACTTTCGACAGCAGTAGAAACATACTCGATTCAAATATATATCAAAATATATAAAGTTATATTTTCTTTGTTGTCAAAAGAGAGAACTTTTGAAGCATGTACACAATAACTGATCCTCAGTTCCTATGTTTGGAAAGAACTTCATTGCGTCACAACTGACTTTACCGGCGGTGGTTTACGCCATCGTGAATTTGCTTAGTGGCTATGACAAAATCTCTTTCTGTCTCGTATCCAAAACCAGCTCTTCCAGTATGGAGCTCAGCAGACTGGTGACTTTCTGGATTGTGTGTCTATGCTGCTTGTGGAAATGTCGGGCGGACAAATTCAATTCGGTAACCACAGAACCGCCTCTACTGGACAACGGTGTGTCGGGTGAGTATGACCTGGAAATGTGATTTTATATCAAACATGTTGCTGTGTCATCATAAAGCAAAGGTGACGGTCGGTTTCAGCGAGCAATGTGTGCTCTATACGCTTTGTACTTTGGATCAGCGGCTGTAGTCTTATTTAGAAGATGTGTGGGGGTCTAAATGTGTCCCGGCTGAGAATAGGCAGGGAATGCATTCTCTGTTAAGCACTGTCCTGAGATGTGCTGTGTTGTGACAGTCGGTCAAATAAATGTGCCTAGAGCATCATAGTGCGCACAGTTTGTTTTTAATACGTTTTAAATCTTAAAAAGTTTGTTTCGTAGTTTATTCGAGTTGACTGTCGGGTTATTGGGATGGATTGTGTGTGTCTTTGCCTGGATTCCACCTCTTACAAAATGTTAGCTAAATTATTTAGTGTGTGTAGTAGAGTCAGTCAAGATTGCAAAACAATATCTTAAACATTTTTTTTGTGCGTATGCCATGAGTCCCACGGTCAGGAAAACTGGAAATGTCAGGACATTTAAAAATTGGAATTTTTGAGATGACAAATAAGATGGACATCATATAGCGAGAATATTAAACTATTGGTGGTAGAGCCTACCGTGCAAATCCTTTAAGTCTCTCTAAATATTAATTCATAAAAAAACATTGTTAGTTTTTTTCTTTGTTAAATGTAGTGTTTGCCTGTACTTTGTAAAGCAAATTGAGCTTAAATTGCTTTTTAGAATCAGTATAGTGTTGACATTGAAAATTAGCTAGAAATTGTTAGCATTTTCTTTAAAATGATTTTTTAAATACAGCATTTGGCGATCTTCATTCAAAATAACGTGTTTTATTTTTGTTATGTACGTTGATTAGGACAGCCTACGTTATTTGCGCATTCAGTGCGGCTCGCACATTTTTCTATGCATCCCGCACTGTGGTCAGCGTAAGAAAATATTGTAAAGTGTGTTACGTTCTTCCCAAAAAATTTGGTTTTTAGTTATCGTAGGTTGTGCAGATCCGGTCACGGAGACTGCTGAATGCAACTTTTTGAAGTGGTGAATCATTGTGGTCGTTGCTATGTTGTATTTTGATACAGCATCGCAATGTTTGCAGTGCACGTTTTCATCTTTTAATGTGAAATGATCCCAGACGTGTTTGCACATGACACGCACACATGCGCATGACCTAGATCCATAAAATAGTTTATTCATGTGAATGTGGATGACTTTAATGTTGGACTGGTTATGCTTGAGTGTTACGAATGAAATTTAACTTAGACACAAACGTTGTTCTTTTCGAATCAATGTGCATCTGGTGCCCTCGCTTTTTCGTGTTATATTAGTAAATCAAACCGTCAAATTTTGTTCACGGCATAATGACTTTAGGAGAATTGCCTCCTAGTCCGTAGTGAGTTTCAAAGTTTAATTTGGAACAAAGCCCGGTCATAAAGTGATACCGTAACATCTGGCCGCTTTTGAACATGCCGCATGGGCCCGGCCCACCCTTGTTCAAAATTAACCTTTAAAGAGTTGCATTTTTTCGAGTCCAGGTCTCATTAAAACTACTAGCCTTGAATTCAGACAGTTTATTTTAATTAGTAGTAATAATGCATTATCATAAATAAATAAGCCGGTATGCGTATATTAAATATACTATTGGTAGGCAGAGATGTTTAGTTCACAGAACTTTCTTGAAAAAAATGAGTCAACTGTTCAGGCAACCCATTTTGTAAATGTTGTTTTGCATGTGCCTAGTAAAATGTTTTTTTTTTTCTTTATAGAGCAATTGACCATGCATTAGTCAGTGTGGTTTGTAGTGTTATGAACACTATGCAAGTGTGTATGCTGTGTGGTTGGGCTTAAAAACACATTACTAATACACACATCGTGGGTGCCGGTTAACCCGCAAGTGATCTGAACTGAGATTTGAAAAAAATAGTTGATTACATTGGATGGGTGTGGGTTATATCATGTAAATGCACACATATTGTATGGTGTGGTTTGTTATAACCTTCAGGCCAGGTTTGGCTTACTTTTTTAATTCAAATTATTGTGTTTTATCATATCATGTATTGAAGTTCAAAAACGCTTATTGCTAATAAAATACACAGTGACACTCAGGATATTGTTTGCATTTGTTCTTTTGAAACTTCAGTAATTTAAAGGAACAATAAAAAGATTTTAGCGGCATCTAGTGGTGAGGTTGCAAATTGCATCCAATGGTTCACTCCACCCCTCCCTTTCGAAGCACTACGGCGGCTCTCCCAGGGACAATGATGTCGTTGGGTTTTGCTTCTTTGCCGAAAGAGATAATGTATTTAGGTCTAGAACTAACGATTATTTTTATTGTCGACTAATCTAACAATAATTTTTTTATTTATCTAATAAAGATTTGTTTTACCTTTCCAATAAATAATAAGTTCTAGTATTTTCTTACATTACAAAGCATATCATACTTTTTACTCAACTACATTTCTAGTAAATGTTATTGTTTTAACATTTTAATTCTTGATTACATTAAAATTCCTTTTTTCTATTAATTAAGTCGTTTTAATTAAAGTAAGTCGATGTACAGTTTTTGATGTACTGTACTAAAGGCCAAAAAACATCTAAAAATGTAATTGAGTAAAAGTAGGAATATTACTATCTATCTCTTTTTATCGAACAAAACTATCAACATTTAAAAGAATCTAATACCGAGTCGCATTAAGTGCGCATCCCGGACTCACAATGATGCGCTTAAAGCAACTTCTCCTTCTGAAGTCGCAGGGATCATTAAGTTAATAACAGTTAGAAGAACACGAGGAGAAGAGATATGTGGCATTTTTAACACAGTGCGTTGCATCCATCCAACAGTTTACAGTTAAATCATAGGTTTAAAAATACTTATTGCGTATGAAGATGCACAACATTCAGTTTATTGGTTTATTCCTCACATAAAGCTATCGAATGACATAAAATGAACATGAAACACTGTTTAAGTTTGTCTCATGATTGTGTAGTCCATCTTGAAGCTTAAGAGTAACTTAAGCAGGGTCACAAACTGCAAAGGTTCACAAACACTAACTTACAGCTGTACCATAGGTTGCTGGGGGAGTGTATCAACTACAGAAATACTACGTCAAACTGGCATTTAGCATGAGAAGCCAGCACGTTTAACAGTGTAAAGAAGTCAGAATGCATGACATAACATGATACTCGATCTTATGTCCCTTGACCTTTACAAAGATGTTAAATGGCTGTTATATGGCTGTTTTAAACAGATTTAGAGTTTATTAAGGATCATAAATGTATCTGAGATGATGGGTTTTTCCTGACTTTCCCAGCACTTAGTCTAATGCTCATGTGGGAAATGTGGAGACTTTGGTCTCCAATAAGTTCAGTGACAAGCCAAAGGTTTTATGAGATTTCCTCTGTCATTTTCTGGAAAAGTTACTTTGGCTTTCAGGAATTGCTGTCAGTTTGGTTGGAACGGAGTCATTAGATTTATTAGTCTGCAATTGTCAATGGGATTCAACATGTGACTATAAAAAGAATTGTTAACCTCAAATTGATCCAACTTTGAGGACCATGTATCGTCTGCATTTGTGATGAATCACCAAGAAAGAGGAATATCCATCCCTAAATGAAGCTTGATTTTTACAGCCGAAGCAAATGCTATCATCTTGGCTTTGGAGTAGGGATTCACCGATGCCACTTTTTCCTTTGCCGATCCAATTCCGATACCTGAATTCTGAGTATCGCCCGATTCCGATCCTGAACCGATACTAGCACTGTTTTTCTTGATCAACGTAGAATTTCATATATTTATATTTTTTTATTGCCAGAGGTGGATAGCAATTAATATAAAAGTCTTCAATGCAGAATGGAACAGACTCATTCATGCACATCCTGGACACAGAATGACGCACTTTATGCATGCTCTTCTATGTCAATTACAGTCATGCGCATTGTGGACTTTGTGATGCGTTTAATGCACCCGCTTCACCCAACGTGGACCCCGGACGCATAATGATGCGTCCTGATGATAATATTGAGATTAACTTTTCCTTTAAAACCCAATATAATATAAAAATAATAAAAATGTCATCGCTATGAAAATAGTTATGGGAGCTGGTATGGCGTCAAACAAACAAACAAAACCTCATATTGAAAACTGTCTTTTTCTACATATTGTGCATGAAAAGGATTTATATCAGCCACGCCCCTTGATTTTCATAACTTCCTGTGTGTCAGGTCTGATTGAAGCATGCTGAAAGGGCTCAGGGTCTCTTGAGGCTGAAGGTCACGCCCCACAGAGTGCACAACATCTGTGGCATTGGCCTGGTTTTCATTTGAACTACACTAGAAACGAGACCTGGTACACTGGTCCGTTGCCGGGCCTCAGGAAAGAAATGCGCCCTCATATTGTTTAACAACAAATTGAAAGGAAAATAGCGTAAACTGTTCTATTTTGAAATGCATATATGCCTAAACACCTCATAAAACATTTTAGATTTGCTAAATAACATTAGAGACTGAAGTAGAAAGATGACATTTGAGATGTATGTTGACTTGTATTTATCAGTTGGGATTATGTATCCGAAATTTATTCAAACAAGTATGCAAATGCACATACAGATGCTTGACTAATGCATTGTAAGTGTGCTGACCCTTATAGGTACTTTACTCAAAGTAACTCATTTCAGATGTCTGTGATGTTAAAACAGATGGTTTTTTCAGGGTGCTAACTATTAGGGCTGTCACAATTATAAAATATTCGTCTCGTCGTAATTATTTGACAAAATCGCAATTATTTCAAATAACTGCAATGATTGTTAATCGATGGATAAAAAGGGCGATCTGCAGCGTTACTTTCAAATGACATTTCTTCATCTTTTGAGTTCAGAGTTCAGATTTGTACTTTTTGTGTTTGAGTTTTATTAAAGTAATTCCCGATTTGCTGGATCTACACAGCAAGACAACATCATCCTCATATTTCAGTTTTTTTCTTTTCTGTTAAGGTCACTCTATAGGGAATTTTACTAGTTATTTACAGAATTTTCACATTTAATGTAACTCATCTATATTTTTTTCATTGACTAATTTATTTGGAATTAATCGGTAATCGACAATAAGTGCTGTCACGATTATGAAATTTGGCTGACGATTAATTGCTTAATAATTCATCGCTGTTATCTGGATTATTTGTCTGTTTTGGGGCTTTGGCGATTATGAGGATTAGATGTCTGTTTTATATATTTGATTTGGCTTTAAAGTGACCATGTTGTTCTGAATATAAGACTTCCTGGAAATACATTGGAAAAAATGGGGTTATCGTATATTCAAGGTGTAGGCTTTTACGTGTCGATAGTACAACTGCCAAAATTACTTGTCTTACCTATCTCTTACAATAAAATTGTACTTCTGTTAATGACATTTTGTTAGGGTGGTTTTCACACTTAAATTTGCTTAAATCATTTTTATTTGTTCTGCAGGGTAATTTTATGGTATATACTTTGAAGTTATTTTACGGTGATGGTGTAGGGGTGGTACATTTTACCAGTATGACCATACTTTAGTTACAATATATACACTAATATATGCAAAATTCAGGCAATATAGCTCCCCCTTGTGTCTTCTATAGAGATGTGCAATAATTCCGATGAGATGATAATGTAATAATCGCGACAGCCTTACAGACAGTTAATCGCAATTATTTAACTGACGATTAATCGTCATCCAAATTTGATAATTATGAGACAGCCCTATTGACTAGACAGTTTAAATAAACTATCTTGCTCAGCGAGATTGTATTTGAAAGGTTGCATTTTCAGTATTTGGGCTAGTATATTGTCTTTAGAGAACAGTTTATGCTATAGACCGTTTAACTGTCGATTATTACTTGCCAAGTAGACATTAACCAATATTTTGAATCTATATATGTTGTCAGAAAGTTGCTCAACTTGATCATATTGCTCTTGTAAAGATATTGCTCTATACAATGAAACCGGTTATCCTGGGAGTGGCAAACTTTTAAAGAGATTGTAAACCTTTCCTTTTTCTTTAGGACTCCCACACATGTGCAGAATGACATTGGCCAAACGGGCAGTAAAATCAACATATTTAACGAAGAATCTTGCTGTTTTGTTTTGCCATTGTTTGGGGCTTGCACGGATCATGTGAAATAGAGCGCCCTGCGCAAGGATCTGATTACATAATGAGCTGATCCGGGTCTTTTCTTTCATACATAGTACATAATCTGTGAATATTATTATCAATGGAATCATTTAAAAGTAGACACTTCAAGCTATCTTTAGACATATACTTTACCTTTCTATGATGAGTATTTGCAGTTTTTTTGGTTTTGTTTTAATGACCCGTTTCAGAAAGATGCACATGCAGAGAGACAGCTGAAACCAGAAACTGGTCAGTATTTGTATTACTCGGTGTCAAAGTATTTACATACTTTGTCTTGGGTACATCAGACCGCTTTATGAAAGGGCATATCCAATGTCCTCAAAGGTTGGAGTTCATTCTCCTGAAATGTAAGAGATACATTTCAGATACAAGATATGATTCCCTTCATTTCTGTCCATCACATTTACATTTTGTCATTAAGCAGATGCTTTTATCCAAAGCGACTTACAAAGAGTTCGGGGAGCAATAAGCGATATGTCATCAACATGCCTAAATTTTGCCCTATTCACCTTAACCAGGAAAGCACAGAATGTTCGGCAACCGAAAATGTTCGGCCGGAAATGGCAAAAACAATGTGATATGATCAAGCAGCAACCAGCGCAGAGAGAGACAGAGAGCTTTCTTTATGAATGCAGCAAACGCGTCAGCAGTGTATGGAGCATTTTAAAGCTCTAGGAACTAGTATGGAAGGCGAATCCTGCCAAATTTAAATAAATAAATAAGACGTCATATCCTTTTATTCGAATGACAAGTGTAGACCTTGTTAGGGGCTTGACCTTTGCTTTTTGTATTGATTACGACTGACTGTTCCTGGTGCAGTACCGAAAAGTTGCGGTGTGGTGTTCTGTATCTCTGATAACTAACGTCTGAACACACGAAGAAACTAAAGCTTTGGAGATCCCTGCATCTATAGCGTGCCCTGAACCATACCGGAGCGCGATTGTCATCATTCCCAGCTGGCCGCTCACACTGCACATTACCAAAGCGATCAACTCAGAATCCAACGTTCGGTCGGAGGTTTATTAGGTTTGTTTAACTTCATGCGCGCACTGCGTAGAAGAATCCGCTAATGAAATCATAGACAGTACTGTACTGGATTTTAACAGGAAGCACATGCAGCTAAAGTGGTTTAACCAGAGAAAATGATTCATAATGTATCGGCTATAATTTATCAGCCTACATTTTTATTATCGAGAACACTAAAAATGACATTTATCGGCTGATATGGCTGATAATTTATCGTGCATTATTTGAAATATGTCTCTTGGTTTTCTAAATGGCCTGACTTTCCTTTTTATGAGAAGATATAGTGTCTGTCTTTTAGGTTTAGTTTTTGCAGCCTGTTGTTGCTTTTTAAACAAGTCCATTCACGTTCAGTAGGAAACTACTTGAGGTTCTTCAGTAGTCTGTTACAACCAAAGAAAGGGCACAAACCTCGTCACCTTGACCGTGGTAACACAACAGCTGTACAGATTTGCGGTCTAAAAATAGTTGTTAGTTTTTGTTAATACCACAGCCCCGTTTATATTTAGCGTCTCTCAAAGTTTGAGCTGGAAACCTCCTGACAATGCAGGATTTCAAGGAGTGTCTTCTGAAGGACCTTTGAATTTTGTAATTGGATCCGGTCCTCTCATCGCTTCATTAGCATGCAATGTTCTCATTAGACAGCACTATGTGGCCCATGACATATTAGCCATCACTGAGACAACAGGTTATATTGTCTCGGTCTTGCTGAAGTCTGAATTTCAGCTAGTTCTTGATTTAATGGCACAAAGCCAAATAACCAGTCACTATTAAAAACCCTGAAAAGCCAAGAATTGTACTTCGAAATGTGCAGGATACTTTGGTTTCAGCATCAAACTAACATTGTCTGTCTCTCTTCTCAGAGCTCTGCCGCATTGATGAACCCCTGTGCCAGGATGAGAACGCCATTCTCAGCTTTGAGGCCATCCGCAGCATTCACAAGCAAATGGATGACGATGCGAATGGAAACGTGGATGTTTCTGAGACTGACGGGGTCAGTTATTTGCTTTCAAGTGGTTTATTTAGAATTTGGTTGAAGGAACAGTTCACCCAAAGATGAAAATTCTGCCTTGATTTACTGACCCTCAAGATGTTCCATATCTGTATACATTTCTTTGTTTTGATGAACACAGAGACATATATTTGGAAGTATGTTTATAACCAAACAGTTTCGTGGGCACCATAGACAACCATAGTAGGAAAAACAGCTTTATACATTTAATTTTTTCAGCATAACACGAAAGAAGATATTTTGATGAATTTAGGAAAGCAGACCGTGTTGGGGCACTTTTGACTACCATTGTCATTTTTCCTACTTTGGTTAGTCAATGACGGCCATGAATGTTTTGGTTCTTTTAAATATCTTTGTGTTCATTGAAACAATCAGATGTTAAACCAAAAGGATAATACCAGTGTCAGTATTCAATGCATCCAAAAAATGTTTTTAAGAGTTGAGATGTCCTCTGTTTAATTAAAGTGTTATCAATACAAGCGTAAAGTCTAATGCTTGTTCCATCGTATATAGAGATTAAGTTCAGGAAGTGTTTTTAGGCTCTGCAGAATCTTTTTTTCATGTTGATGTTATCTTGCGCTTATCTTGCGCTTATCCTGCGCTTATCCTGCTTTCTGCAGGAGACCTGAAGCCATTGTGATGTGTTGTTCTAAGTAAGATGTTCTTTTAAGGCCATAAAAGCTGGTTTAGATCCTTGTGTGGGAGTCTCATCGAAACGGTGCTGGATCAGCTATCGTCTAGCTTTAATGAGCCTTACCGGTTTCTAAATAAATCCACCACTTACGATGTAATGGGAAACAAAAAGGTTTCCCCAAAGGTTGGGCTGAAGACTCTTCTAAACCTGTGCATGCCGTTCTCCTTTTTAACTAAGGTTGTTGGAAAAAATAATGGACTGAGGTGATGTAATCTACCATTGTCTTGCACACATTTTTTAAAAAGGGTCAAATTTAATAGTTCTTACAAAAAGGACATATATTTCTCACCAGCCACGTAGCATATAGTTGAAGTCGGTTCTTATACGGTCCTCAAAGGGTCAGTTCGCCCCAAAATAAAAGCTTTGTCATATATACTCACCGTCGAGTTGATCCAAACCTCTATTAAGCTTGGTTGTTCAACAAAGATATTTGGAATAATGTTGGTTACCAACAGGCATAGTTTCCACGGTGGTTTTCGTTTCCTAGTCTTTGATGCTCCTTCTAAAGCCCTGGCTATTCGCCCAAAGAAAACCCAGTTAGCATGTGCATTGGTGTGCTTTGGGTAGCTTTTTGGAACTGTACCGAGCAGAGGAAGACCTGCCTCTTGGCGTCCCTCCTGCTTGCCGATATGTTGCGTGGGAGTGGTGTCCTCATGCACCCAACCTCCTCCTAGCAACATAACGGCTGTTCAGACAGAAAGGCAAGCTCATCTTCATCAGTGGCATCTTGGCGTATGGTTTGGCGCAGTCCCTTTGGAAGTCTTGTCGTGTATCCAAATCTCAAAATGATGATTTGATAGCATAGCGTCTTAGATGTGTTTCACAAAACATATATTAGGATATGGTTGTGCTGAATTTGCACAGAGCAGGTCTGGTTTCAACGAGGCATGAGCGGACTTTTCGAGTGGCCATGTTGAAGAATGTCTCGGCCTATATCTGAATAGCATGACTCATGGTTATATCGTAGTAAAAGTGTGTGTGTGATTTCTGCTCTTTTCACATGATGTCATGGTGAAATAAATGTATTCACTTAGCCGAGGCATTTGCTTAGCAAACCTCATCGTAATGATTTTGCTGCCAGCATGAGTGGATTCTCTCGAATAGTTACGCATTTCTTTTGCAGTGGTTGCAATTTGACCATATTTTAATGAGGTCTTTGAATATGTTTTAAGCTATGCTCTTAGCTTCAGTTGCGTGTTCTAGTGTAATATTTTTTTGCTCTCTTTGGGTAAACCGTCTTTGTCCACTTGATATTCAGTGGTGTTAATAGCTGCATCAAAGCGTAAGATAAACTCAGTGTAGTGACTTGCTGTCTCTTGGATGCTCTCTAGAGTAAACCGTTTATTGTCTTTGTATTAACTTCAGGACTTTGGCTCTCGGAGGTCTGACAAACTTGTATTTTCTCAGCTGAATTTATTCTCAACAATGTAATAAACATTTTGTTTTTTCAATTAAAAAGAATCACCTTGATTTTCTAGTTATAAATAAAAGTCTTTGTCTTTTTGAGGCTGCGACACCATTTGATCAATTCATCAAAACACACTGTATGCATTACATTTAATGATAAAACAATCACTTGTGTTTTCAATGGCAGTCAGCATTGTGTCACACGTTGTTTATTAAGAACTTCTATCAAACCTAGAATATTCCTTCACTTCATCCTGAATGGCCATGCATCCTTGACCTGCTAGTGGCTTTGATTTAAATTTCCTCTTCTTCAATCCATAGTTTTTAAGAGAGGACCTTAACTACCATGACCCCAAAGCCAAACACAACAGTTTTCACGGTGACGATCAGTTCATCAGCGTTGAGGACCTGTGGAATGCCTGGAAGAGTTCAAAAGGTGAGCGCATCTCTTATAATAAGTTATTAATGCGGACGACCTGTGTGCAGTCGTGTGTTGTACCTTACAAACGACGGCTTATTGGTTGACCTTTGCTTTTGCAGACTCGGGTTTCTACAAAGTTGGTTTTGCTGACTTGACATCTATTCAACATCACGCGTTTGACTTCTTAAAGAGATAGTTCCCCCAAAAATGAAATTTCGTTTATTATTACTCGCTTATTATTAAACTTGGGACACTGGCCCCCATTAACTTTCGTTATATGGACCTCAAAATATCTTTCGTTTTTCACAGAAGAAGGCGTCATAGCTTTCGAATGACACGACAGTCTTTATTTTAAGGTGAACTATCCCTTTAAACGAAGGAAAAAATCCATTCTGCATTCTGTGTCATTCCAGCAGGTGAGACATGTCTTGCTCGTAACCGAGTTGTGCACGGTTGCATAACTTTTCATCAAAGTATATATTCAAGTGCCACGGTATTACCATTCTTACATCAATGCGCCATGGTTTACCCACTTTAGGAAGGTAATTGTTGTAAGTGATAACAGAAAACTCTGGAGTGAACAGGTTACGAAGCAAACTCGACTGCTTTCAACGCGTCCTTCAAATCCTGATAAAGAACCCTGGACCTGCTCGTGAACATACAGATAAAGCGTCTTATCTACTCTCTCTTGACTAATGCTAGACCCCACGTTCAGAAGGAAATACTCATCTACTGCAGTGCACATGCATATATAATGTTTAGTATGTGAGGGTGGTCTACAGGTGATGGATTTAGAGGACTTCTTTAAAGGAAATTAGTTTTTCAGTCTACTCCACAGACTGTATTATTGCACTTCCTTAATAGTGAGGATTCTCGCTCGCTCTCTCTCTCTCTCTTTATCCTGCATTGCAGCTCTTCCTTGAAGCACAGCTGAAGAGCCAAAGCTATGAAAGCTGATCCGTTCCTGCCCAGCACCACATTAACACACATGCGCGCACACAGAGCATAGTTCAGTACCGTGTGCCAGATTCTGATGAAGCGATAGCGTTCTAACCTTACTCTGTTTTCATTGAGCGTTGGCAGACTGTGGCTTTTTTCAAAGCTGGTATGACAGTAAATCGCTGTCTTGTTATTTATATCAATGTAATATTTATACTCCAGGGGATCTATATCATACCAGATGTCATTCATCCGCACACTTTTATTTGACAGATCTGTCTAATTTATTTCATTCCGATGAGTTAATTGTGAAAGAGACATGCTTTCCTAATCCGATATCGACTTTCAGTTCGGGCAAAACAATTTAGTTTTACAGACATTTTGTGACATAATTCCTCCTGAATTAAAAATAGGTGATTTTCTCGTACAGCCTCATTCAGATTCAGTACAAATGACCTGCTGTTTTATACTGACCCCTTTGGGAGAGCTAATCCGTCTGGATAGGAACAGCGCACTATTCTACATATATTTGTTTGAACCTTCTGCCACCCTTCTGGGTAATTATTTTTATTAAAGTACAGACGGCTGAAATAAATTAATAAGAGGAATCAAATCTTAATGCCTTCCTTAATTGTATGTATAATTATATCACACAAAGGGCCAGATTAAATAACAGCTTGCAGCAGCGCTAACGTCTCTTTTGGCATAAAAAACGTATTTACTTAAGACACCCGATGAACATTAGCATTGAACAGGCGTGGACACAGCAACTTATTGTGTATTTGTAGGTGTTTCCTCTTTTAGATGCAAACTTTATGGAAGGAGAGTATTTAAATGAATCGTGTATTATGAAAGTATGCGTTCATCATTGTACTGGTATTTGAGGCTTTATTTAATGCCTAGAAAAGCATGTCTTAAACCCTGCGCCTTAGTAAATCACCTGTAGAAATTTCCACTTCCATCTGCGTTTTTAAATTGCGCTCTTACGCTATTTTGCCCTGTTTAGTCAATGTGACCCTTAATAAGATGTCCAAATAAGCACATGACGTAAAGTCGCAGTTGTCCCATGTTAATAATTGAAAACTAATCCTGTTCATACAGCGTTTATGTCGCTCAACGCTATTCCCAAAAGAAACACAATTTGTTTTCAAAATGTGTTTTAGCGGTCACGATTCTTACGAAACTCCATTAGGACACTCACTGTTTAAAGCACAACCACCCACCTTTGGTCAAGCTAATTTTATCGCTTTGTTTATTAGCTTGTTGATTTAGCAGGTCTAAATGGATTTGGTCATACAATGTTTTTGTTTCTGTTCCTCAGTGTATAACTGGACTGTGACTGAAGTTGTGGACTGGCTCACCGACTACATCGAGCTGTCGCAATATGCAGAAGCCTTCAGCAAGATGAACTTAAACGGTACCGCCATGCCCCGGTGAGTAACTGCCCCGTTTACTGTAAAGTCGGTCAATAGAAGATAAAGTTTTAACTCTTAAAACTGCAATTTTCTTCTAGTTTGGCTGTGAAGAATGTCACTCTAACACAAACAGTCTTGAAGATTCTGGACCGGAGTCACGTTCAGAAACTGCAGCTCAAGGCGTTGGACACGGTTCTGTTCGGAGCTCCTATGAGTGAGTGGCATTTAGAGCGTTGAACTTCTTTAACCTGACAGATTCTGGATAGTTTAACCTTTTCTGGATTACTGCTAAGTCATTGTTGACTTTACAGGGAAGCGATTAAAACCGTAACGTCTTAAGCAGAAGTGGCTGAGGTGTGTTCGTTTCTCTGATGTAATGTGGTTTGTAACAGGAAATATGACGACATTTACCGCAGTATCCTTAAAGCCTGTCAAACGATAGCTTTAACCCAATATCATTTTCTCATCTGAAAGGGATTGTACATTTAAAACTGAAACTACAGCTTGCAAGTTTAGAATAAACAGTATCCTGTCTTGGTGTAGACATCAATATCCATACAAAGGGCTTCAGACAAACTTTTCTTACTAGGGAGCACTGTAGCCCCTTACTGAAATTTTAAAGTGCGCAAGCAGAAGATTTAGGGGCACACCTTTAATGCAATTATTTACATTTTTCCCCAAAAGAGCTGTTTTACAGACAAATACTTTTAGAATAAATAGACTCGACTCCCAGAAATTACAATGTGCAGTTTTATATTCATTTCAGAGGGATATGACATTACTCAATACCAGGGTCATGCGTATCGCCAGACTTTTTTGATAATTCTATGCAAAAATATTGGAAAAACTGCAGAATTCTGTGGAAATTGTACAGAAATGTAAATTTGTTCAAATAGTTTTAAAATTCTACCTGTCAATTAACCGCATGATACAGTGGTTTGCTTCTGCTCATCATTTAAAAAGAGGAGGAGCTTACAGAGAAGCTTTAAGGGTTAAGTAAAGAGACCGTTCAAACTCCGAAAACACCAGACCAAAGTAGTACTAGCTTCATTTGAACCAACAGAAAACTTGCCTGCCATTTGTATGAAAAATAATGTATTTTATTGTTCATAGTGTTCAAGCCAAACGTTCTTGTTGTGAACAGATTGGAAATGATTCAGCGCTCTTAAGTACTCAACAGATAAACGGCGTATTCTGAACTCCTCCGCCGTTAGTTTAGTTTTTAACATCTCAAATATTAAATCGTTCATCCTCAGGCTCAAAAAAACGTCACAGCAAACAGTGAATCATAGTAATGCAAATTGTCAGGTCGCACATGGCGTGAGTACTTGTAAAAAATGTCTCAAAAACTGGTCGAAACGAAGTCGCGGTCTGGATAGTTCTCTTTATAGATATCGTTCTTGATGTGAACTGGCCTTTAGGTTGTGCATTAGTGAGCAGAATGTCATTCAAACGTGAGTCCACAACAATGTTTAGCTGTCTATGACATCAGATAACTCATCAAAACATGTAAATGAACTCGGAAGTACTTGCTTATCTGCTTGGTCTTTACATGTGAACAACCATAAACGTGGAAGGAGCTTCTAAAAAGCAAACATTGGGTTTCATCTGATTTATAGGTGCTGTCTGAGAAAACGGCCAGCTGTTTTGCACTGTGATGGAAATCTCTTTGTTTCTTTGGTTTTGCTATTGTGTTTTCTCTGCTTCAGGTCCACCTTCAATTGAAGAGCGGGACTTTCTCTCTTTACCTCCATATCGACTGTTGTGATTTCTCCCTGTAGTTTTTGCACAAGCGGTCCGTCTCCTTCTCACACAGTCTCTGAAAGCGATAACAGTACATCCACACGCCCTGTGATGTTCAGAATCTTCTTCCATAGCCTGAGGGGGCAGCGCTTTAGCTTGGATAGAGAGGAATTTTGAGCATTGCTCTGTATTCCGAGCACATGTCTTTAGCGCACTGAAACGGATACAGCCGCGTCTCACCCCTCAGTCAGACCGTGAGCTTCAGAATGTTGGTGGGCAGGTTAAACAGGGTTAGAGATATTTGCTAATGTGTGTTGGAAAAAGACACGAAGACAGAGGAATTAAAACAAGCGAAATGTCATATCCTCACTCTCGCTAGCGTCACGTCAAAGCGTTGTCGATTAATGATGAAAGTACACGTTGCACATTGAAAATAAAAAAAATAAAGTTAAATACATACTTAAAGGTATCGGGAATGTATAAAAGCCATGTCAAATATACGTTATACATAATATGAACTATAATCATATATATTATATTATAGAACTTTAATACTATGTTAAACTTTATTGATATGTTAACTATATTAATATTAATTATACTGTCTGAAATAGGTCTACATTTACAATATTGGAATATGATCTGATGATGTGACTGTGCATAGGGAGGACAATTTATGCGAGCAATGTGGTCATCCTATGACCCGGTTTCCGGGACATATTGTAAAGCACCCAAAGAAGTCGACTTTAGGGCTGTTAAACGATTAATCGTGATTAATCGCACCCATAATAAAAGATTATGTTCACATAATATATGTACTGTGCATATTCATTTTGTATTTATAAAACATACACGAACATGTATATAAGAAAAAATTAAGGTCACACTTTATTTTAAGGTCCGATTCTCGCTGTTAACAAACCTTTAACTGTGACCTTTGCCTCAATGAACACCTAATATAAACTACCTGACTAACTATTAATAAGTACTAATAAACAGCCAACATCCTAATAATCGGCATTCTAGTATGCAAATAGTTTATAGTGAGAATTTGTCCCTATACAGAGTGTTACCAAAGTAAAGTATAAAAAATGTGTAAACGTTAATATATATATAATTTTTATTTTATAAATATATACCTGCAAATGTTTCCTAAACATACACATGTATGTATACGTGTATAGTATGTTCATAAATACCAAACAAATACGCACAGTACACATACATATATTATGCAAACACAAACCTTTATTCTGGATGCGATTAATCGTTTAACAGCCCTAGTCGACTTGTCCCTCTCGATCCTCGTATTCCTCTATGCACAAACTGTGTCCTATTGTATCTGCGTGACCATTTTTATAGTTACCCACAACAGTACAAAAGTAAAAATAAAGTAAACCCTGAGCGTTTTGCGTTCACAAAGCGAACCGTGCATCGACGGTTGCGACAGAGTTTACGAGGTCAGATTTCTTGCATACTTGCGTAACACTAAAGCAAGTGTCGCCTGAGTTTACACGTGTCGGATATTCTCCACTTTCACAAGTTTGTCAAGACCTCCGTGTGTATTCCGCAGTCTGTTGCATTCCTGGGGATGTTATCTAAAGAATCTGTCTTGACATGGTAACAGGATCATTGTGTGCCAGGCCGCCGGCAGACAAACGGTAGTTATTCATGTTTGTTTGCTGGGCTCCACATGCCCTTATCGCGCTGACCATAGGTCAGGTCAGTCCATAAGACACATCAGCACACTGTAATGTGATTTACATCATACCCTGAAATACACCGCGCTGATGTACAATAAATTGGTGGAGAAGAACGGATGACGTTTATGAAAGCGGTCTATTGAGGAACTAAAATCAAGAAGCTTTTTTTTCTGAATGCGATATAAAGTCCTGGCACTTTTTGAGCAGCTATTTCCCATGTTCTGATTTGTATACGTCATAAATGACAGACTGTCTTTCCCTTTAAATTTAACTTGATTGTATTCCATATCACATTATTTACAAAGTTTCCGCATACTGAGTTTCTTCAATATGGTGCGGCCCTAATCCTTTTAAATCTTGTAAGGTTTTGGTTCGTCGTTCTCCACTTTAATTCCTATTAGGGAAACCGCTGTCACCTATCATTGCCATTGTGCGCTCAGAGATCTTAACAGAGCGAACAAGGGGGTCCGCGTGTCTGTGTCAGATCTCATTATGTAAGTGGATTGTGAAGAGGTCTAGCTGCAGGGAGGCAGGGAGATGGTGCGGCTGCTTGTGACCGTTCAACACAACGTACACAGACAGAAGCATGTCTTGTATTTGTGAAACAGCTGACATAGTCAGTGGGTTTCAAAAGATGCATTTTAATGATATTATGCCTGTTTGCTTTTGACATTTAGCATTTAAAGATTTTGTGTATTCACATCGGAGCTGTTGAGCACATGTTTTTGACAGGACCATCGGTGCTCATGTGGTGCTGTTACTCTCCACCGTTTCTGTCCTAATGAAAGGCAGGAGAAGAATAGTACTGGTGTGTGTTCATTTTTCTATTTTATTACATTTATCCAAAGCGAACTTACATTGCATTGTACTATACATTTGTATAGGAGTATGTGCAATCCCCTGGGATCGAACACATGAACTACTGAGCCAAAGGTTAACGATTAGTTTATGCATTAGTTAAAATAAACTAACAATGAACAATAATTCTTCAGCATTTATTTATAAAAATTCATATTAATTTAATTTACTAATTCATTATTAAAATCAAATGTTGTCACTGTTAACATGAGTTCATGCACCATGAACTGACATTAACAGGGATTAAAAATGCAGCCTGAAAAACGAAATTGTTCATTGTTAGCTTATGCATTCACTTATGTTAACTAATAGCACATTATTGTACAGTGTTACCATTAAAGCTTATGCACAGCAACTAGTTTCGTGCACGATGGCCTGCCGTTCTCCCTTGAGAGGGACGGATGAGAAGACTCATCCATTTCTCAACATAGCCTCCCTTGTATTTTAACATGCACTTAAAAGTGTAAGAAATTGAGTCAGCCAGGCTCAGACCAGCACGGCGTCCCCGGGGCTGTTGTTAGGTTAAGCATCTTGCCCGTTGACACAGCAGTGGCAAGTATTGCAGAACTGTGACCGCACTCATTAGCAGAAGTCTCTGTAACCCTGAATCCCACCGAATGCTGTGTTCTTCATAAACGGCTTACGCAAGACTGTTTTAATTTGCTCATTAATCTAAAGGATTCGAAGATGCACTCGTACAGAAGAACTGGTTTTGTTTAATGTACATTTCTAGTACTACAAGACCAACTTTCAGGTTTCTTGAATATTTTGTCCCTTTCAAAACATTCCTTTTAGTTCCATAGGAGCGTAACACCGTGTCCTAACCAAACGCAACGCGGTGCTGCGACACGCGATAAATTGTGTCTTTACCATGTTAATCAGAGGTTTTGTCCTAACCAGCCACGACGGAGCTGCGTAGAGACGGTTTGTATTTCTGCGACGTCGCAACTGATGGTGTAACAATACACACAAACCCCAGTTTGATACAGTGAACGATACAGAGATTACAATATGACCAATGAGTTTGGAGCGGGATGGTCTGCCACAAAACAGCCCAATTTGGCAACCATGCCATTGCTGTTTGGTCAACAACATCTTTTAAAATATCTTCTTTTGTGTTCTGTGGGGGAAAAGAAAGTCACACATGTTTGAAATGACAAATGGTTAGTAAATGATGACAGAATTATCAAGAATGCTTGTTGCAATTTGTCTGCTCCAATTCTACAATATAATTGGTCAATAATGAAATTAGTTTTACTCTCAGCTTCCTGTAATGGCCAAGCTACTCGGCTGACACGTTGGAATCAGTTTTAAAATCAATTCTTTATCCGGTCAAGTTTGCAGAAGCGTGGCCTTGTGGTATGGGAAGGAAGGCAAACAAGTGGTTGTGGATTCGACCATGTGTTCTGCATTGTGCCCTTGAGCCCGTTATCCCTGCATTCCTTTAAAGTTCTGTCAGCATTTCATTACCCTCACGTCACATCAACCTGTATCTTTCTTCTGCAGAACACAGATGAAGATATTTTGAAGAAAGTCTGTAACCGACCAGCGGCGGTCACATTCTTCAAAATATCTTCATTCGTGTTTTTCTTCTAGGTTTGGAATGATGAGGGTGAGTAAATGTCAGAATTGTCTTTTTGGGGTAACATCACTTTAAATAACGGTCTGCGCTAATATACACCAATGTTTATCTCGCAGTGAACAGACACAACCATCTGAAGGACTTCATGCTGGTCGTCTCAATCGTCATCGGGATGGGAGGCTGCTGGTTCGCCTACATCCAGAATCGACACTCTAAAGACCACATGAAGAAGATGATGATAGACCTGGATAGTCTCCAGAGGGCCGAGCAAAGCCTCGACGACCTGCAGCAGAAGTGAGAGCCTGTTCTGTTTTGTTCGCTTTGTTTGATTTTCAACACCAAGCAAGAAGCTAAATTGCGATCAGAAATGAGTCTCACAATTTGTTCGAAATGCAAAATGCACTCTGTGATTTGTAGTGTTTAAGCGACCAAAAGTCATTCGTTTTCAGTAAGATTGTTCTTGGCACTCCTGTTGTGTGATTCTGTTGGACACCGTAGTTGACCAAACGGCCATTTGCTAACAACAGTAAAGCGATGTACTGGTTGAGCATCACGCATCATTTCAAGTCAATGCGAGAATATAATGCTTATGAACTTTGAGCTTATGAAGACACACTGTGCTTAGTTGACGTCATGTCAAAAGAAAACCGATATGGAGCGTGATCCGTTGGGAAAAGTGAGGTCACGTGAGAATCTGTTTGATGAAAAGAGATTACGCAGAAAATAATGAGGAAGAGAGAACCAAATCATTTCGACACTGCCCTTCCACTTCCTTTTAGTTTGAGATGTCCCTTCCTACGTCAATCCAATTTATAACAATCGAGGCTGATGCAGCAAGTTCTTGAATGTAAAATTCATTTCACCAGCCTTCATAAATGTGACCGTGATAAGATGCCCAACTAGTCCTGTTTTACAATTTATGTAAGTGTTGTTTCTTCTTTGTGGGACTATTTTCCGTTACGTGTTTAGTAATTTGTTTTGAAATGCGGATACCTTTCGAATCCCTCTTAATTCCGACTGTCTTTCTCTAGCTTCCTGTCAAAGCCCTCATACAGACGCACAGTCTGTCACCTTTAAAAGACGGTTGTGTGTGTGTGGCTCCACTTGGCCTTGTGAATGAAGGGAGAGATTGCGTTCGATGGATGGGGTAATGGAAACTATTTACAGGGCGTGTGTGTGTTACGGTGTAGGACATCCCGTATTTTGTGTTCTAACACAACCACGGGGTCACATCTCTGGTGAGTGGCGGGTGAGAGGTCTGCAGTCCTCTGGTCGCCCCTGAAGGAGGCTATTAACCCCGGATATTTTGAATCATCTCCGCTTGAACTCGGGGACAAAAATAACGTCTAAAAAACACATCGGACCGCTGTGTCATGCATAAAAATGTCTTCTCGTGGGACCTCGCTTCTTAAACGTAAATGTGTTTTGATGTTATAATTTGCGTCGATGAAAAAAATCAGACTTTAGTGTTTTTATGTAGTCTTGTTTTTTTAATGTATTGCGAAGGCTTATCAAGGCCATGGCAGTTGAGTCAGGCTTTCCAACAGTTTTCTGTGTAGGTGTGCTCACGCATTTCACACCAGACAAACCTCACCTCAATCGCTGCCAAATTACCACACGAGCGATCCGTTCCCTGCCCGTTCTCCCTGAATCAGACATAAGATGTTATGTTGTCCGCCCTGCAATTTAGGATCGCTTTTGATTAAGTTTAAACTGCAATGGTAGAGATGTTTTTAGCATGTTGCTATTTGGTTGCTAACGTTCTTTGAATAGGTGCATACAATAGCGTCTATCCCCAAGTCTCTGATGTTGTGGTTTCTGGATATTGCTTTGGTCTATAGGACATTTCCACCCATATTTCTCATCTGCCACACAAAAAAACCAAAAGAACAAGTAAAATAAATACGATTAAATCACACACCTAAACAGTGTTGTGGCGTGTGACTGTTTACTAACTTGAGAATCGCTGTTCAAAGCTGCAAAACCTGAAAACAAATGTACTTTATACACTTATAAAAAACTACCTCATTCGACAAGGTAAACATATAGTTATTTATAAATTAAGCTGTCGGTTTGTTGACTGCATTCGTCAGTCTCGATCTAAAGTAACTTGCACTTCTGTGTTACAAACAGAGATGGCGATAGAGAGACAAAAGCAGTAAAAAGGATCAAGTATTGATGATAAGTTCTCTTGTTTGACCCTCCAAGTCCAGAGAAAGAGAGAAAGCTTTCGTGAGAGAAAGTTCTTGACGTATGGGTTTGTGAAACAAGAGTACGAATATCAAAACAAAGGTTGAATTAATCATTGCATGCTTCGATTGGTCTTTTGTTGGTCCTTTTGTGTTTTGTTGGCTTTGTGCAATAGTTGGTTCTTTATGCAGTACAAAGGATTGTGTCGGCATGAGTATAATAAGTAGAGAACAGTTCTTTGCAAAGATGGAGGATCGTTTTTATTTACAAAAAGGCTGGACTAAATCAATATTGAACAAAGAAAAATAAATGTAAATGGTTTAATTGTAATTATGCTGGTTTCATTTAGTTGGTTGCTATTACTGTTCTTGTTAGGCCTTAATCTTTACCAGAAATAAAAAAAATACATGACGTTTATGCTTGCTTGACAGTTTGAGGTCCGTGCAGTTGCTTGTTTTGGAGGATGAGAGGTGCATTACAGTAAATACAGAAAAACTACTACGGACATCTTTAAAGCGTTCTGTCTGCGCTCAGCTGGCTTATAAGAAAACTTTATAGGGAAGACAACCGTATCGATTTAATCATGTTAAAAGATTATCAGTAGGATCCTGAACGAATTCCACATCATATGAAGACTCAAATCTGGATGAATTCAGATATTTAAGCACCTTCAGAAGTTAAAGCATCTAAAAAGAAGCCGTCCTTTGCATCAAATCTGCATTAATGTACTTAAGGTATCAACCAACTCATATCTTGGCATAAATCATTCTCCATGTAACTAGTTTCAAACATTCAGACATATGTCATTAAAACCAACTCTGGATCCATTAAAAACTTTTTTACTGGTAGTTTTATGTTTATATTATGCGCACGTTTTCAATTCACTGGTCTCAGATCTGTAATTCAGCTGCGGGGTAGGTTTAGTCATGTGGTATCTAGACCGTCATATCTTCTCAGACGGTCCAGTGTCCTCTGAACCTTGTCATATGACATGGCGTGAGTATAGCTCACACACTGACACTCTTCTCTTAAAGGAACCTTGATCTTGGGTTTTAGGAGTAAATCTGGGGCCTTGGAAAATGTTAAGCCCTGCGTAACTTAGGGAGCGTAGTGTCGCCATTTACTCTCCGTTGTCATCATTACATCAGCGTTTGTTAGCTCCTCCCCTTCTGCTGGCAGCCACCCAGGTTTGCTGTAGATGTTGTTTCCGGATCCAATGTGGAGTGCTTATCTGACCATGACCACACAGATACGCCGAGCAACCACATTTTTAGTTCATCGAATTCACGTTACACAAAGTTTGTCTACTTTTTTCCAGTTCCAGTCTTTGTTTTTGGTCTTTCTTTGTTTTATTTCATTAGATTATGTGTATTTACTGTGTACAGCCCTTTGGTCTACTGTGTAGTGCAAAGGGCTTTTTATAAATAAAGTAGACCTGAGACTTCGTTGCCGAAGTGCAGTTTCCTGGTTTATTTCGTGTCATTTCTATGGTGTCTGTCTTCAGGCTGCAGATCGCTCAGGAAGAGCATCGCTCGGTCGAGGTGGAAAAGGTGAACCTGGAGCAGAAGCTCAGAGACGAGATCAACGCTGCCAAACAGGAGGCGCAGAGGCTGAAGGGGCTCCGGGAGGGAACCGAAAATGAGCTGAGCCGACAGAAGTATGCCGAGGAGGAACTTGACCAGGTGATACCACTTAGAAACGGAGAAAAAGAGACCCGATCCCATAGCTTCCAGTATGAAGAACATGTCAGGTGTGGCCTTTAAAGTGTGTATACTGTACACGGAATGCCTGGTAAGTCTGTGCGAAAAAAATTAACGTGGACGATTTAACGTTATTTGAAAACTTAAGGACTCAGAATATCATGTATGAATGATATTTTACGACCTTGCTGGTTGTTTTATCTCTTCATGTAATGAACACTGATGTGATCCGGCGTGCTTCACATGTCCTGAACATAGAGGGTAAAAAGATGGACTTTGCTAAAGATGGTTTCTATCATTTAAGTTGGGTCTTATCACGCTGATATATGTTTTAGTGTTCGTTTGTCTAACAAGTTTGGTTTTAGTTTGTCAGCCCATATGTCTCGGACATTATGGCTTTATTTTTCTATAGCGGAGGTGAATGCGAACATGTCGTCCATCCTTTTTACGGTGTATGGATGTGAAACAGAAAATAACATTGGCAATGTTCTTGCAAAATGTCATACGTTCTTTCTGCAAAGTCAAATCTCTCAGCATTAGTGTGTGTGGATGTTAGACATGACGCAGTGCACTGTCGATATGGAAACTTGTTTGTGATAAATGTTGACGTTTCCTCTGTGGTGCGGTTTTAATATGTCAGTTCGAATGAGATGTTTAGAATCGTTCCCTAATTCTTGCTCGGCACCTAAACCACAATTGACATTTGAAGGAGGAGTTATGTCATCGAAGATGTATAGTCATCACAGGAAAGACGTGCGGTTTCAGATTTTAAGTAAAGATTACGAGGGCACACACATTTAAAAGAGAGAATGAGCCACATTGATGAACTATTTACAATACTTTCATATTGTCATTTTTTTTATCTCACTGGGGCTTTAATATAATAAACCAGATCAGAGAATTGTAAGTGGTATCCTCCTACAGCGGTATTTGCTTTCGGTTTGTTTCATCAAGTGGCATCTCCAGCATCAGACATAGACATGTTTTTTACATTGGGCTGTCCCACATTGGCCTATTAAATCCTTGTTGCTTAATGTGTTTTCTGGTTCATGTATAAATTCCCTGTGGGTATGATGCTCATTAGCGTCCGACCATACACTGAGTTTGTTGGCTCTCTGACCCCTCGCCACATTCCCTCTGGCCCTCTCCAACCTCCTCGTGCCTTATTGGATGATGTCCGTTTATTTACCGTTATAATGAAAGCTTGGATTAATTGTGTTTATCGTAGTTAGGTGGAATTGGGCTATTTTGTTGCAAGCAAATGTTTTCAGGCTGTGTAATTGGTCCTGTTTTTTCTCATTAGCTTGTGAAAATTAGTCATAGAAATGTGCTAATTGTCATAATTGCGTATGTAAATCAGGGCTTAAAACAAGAGGTTTGAAGGTTAAGGACTGTACTGCAATGTTTTATTTCAAGCTCAGTTATCTGTTGGGTCATTGTATTGTAACTTTAGTGTTGTGTGGGCAGGGTCATGTTTTTATTTGTGTATGTATTATCGAGTATGGTGTTGTTTTTCTAATTATTGCAGGTCCATGGATGTTAACTATGATGATTGATATTGTGTTAAGATACATATGCCTACATTTTTGTTTTATTATTTTGCTAAAAGCAGTGAAAACACAAATAAATAACGATTTATGTGACTGAAACTAGGGCTGAACGATTTGAGGAAAATGTCACATTGCGATTATTGAGGTAAAAATTTCGATGTGCGATTACGATAATCTGGGTATAATCAGTCAACTTGGTTGATATCAAGCACAGATAACTGAAAATACTGAAATTTGTTTTTCTCAACTGAGATATACAGTTCAAACTAGCAACAAGAACTAGAATTGCACAAAGTATTTTTTCTGGGCACTAGTTCAGTGTCGGCATCCATTATTCCCGTCTCCAAACTGTGCCCGCAAGTCACGTGACCAAGCACACGCGCCACCGCCACACAAGACGATTTGTCTTTGGTTTTTTTTTCTCGCGTAGAAAATGGGCATCTATCTCTAAGAATGGATGTCTTGTCAAGTGCACGAATGCACCTGTTTCTTTAATATAATCGCAACGTTTTGCCGTCTCTTGATTCCTATTACTGAACATGTTGAATGTTACATTCGAAGCTACATTTGATGTCATTATATCCCACGGAGTCGTCACCATCAACATGAATCTGCTTTGGCCCATGTTAGAGTTCTTATTTAGCATCCTTCTTACTTGCATCCTACTGTTTCTGAGCGCTTGATCCCAGCATTTTATTATGATAAAACTTGTGATGAGTCTGTTGGTTTGAGTGCTCTGTTTTGTCTGTGGCGCCCCCTGCAGGTGCGTATGGCTCTGAAGAAAGCAGAAAAGGAGCTGGAGTCTCGCAGCAGCTGGTCTCCTCCAGGAGCTCTGCAGAAGTGGTTGCAGCTCACTCACGAGGTGGAGGTGCAGTACTACAACATCAAGAAACAGAACGCGGAGAGACAGCTGCAGGTGGCCAAAGAGGGGGTGAGCAACATCTTATGGAGTCATTGGCCAGAAGCATAAAGCAATTTTGGTCTACCTTGACACTGGATTTTTATCACAAGATTACATCAGATACATATATTAGGGTGACGCAAGAGTGAAAGTAATTTAATAAGAATAAAAAGTAGTGATGGTAAGTTATATGTATTGTATATATTATGTGAAGAACAACAAATACAATACATTTAAATAGAAAAGTAAATAATTATTCGTTTAATAATTGTTTTAAAAATGAAGTTTAATATTTGTTTTACTGGGACGGAATTAAACAATTAAAAATAAAAATCACTTTAAAATTGGATGGCTATGTAAGGCATATAATACAAATTGTATTCTTTGTTTTTTAGGCAGAAAAGATCAAGAAGAAAAGAAACACTTTGTTCGGGACGTTTCATGTGGCGCACAGCTCTTCACTGGATGATGTCGATCACAAAATACTGGCAGCTAAGTAAGTCCGCAGACATTGAAAACGGCTCTAAAAACAACCTCGTAAACTCCTTTTGGTAATTCAGCGGAATGAAGAAACAGAGAGAGTTTGTAAAAAATCTACTTTACTTTAAAGTTTTTGTGACCAAATTGGTGTTGCGTTTAAAGCAAAGTTTCCCATTCATTCATTAGACTACGGGGACGCCATAGTCTTATTTGTGCTACGTTTCGAAACGAACCAAAAATAAATGTTTAAGGCTACTTTTCATAACAACATAATGTATCATTCTGTTGTCTGTTTCCCATATTGATTTATTCGTCACGGCCACACTATCCAACACTGGCCGCCATGAATAGATTCTTCAAGATTTACATTTTTATTTTAAAAACAGCTTAATTCATTGTAGAGCGCCCCTTCTCTCTCTCTCATGTTGCATTCAGCGTCTCGACAGCACCTCTCTCTCTCACGTGACAGCGAACAAATTAAAATGTTTTCAATATGCGTTCCTCCTTGCATTGCCTTTCCGCCTTAATGTCAACAGTCACAGATTTCCCGAACACCCTTTCTCTATGTGCTTTGTTACACCTGGCTCAAAGATGAAACATAAAGGGAGACGACATGGCGGAATCCATAAAGATATAAAATACAACCATAATAATAATAAATTGAATCAATAACCACAATCAGTATGACATCTAACTAATACAATGCTAACAAAACACAAGGTTTGACCGTGGCTCTTGCAAAACTGCTCCGATAACAGATGAGCAGCTGCCCAGACGAACTCTCGTACCAGCTTTAAGAAACCGCCATGACGAGCCTCAGTTGCGCTCCGATCAGAGAACCTGTCACAAAGAAAAAGAAACCGACACACCCAACCAAACACAACTCGATCCTTACAGCCTGTTGTGCGTCTGTGTGCGAGCTCTCGGTGCGGTGCGTATATTCTGTACTATGGGTATGTAGTTGTAACTCTGTGTAACAGCAACGGTGTATTCTCCCGTATTGATGAAGTTGAGCCGAATTGTTTACGCTACTCGTGATCTACAATAAAACTATCAAGCGCTCATAACACAACGACACATTGATAAGAGGAGCCTGTACCCTGGTTGGATTAAACATGAGCTGTTATTAGGTCGTGTTCAGTCGATGTTTTGAGAGTAGAAGTGAAAAAGATTTCAAGTGCCAACACTAGACCAAACGCATGTGATGAAGTCACAGATATGCTAATTCATGAGTCGTTATCAGCACCACAGTCTCTCAAAATCCTGTGGGATACACTGGGTTAGAGATCTGGCTTGGTCCAGCTATAACGATTTCACCTATCCCATATTTTTTCTTCGCCTCTAGGCAGGCACTGGGTGAGGTCACTGCAGCCCTGAGAGAGAGACTCCATCGCTGGCAGCAGATCGAGATGCTGACGGGCTTCTCGCTGGTCCACAACCCAGGTTTACCCTCTCTGGCCTCGGCCCTCAACCTGGACCCCAGCTTCATGGGCGGCCGCGGGACACCCCAGCACTTCATGTCTGACGACATGGATGACATGGATGAGGACATAGTGGCACCAGGAACCCTGCAATGTAAGGGCTCGCCGGACAGCGAGGGGCCTAATGCCCCGCCCGCCTTGGGCAAGCACAGACATGCAAAAGGGGTCTTGTCCAAAACCAAAAACCCCTCACTTTGACCCATTTTTTCAGCTTCCGTAACCAAAGGTTTCTGTTTGAGAATGCACTCTTGTTTACCTTTGACCATCTACAGGTCTGTAGTTGGAGATATTTTCTTTGGCAATCGCATTTCAAAATATATGCATAATAGCACTTTTTGTACAGATCTGTTTTATTGTATTTATCTGATGAAAAGGGTTACACTGGGTTTACAATGGGGCTGGTTTTTGTCATTCTTCAAATGAATTTGTGATGTTATATTTAAAGAAGCCATAAAAAGTATGCAAACGCATGAAATAAAAGTGGTGTTTATTGCTGATGTGGGTTTTTTCAAGATCTATTGAAAGTGAAGACATAGTTTTGTATATTACATTGCATTAGAGGCGTATAAGGACCTTGTATAATGAAGCGTTATGTTTTTATTACCTTAGATTGAGCTATTTCTGCTCTACAGACGCGTTTCTTAAGTACGTTATCTCCTTCAGCAAAGAAGCGGAAACGTGACATCGTTCCGTGTCAACCACTGCAGTGCTACGAAAGGGAGGGATGGAGTGAGCTGTTGGTTTGCAATTCACAACCTCACTGTTAGATGTCGCTAAATTTCATAGATTGGACCTTTAAGTTTAAAATTTGTATTGCTTATATTTGCTCTTGCAAAAAAATACTGTCACAGAAGAGTTGCCTTAGGATGAACTGTTTTTCTTAGGACGAACCTTTTGGCGAATAGAAGCGTTGTGTGAATGTGTGCGTATGTAAACATCTGTGTAGTTCTGGTTTTAACTCATTAACAGTCGCACCCTGCCCTTGCCCCTTACCCCCTCCAGATGCTACCAGGCTAATGGGCCGACGAGCGAGCGATCTCTGGTCTTTGAATACCGACTGCCAAACGTTTTGGAAGTATTCTGGTGGGCTACATTACCATGCCCTCTTCCCAAGTCCTCTTCTCTTTCTCTTGTCTTCTTACCACTCCAGTCTGTTAAAGCAATATGCTACCCATAAACTCTACCACAAGGGGGCACTGGACGGAAAGCACTGACAGCGGTCCACACCTTTACGATCTTTTAGACTGCATGAAATGAATAATTTTTTATCTTGGCAACTTTTAAAGATATAAAAATATGCTATGCTGTTAAGGGACTGCTCATCCTCAACCAGCAGAAACCCAGTTGAGTTATACACACCTCTGTACCTTTTATATTTCCGAGCACCAAAGTGTCACTCTTCTTCCCCACTGTATCCACTCCAGCCTGCCACCCGTCACCCAGCACGTTTTGTCAGTGTACATGCCTTATATTACTGCTCCAATTGACCTTATTGTTTTGTGCCCTCCACAGCCCCCAGTATGATGTCACTCCGTCAACGGCACATCGACCCGCAGCTGGCCCTGGGCTCGCAGAGGTTGGTAGAGAGTTGTCACGGGCAGGAAGGGGAGGGTAGCTCATACAGATCTAGGGCGGCGCTGCGGCAGACATTGAGTCATTCGTTCGGGCAGTTCGACGCTCTGGGACTGCCTCCGCTTTCTTCTGCTGTATCTCATCCCGCCATCTACTCCGCCTCGTCATCGCACGCTCCTCATTCCTCCTTCCACGCTGCCGCGCCTCATTCATCCCACTATCACTCTACACATTTCCAGCCCATGGACACCATCCCAGATCTCCCGTACGAGACCAACCCTCAGCGCCCTCTCCGTTCCGGCAGCTACGGGTATCGCTTGGCACGCGCATGGGACTCGGTCCAAAAACACTTAACACTTTTATCTCGAACGCTTCACACTTTTGAGAGTTATTACTTGCTGTGTTTGCTCTTTGTTGCTGTGATTTAGTGTACTTACTGGTAACAATGACACTACGGCTTGGTTGTGGACTTTCCTGTTGCACTGTGCCATGATGTTTCTTTGCATCTTTTCCATTTTAGTAAAATTTGTAATACTTACTTTTTTACTTTGTTAGTTTTGGTTTTATCTATTCACCATTATTTAAAGGGATAGGTCACCCTCATTTCATTTAAAACCTGACTTTATTCTGCAGAACACAAAAGACCAAACAACCTTAACCATAATTGACTTCCATTGTATGGAACCATGGAGACGTTTCTCAAAATATCTTCTTTTGTGTTCTACAGAAGAAAGAGTCATACATAGTTTTGGACTGTTTTTTATCTTCTCGTTGCTAATTTCACCATTTCTTTTATAGGGACCTCAACCGCTCCGACTCCGATTCCTCCCTCTGTATATCCCAGACCGGCGAGCAACTACGTCTATCCTACAGTTACAAATCCTTCCCCCTGAAGCCCACCTCCCTCCTGCACGGCCCCCCCTTGCGTTCTGAGGAAGGCGCCCATTCTCAAACGCCCAACGGGGGCAACCGCGTCCAAGACGGAGGCGTCTCTCCCGACGGAGGCTCTGATAGTCCCATATTAATGAAGAAGATATCCAGCTTTGAGAAATCCGCCAGCATGAGCGAGATCCAAGGCTCGCAGATGGCGATGTCCGTGTCGGAATCCTCGCACTCCCTGAGTCCGAACTCCACCGAACCCGACACGCCGCCCCCCACCGGACAGACTGGCGGGAAGGCAGGAAGTCGCATCCCTCAGATTTCCTCAAAAAAGAGCCCCCTAGAGGAGGACAGTGGTTCTACAGGTGAAGACACTGACTCCGGCCGCAAGAAACATTTGCACACCTTCAAGATCTTCAAAAAACAGAAGAAATAAGGACATAGCTGGACAACTGTATCGTTTTCCCCGTTTATTTTCGTTGTATTGTTACTATGAATGTTTAGATTTTTTTTCTTCCCTTCGGTCAGAAGTTACTTCACAACAAAATCGTCGAGGTCTTCGTAGAAACACGTTTTTCAGAGGAACTTTAGGATGAATAGCATGATCTGTTTGGGTGGGAACAGGTTGGACTGTTTTTTCGATAGGGCATTGCATTATTTATTCAGCAGGAGTCAATGCCAGACTTTCCAAAGGATTCTTCCCTTCTTTCCTTGTATAATCTGTATCAGTTTGCATGTCTTCGGCTTTGTTTGTTTGAACTTTTGAATGCTCCTAGATGTTTGCTTGGTTCTTGTTCCCCTTTGCTTAAACTCAATAACCTGGTTCTTTTGTTTCTATCAGCACACTCTCTTTTGAAGTTAAAACAAATCGTCTGAACGTTTTATGGTACTCCTCGGTCAGTGTTTGTCAATGGTGAGATCTCTAAAAGGGCTGAACTGTCGGTGTGAAACCCCCTTAAATATGTTGCACTATTTTCGAAAGATGATGCGTTGGTTTGGTGAAAAGGAAATTGAGAACATGCTGGAACGTGTGCTAAAACGTTTACATTAATCAAGCCACCGAACGTTTCTCCACGGCTTCAGGGATTTCTGGGATGTGACTGAAAATAAGCGATTTGAAGATTTTAGATCATTTCAAATCATTATGAAAATACAAAGGTGGTTTGTGAAGATGCACATGAATGTTTCGATGTGATTGTTTCACTTTTTTGCATTAAAAACCTTGCAGTGATTTCTCGTAAAATTATAACTAGAGTCCCAATGAAAATAAGGAAAGAGCTGAAATAACTAAATGCTACAACTTTGACTGAAAGGGACAGTTCACCCAAATGTGAAAATTCCGTCATCGTTTACTCGCCTTTTTATTTTAAACCTTTGACTTTCTTTCGTTCGCAAACGCAAGAGAGGATAAAACTGTTGGTCCCGTTGACTTCCACTGTGTGGACACAGTACCAATGCAAGTCAGCGGTTTTCTCGTACCAGCATTCTTCAAAACATATTATTTCGCGTTCTGCAGAATAAAGCAAGCCTCACGGTTTGAATTGTCAAGAGGGTGAGTAAATGATGACAGAATTTTTGTTTTGGCGTGAACCATCCCTTTTTATTACAGAATCTCAAGAGGTCTAAAGAAAATCTAGCCGTCTTGTAAGTGCCAAAGAAAAGCTCTTGTCCAGGGAGTGTAACACTTCCTCAATTTCAGATGTCAGCTTTGCGAGACCACTCATCTGTTTTGAGGCTAAGGTGCAGATTGTCCAAAATTCTGGTAGAAGACATTGCGTTCTTACATCATCTATGAAAGAACTGGTATTTTACAGTGATCGTGATTTAAATTAGATCACATAAACAAATTCATTCAACCCACATCCTTCATTAAGGTGCACTTTTATATTATTTGAACGCAGACGGTTGCTATTACGAATGACTTGCCTTTAAACATATTGGTTTTACCACTGTGCATTTGAAGAAGATTTAGAGTTGTTCTCTCTGTTCTTCATGCGGTTTACGTGATGTTTACTTCGATAAGCCTCATCCTTATCTTCAAAGAGCACTGAAAATTACAAGCACACTTTCCAAAGGAAAGGGGTAACAAATCTTATGGGAGGTCATTTTTTTACCCAAAGGTTGTGAAAGTTCAAATGTATCCACATACCCAAAGGCAAGCCAAGTTAGTACTGCACGAAACATCCGTTCCGTCATTTCTTTCGTGAAAAATGGTAAAAGACGGCATACAAATATCGGCCAACCGGTCTGGACAGGCACAAACTGTGCAGATGTGTTCGTTTCATCTGTGCGTCTATTGCACGAAGCAGCTGTTGAGTGTGTCTGTGCGCATCGGTCTGGTCCAGTAAACTGCACTTCACTGTGTTGATGCATGTTCTCAACTGCAGTTCTCAAATGGACGGGGGAGAGGCGAGAGCCGTTTTGACTCCGTCCCCTTGTCAACTATTTATGACTATACTGTACAGAGAGAGTGAAAATAATTTTGCATCTTCTGTAATGCTCAAAACTGTAGTCTTCACGTTTTATGGCACTCCTGCATGAAAGCAATAAAGTTTTAAAATGAGTGAGATTTCAGTGTTTCATTTGTGTTTCTCTTCACTGTCGTTCATGACAACGTGCCCCAAGTGTTGTCATACCATATGGGGCATGTTGTCCCAGTAGAATCTGCCTTTAAACAGACTAAATAGATTTACAGGATAAAACATTGTAATATGAGTGTCTTCAGTATATTGTGTAATAGAAATGATCTGATCAGAATCTGCTGGAGTTGGTCATCTTGAGTAAATAAAACATGCAATGGGAGGTCATGACGAGGTTTTAAAGTTGTGGTACGTGCTTATTCTTAATGTATGTATTTATTAAACGTTCTTATTGTAAGACTGCAATTGCACATTTATATACATACATTTTTTTTCTCTGAAACCAGCTAAAATTCTGCAATGCATCTTTGCTTGGTTTGCATTAAAGGGTGGAATAGTCGAGGTTATTTACTTAAGCTAGCTCTAACAGGATGTTATTCCGCCCAGGTTGGATTGTTTTAGTAGCTGCTTTGGCATTAGACCACGTATGAGCAGTTTACTGATGCGGATATGGCGCAACCAGAACAATTACGCACCAATATGTAGATTTTGCGCACCATGAGATGAGCAAAATATTATTTTACTTCGTATACTTTTAACTTGGAAGAAAGTGCTCGGTTAGGAAAATGGGAAACTTGGTCAAATCCTTTCACGTGTTGGGTTTTCCTCTCTTTGTTTTAGTAAGTACTGCACCTTCAATGTCCTGATGTTTCCAATGCATTTTAGATTATTATGCCTATCTAAATTAACCTTAAAATATTTTGTTCATATCCAGATGTTTTCACCTGGATGTTTAAGCCAGTCCATCACAGGTGATGTGGCTTTTCTAAACGCACCTGACGCGCCGGTCTCCAGCTGGCCGTTGCGCGTTCTCTACACCTGTGCGGAGTCGTCCGTCGTGCACGTACAGGTTCTGGTTTCTTTCGATACTGGATCCACCGCAATCCTTCTTCACAAATACTGGACCTGCGAGCCCGGGCGAACCAGATCCCGAGTGGAGAGAGTGCGTTTCCCCGACTGGCTTGTGTACCGGCCCGATTGGATAATACGCGGGTCCGATTGGGTGCTTAGTTGTTTGTTGCGCGCCTGGATCGGCTCTGACGAATCCCCAGAACCGGACAGGTCTTCTCTCGCCAGTGTGGCCGTATCCCTCGACGTTCAGCCACCACTCAGTCGACCGGTTAAGAATCACCAGATTTGTGCCAGCTGGGGCGCAGCATTACTCCTGCGATACCGTGGAGACGATACGCCACAGTGCGCAAAAGAAAATGGTAAGGACTTGAGTTTAGTCTGTATGAAAGTCTCAAGTCCAAGTATTTTTGTTCATATGTCATTTGTAATGAAAACCATTAGAATTTGTATTTTAGTGTAACAGACTTGTCCTGTTTGGGTCGCATTTCTCATCTAAATTTGTTCCAGTCAATAAGGCTGTCATACTAACATTTAAAAATATATCTCTTTTTAAGACGTGGCCACTTTTCTTTCCACAATGTATGCATCTACTGGTGAGAATTATGGGATCGTCAAAACCCTCGAGCCTTTCAGAAACAAACTGTTAGAAGGATTGAGAGTCAAATCCATCTACTCGCCCTGGTAAGATCTTGCGACTTTCCTAGTTCGACCTGTTTACTTTGCAACTCTGGTTAAACGGCATCACTTAAAATATGAGTATTCAAATCCGTCTCAATGTGGAATCATTCTGATTTCTTAGGTGTGCCTTTTCACTCTGGGTCTTGCTGGTTAAACCCTGCAGTAACCATCTGTGTGGCCTTCTGCACCACATTGATGCTGAAAACGATTACGCCACCCCAGCCTTGTTCCTCACTAATACTGGTGAGCCTTTAACCTCTGGACGAATCCTGACTCATTACAATGGTTTCTGATACTCATTGTTCTTGTCGGATTTGTTCAGGTCAGATTCACGTGCAGTTGGTCGGAGACTCTGGACAACCATCAGCGTTTCTTTCTCCGTTCAGGGTTCCTCTTGGTCAGTGGTGCCGTATCAGCCTGGAGATTGTTGGAAGATTGGTGAGGAACATATCTATATGTATGCGTATACTGTATAGTGTAAATCTTTCATCGTCCAAATCATGCTGTAAACATTTGTTGTTGTTGTTGGTTCTTCTTAAAAATGTTTGCCTGCAAATTTAAGGTTATGTCTAATTCAAAATAATAGTTAAATGAATGAATGTCTGATTTATGAGTTGACTGATATTTATAAATTAAATGAACTTTAGCAGCCAGGTAATTCATTTTTTTAAGTTGAAACAACAATTCTTTACAGTGTAGTATTCTAAGATCTGGGTTGCTTTCATAAGAGGTATGTGGCCTCACTGTTTATTCTTTGAAATCGGGAAGTAATTTTATAAGAAATATGGATTATGGAAGATAAAGGAATTGAGTTATCTATAATAAGGACGAATCAGCAAATAAATAAACGTCATTATATTTCATTTCTCTATAGGCAAAGGTTTCAATTGCATGCACTGATGGACAGCAGCAATTTATTAAGACTGCTGAACACGTGTAAGTTTTACACTTGACTGCAAAAAGCAAGTTTCAGAGCTCTGTTGCCTTGTTGCTACGTTGCCATTAAAAAGCTTTAATGTCTTTGGCAGGTTTGGCATTAACCCCATGCTGGATGACACGCATGGCTACTTTGTTATTGGTGGAGGCAAATTCACAAGGGGCATCGAAGGATATTACGGGCCGACTAAATTATTTCGCACAAAGGGGCTCCCAGCTGACCCGGTAGAATATTTAGTCTTATATAAAAGTTTTCATTTTGGCGATTCAACCTTTGCATATTCCAGATCATTCATGTAATCTTTGTATTAAACATCCTGTACAATTACTTTACTGACGTCTTAATAGGCTGAGCTTCAACTTCCTGATATATTTGCGGAGGTGAATATAACTGGATGGTTGCAATCATGTCACAAGTTTAAATCTGAGCTATTCTTCAATCCACAATCCACTGTCAAGAGGCTGTCTGGTAAGTACCCTGTTTGCCCATTAGACGTCACAAAAGAGCAAAAAACATAGTTTAATTCTTTAATTCTTTTTCTCTCTAGGCAGCTGTTTGGACGCATACACAGAGCTGGTACTAAATCACGGTACAGAGATGACAACTGAACGATGCACTTTCTTCGAATCGCCAACAAATCGTTACAGGCGTCAAGTGGCGCGGTTGACTAAGATTCTGTCACAGAAACACGGTATGATTGATATAAATACAGTAGCTGAAACATTTATAAAGATTGTGTTTGTGCCATACTGTTCATTAGTAGGATAAATGTGCATTTAAACTGCAAGAAAAGCTCCCCAAAGTCAGTTTACGGAAGTCGTGCCACTCGGCGGCCATGTTTGCAACGCTTCTTTACGTCATAGCAAGTCCACAGTCCTACTTGAAAGGGGAAAGGCAGATATTTCTAAAATCACTGGCAAAAATCTCAGTTAAACAGCATTTTTCTGATCAATAATTGACGTGATAATAAAAATAAACATGACATGAACTGTATCATAACTGTTTTCAAGGTTGCCTCATCTACTGCTCCAACTGGATTTTTTAAAATAGTTTTTTGGTAAATCGCCTGAAATAAGGTCTGTAGCTATCAAAACCTTAAATATTTTCACGTTTTAATCTAAAACACACCTGTTATAACCCGCTTGTGATTTACATGCGTTAGACGTCATCGCATATAAATAATGCAAATAATGCACAAATCTCTAAAACCGTTGTTGGGGATTCATTCACGGAGTAATTACTTGCAAGGGAACAAGTTCTTAATAAAGTTTGAGAAAGTTGTCGGAGGCTTGGTAGTGGTGACGTTGATACAACGCGACCATAGTGTAGTCTGTTTGTAGCCTTGTGTTAGCTTTTTACTTCTGGCGATTGTAATTCGTCTTAAAAAATAACAAATACTGTGTTAATCTGTAAAGATTATTGATATCTTGATAGACAAAACTTGTGAATATCATGAACATTTGTTAATGACAGATCTTATTTATAGCGATCTTCCAAAAGTCTATGGGAAAATGCATAGGCTTTTGGTCGAGGGGACAGGCGCAGCGCTTACTTCCGGGTCAGCCTACAAAAATACGTCATCTCTGAGCCAGTCCATTAAGCGTTACATTCCTCGCCGTTCATTGTAAATGCAGTGGCGCATCTTGTTAATATTAATATCTTGGAACTCCCATAGAGCCGCAAAGTAGGCTAACTTACACAGTATCAATGTTACAGATGCGCTGTACGTGTGTTCCACACACCAGGATATTTCTTAACTCAACCTTGGGAACAATGTCTTGATTTAGGAACATAAACTTATTTAATAGCGTTTAAACATAAGTGTTGAGTAACATTAAAAAGTGCAGTTCCAGATATTAGAAAAACGCGGCGTCAGTGCGTACGTCAGTGTTTTATTGGGCAGTCTTGCCCTTCCCAATATGGCGGCGATGTTGCCGCATCTCACTGGCATTCAATGCAGCGCTTTATATTATTTTATGAAAATGTGTAAATAATTGATTTTTTTATTACTTACATCGTCTCTTTTTATAGGTGACATGTTGTCCTCTACGCTAGGCCGGGTGCTGTATTCTCTAGTCTTGCGTAAACTGAAATCAGCTGATGGCCTCGAGGTAATAAACAGACTGATGCCTTTTCTGCTCCAGTCTGGATGTCTAGGGGACCACAGGGCACTGCATCTCTCCTCGGTGCTTTATAGCAGTGGGTTTGGAGTTAAGCAGCAACCACACAAGGTGGGTTTTCATTATTTTTATTAATTCATCCAATGCGACGGCGAAATGAAAATTATAGTTAAATAAGACTCGAATCATCTGTTTGGTATTTAAAAGCCTAGGCTGCTATAACTAAAGGTTTTGAGGTTCCGATCCACCCAACAGTGATAAACACCGCACAGTAATCCCTAGGACTGTGTATATTAAAGATATACATAAGTCCAGACGTGTCAGATCAAAGAGAAGAGAACAGGTGAAATGCTGAAAGGATTAGATGTTAGACTCTCTGTAGACAAAAATGTAATAAGAGTAAATGAGAATTAGCAGTTTTGGATGTAAACTGTTGTATTGCACCTCAGGCTTGGCTGCTGTCTCTGTTGGCCGCTCAGGGTGACTGGAGATTGGCCCTGCTGCGTTTAGGACACATGCATCGTGTGGGTGACCTAGCCGTGACCCCTGACCCTGACCTGTCCTATGCGTATTACATCAACATCGCAAGACAAACCACCGCAGATAAAAAAAAACCCAGTCCACAGCAGGTAAAAGAAACATTTACACAGCAAACATTTCTAATAAAATCTCATTTTGTTTTGTTTAGTCCATTAGTCTGAAACTTCAGCTTCTCTTTAATGAATGCTGAAGGAATTAATAATGTGCAATGTAGTTTTATTGTGCTTCTACAAAGGCATCAGGCCTCTGAGCTGTTAAAGAAATAATATCATTTTCTCTGTAGACATTTGTTGAGTTAATACGGTTAAACGACGAAGAGACCTTGAATGCGCAAACCAGTGAAAACGACGATCTGTTTCACTGGCTAAAGCTTCAGGCACGAAGCGGAGTGACCGAAGCGGAGGTACAAAAATCCACATCTGATACAAAATACAACACAAAACATGTTCCCCCTTTAAAGATGAATGTCTCTTTTACAGTGTTAGTGTGTGTGTTGTTGTTGAGTTTTCATGTTCTCCTCAGCAAGCAATGGGTCGTATGTTGTTCTGGGGTCAGCGAGGTGTGTCTCCAGACATTCAGACCGCTGTGAAGCACTATGAGAGGGGAGCCACCAGACTTCATGACCCCGTCTCCGCGTACGACTACGCCATCGTGCTCCTCACGGTTAGATTTGCATCCCGTTTCTTTTGAATGAAAAGCTTTATTTTATTATATAGCTGGACACACTTGATTAAGTTGGTTTCTAAAGTAAAAGTGTGCATTCATTTATCGGTTACACTTTATTTTACAGTATGTGTACCTGTAGTATACTTGCAGTGTATTTGTCTAAGAAAGAAATGGATACATGGTATAAGTTTAGGTTTGGGGGTAGGTTCAGGGTTAGTACCAGGTTATTACCCAGTTATTATATTTACTGTAATAAATACACAGTGGGTAACAGGACTGTACAATTGATCTCCCAGTGATATCACATCTGGCCAGTAGAGGACACCCTCGCAGAGAATATGATGTGCTGACGTTTCAAAGGTTTCGAGGTTGTGTTATGTATATATGTGTATTTGGTTTAAACAGGGACAAGGAGTTCCTCAAAACGTGCAAAAGGCTGTGACATTTCTGAATAAAGCAATAGAACAGGTACATCTCACAGGAGCCATATCTTGTTATTATTCATACTTCATACACACTTGTGATAAATCCTTTGAAGTGATTTTTAATAGCCTTACATCAAAAACAGTTTGGAAGACTTGTGATACCACATCTTTATACATACTAATAAATACCAAATACTTATCATTTATTCTCCAGCAAGCCATAAATACAAACACACATACTGTTAAAATATAAATGTACTTTTAAAGCCAGTGTATGCATGCGATGGTCCTTTGGTGTCTCGCAGGGGTTTGTTCCTGCCATCACGGCTTTAGGCTGGTATTACGAGCAGTTTGAAAGAGATTACGAGAAGGCTGCACATCTGTGGGAGGAGGCTGATGCCAAAGGTCACCCGGATGCTGCTATGAATCTAGGAGTTCTATACTCTAAGGGTCTCTACCCCGGACATCCTCCAGACCAGGCAAGTCCAGCTCTATAAACATTAGGGCTCGGTAAAAAATATTGAAATATTGAAAATTGGACAAATTGACCACATCGATTCTAAATGCACGTGCCTAGGGGAACACGTCCTGCATTTCGCCTCTCATCTAGAGGATGGCGCAATTATTCAAGTTGAATTTTGAAATCTGTTTTATTTCTTAAACATGTTTCAAGCTGTTGATGAAAGTTGTTCATGGTTTCACTGTTGCACATTTTCAATGTTTTTATTTTTCACATTTATATTTTGGTTAGTCAACGTAAAAGTTAAAAGTAATTCAAACAGTTGTTATTAACGTGAATTTGTATGTATTTATTTTGCCGAGTAGGGGGGTTTCAGTTACCGGCCTATACAGCATATTTAAATATCGATTCCAAATATTTGAAATGAAATACCGATAATTAATCGTCATCGAAACGAATAGAAATTGAAACCATATAAATAAGAATGGTCTCAAAACGCAGCCCTTATAAGCATAAACCTCATTTTCACATTAACAGTGATTTTTCCCGTCGACAGTTTAAAGCGTACGAGTGCTACCTGAGGTCAGCTCAGAGAGGTCATATGAACGGTGGCATCGCACTGGCTGATGTTTGGATTCATGGGATTCATGGTCAAGTGGCCAGACGTCCTGAAGATGCTGTTCTGTATGTATGACAGATACTGTGTCTGTGTAGTTTATATGGTGTTTACGGGAGGATGCAAGTTTTGCCTACATATAGTACACTAGCTGCTTATGATATTGTTCATCAAGTACAATTGACTACGTAAATGTGAATAGATTTTTTTTGTTTTTTTTCCTAAAAAGGTGGGCTAAATGGGCGTCGGAACAGAACGGATATCTAGGAACAGTCTTAAGAAAAGGCTTGAACGCGCATCTCAAAGGAGACTGGTAATGCTTTATATTTCAATGCACGCTAAAGGTCCGGTGAGTCGTTTTTTGGAGGATCTATTGACAGAAGTGCAATATAATACAGCCTTCATAATTGTCTTCAGAGGCGTATAAAGACCTTAAGGTAATAAAGACATTGCGCTTCATGGTGTATTTCTATCTACATACACCCTGGGTCCCCTTGCATGGTATTCTCCATGTTGTTTCAACAGGAGCCCTAAGCGAACAAACTACTCCAAAGAGCACATTTCGTTAATATACATATTATACATCTTTCAGCAAAGACGTGACGACATCTTAGTTCTGTGTCAGCCACTGTAGTGTTTTGAAAGGGAGGGGTGAGTCGTTGGTTGCAGTTCACAATCTTACCACTAGATATCACTAAATCTCTCACCCCCGCCTTTAAACTATAATTCCCATCTAAAGTGTCAACATTAATTACACTTTTATTTGATTTACACCAGAAAAGTGCAGTCGCAATGAGAAGTACTGTTGATGTATTGTTCTCTCTCTCTTTTGTTGTTTCAGGATAATGTCTCTGATTTATTATCTCAATGCGGCAGAGAGTGGCTTTGAAGGCGCTCAGTTTAACGTGGCATACCTCTGTGAACTCAACTCTGTGAGTCTCTCCTGAAGACTTTCTTATTCATTTAAATGAATGTTTCTATTCTATGGGCTTTGACGAATGTTTTTTTCATTACAGGGCTCGTTGAACCCCGCACTGGTGACTCAATGCATGTTAAGATACTATAACATGTCCATACAGAGTCAAGATCCAGCATCTTATGGTAACTACACAAAAAATCTAGGATTATAAAGAAAAGTACTCTACTGTATATTATTGAAGTTCAATGTTAGTCAGCGTGGACTGCAGTCATTGAAGTGAACTGAAATGCTCAAAGCTTGAAGGGCGTCTGAGGTTTGACTCCACACCCCGTGTCGCTTCATCAGTAGATGAGATTCGCTCCTGCCCCCTGCAGTTGAAGCTTCGGTGTCTGATCATGCGGTGATAGATGTTTATTTTCTTCTCAGCACTGAACAAAATGGGAGATCTGTTGTACGGTGGACAAGCTTCCGGCAGAAGAGAGGTTTCTGGTGCGGCCGAGATGTACAAACAAGCAGCTCTTCAGAGGGATCCACAGGTACTGTACATGTGAAACCCACTTCACACAGCCGGACTCAAGTTTGATTCGGCCCCATCAGGACATTTCCAAACATGAATCCTTTTCAACGTCTAATGGCAAAAAACATGTCATACAAACGCATTATGCATCGCGATTTTTACTTTGGTATGCGAGCACGTTCTGCGTGTTTTGTTGCGGTATCAAGGATTTGTGTTTTGTCTACTCAGGGTTGGTATAATCTCGGCCTGCTTGTCCAGGAAGGCGAGTCTCTGCCGTTCAGTCTTCTGGCTGAACTTAATTTGCTACATCTTTACTTGACCGACAAGCAGAAGCTCCTCACCGCCCTGTTTCACAAGTGAGACCTTTTTATTTTTTACATTAAACAGGTGTATGCAATTTAGAAAAAAACAATGTTTTATTTGGAGAGCGGCGCCTCTGTTTGTAAAAACCACCATGATTTCCAGATCATGAAAATTCCACAGGTGAGAATATCTTTGGTTTTAATAGTATCAATACAATAGTAACTTTCTATTTCTGTTAGCTAGCTAACAACTACGTCTTGTTGTATTGTATAATTGTATCCATTATATTTGGACTACACTACACATATTTGATATTTATTATGGTTGCAGATAAACACATCCTTGAGCATTATTGGGCCGACATGCCTATAGAGATTTGTAGAACAGGCATCTATGTGTATACATCTATGCATTCGACAACGGCTTCTAATAAAATCCAATCGGAAGTTGAAATTCTTCGTTTTATAATATTGCAACATCAATGTTTTTACAGTGTTTAAGCAATGTACCGTTTTTTTGCGCTGTAGATGTATAGTGACAAACAGCGCTGAAGCGTACCTGCCGTGCACGTTAGCGCTCCTCAACGCACACCTTCCAACCATCCGAGTCGATAAACACACAGCAGTAAAGGTGTGTGTGCATCTTCACTTCAGATGTTTTCTTTTTTTGTGTGCAAGGTCCGAATACACATCACAGACAATGCTGGTAATTGTAAAAGTCAAATGAAGAGAAAGCTGCCACTTGGATGAACTCATGGTTGTTTGTTTAATTGCACGATGGCCTCACGGGGACATTTCCGTGGTTATTGTGTTAACATCACGATGATCGTTCGCTCGGACTGTTCAGATATACTAATAGTGAGGGTTTGGATGAAATGTTTACTCTTTCTCTGGATCTGTTCCTGTAGCTCATCGCCACAGTTTCGGCAGCTGTTGGAACTTTGTCTCTTGTTTTTGGACTTTTTAAACGGAGGACCCACCGCCAGCCCTCACAAACATCTACCCAAGACCAAGAGGAGGAACCTTAAAACCTCGGATAATGTTTATTTCATAGACCTAATATTTTTTGGGTTTTCTCCATACAGAGCACTTTATGTACAATTGTAAAGTTTTGTAACATTTCAAATTTGAGTACAATTCATATTTTTTTATTTATAATCAGGCAGTGAAACCACACACATCCACTCATTTCATTCTTCAAAAGTTTTAACAAAATAAAAGACATAGATGCCAAGATATTTTCTGACTTACACTTCAGAAATCACACCAAGAATATTTATTATTAATAAAGAAATCATTTTAAATGGTTCAACTTCTGTTATGTTTTTCTAGTTTTTTTGCAGTATCACTTCAATGTCTCTAGACAAACACATTTTGTCCCTCCCTCAGAGGAAGAGGGTCCCGGCGGGGCGACTCTAGCTGCTTCTAATGAAAGTGTGTGTGGCGTTCCCGGGTTTGTGTGTAGTGATGCAAACAGCAGGTGTTCAGCAAGCTGTGATATGCCCAGGGCCCCGGGAACACACGCTTAATTAAAACAACACCCAAAAATTGAGTAATCCCCAGATAGAGGGACTGCACCACACAGTGTCAAGGGGACGGGGATCTCACAGCGTTCAGATTGAAATAATGTAAAGCTTTCAGCGAGACATGAATAGTGGAAGCAGTTTAATGTATGTCTTTGATAGCGTACATAATGTAAACGTTTCATTAAAAGAGATTTGCATAAACGTTCTGTGAATATGTTCATCTCCGCACAACGTTTAGTCAAACTATATAAACCCTCCATCAAGGTATAAGCGCAGTGTGAGATTTCAATTTCACACATAAGGTAGAAAATATGGCTTGCAGCTTTTAGAAAAACTATTTTATTCGTTTAGGTCTGCAAAACGGAGATGCTTGAAGTACAAAAATGTAAAATACAAGCTTTTTTATTTTAAGTTTGCAATTGCTGTCGTTACCCATCTTTGGGGTGCATGAATATCAGACAGTTTAGTACCAAATGTTGGTTTGTAATTCTCGATGAATTTTTATTTCTCTAAAGAAAAGCGTTTCTTCGGTCGATTTCGTTACAACATTCATTAAATCTTTGATAACCAGATGAAACGATCAAGGGTGATGAATGCAGTCGCACGAATATTCAATGTACATAAAAATTAAGAAAAATGAATCGTCCGTACGCATCTACAGTATACGTCACTTAGTTTAAAATACAATTCGATAATAAAAACAATTCCGTCAATAGTTGCTCACACGCTTGTCATTTCAAACCTGTTTGAGCAGTACACACAAAACTTGTTTTGAACGGCGGTATTCACTTCTAATGTACGGACACATTGAACCGGTAATATTAAACCACGTCCACAATTGAGTTTTTTATACGTTTTTAAATGATATTTAGATAACCCAACCAATGCATGGACACAAAACCAATGCATGTGAACGGGTGCAACTGTTGTTTGGTTCCCAACATTCTTCAAAATATCTTCTTTTGTGTTCTGCAGAAGATAGTCATACAGGTTTGAAATGACAAGATGAGTAGATCATGACATTATATTCAGTTTTGAAAATGGGAATAAAATATCCCTTTAATCCAAATCTATCTATCAATGACGTAACAGATTTGCTGTAATACAAATTCCCAAATAATTTGACATTCTGCTTTAATTATTTACCAAAAACTGAAAGGTGCTACAACCTAACTGGATATTTTCACCTTAAAGCTGTATTATGCTGTTATTCTGTGCTGTTTGTTTCTGATTCGTCAGGAGTGCTAACGGTCTCAAGTCATCTCTTCCTCTGGGAGTGTCTCCGGGGGGCTCTGAGACCCTGGCTCCTCCTCTCTCTCCTCCGAGACATCCCCTCCTCCTTGAATATCTGCTTCTTTCCGCAAGGCCTCCTCTTTTGGCGGCGTGCTGATTTGCAGACCTGTATTTTCACACTTGACCGGTTCATATTTATTAAAGTCACGGAAGTTATTCTTTGCCCCCAAGATGTATTTGCCCAGAATGTTGGCCTGGTCCGGCTCGCTCTTGTGTTGCCACTGTAGCTTATGATGGAAGTCCTGCATCTCCGTGTGCACTCGTCCGACGGCCTTATTGAGCTCGGTTATTCTGTTCCCTACATCTGTACACGACAACATTGACGGTTAGTCATTTGGAATGACACGTTTAAAAGCATTTTCTTAACACAATTCAATTCTTAACAGTTAAAATAGTTGACAATGAAAACTAAGCTCGTATGTGTGCTTGTATTTCATTCTGAATATGTATTTATAAGTTAAAGAACCATTTGAACACTATGCGACGTAGAGTGTATACAGAGTTTTTGCAGAATTTGTCAAAAATCATGGTTTTTTTTTATCGTGCATTCAAATGAATCTCAATCAAACTGCAGTTGGTTTGTTTGTATTTAAGCCATAATAACTCAAATAAATAAAGCTAACTAACACAAAAAAAACATGATTTGGAACCAAATTCTTCATATATTACATAGACATTATTTCTATAGTAGTTTTTTGTAAGTTTTTAAATGATATTTAGATAATCCAACATTGCTTTTGGATGGTTACCGTGAGACGCCGATGATTTGACCCACCTTTACGCTTACTCTCCTCAAACTCTCTACGCGCAGCTTCAATGTAGCGATGAACCAGCGCATTAGTCACCTGCAGGCGGTATAGCGCTCTGCCCTCCCCTTGACCTTTGCCGCCATTCAGCATATTGCCAGACTAATAAGCAATGAAAAGCACATCGTCAGCCAAATTCAAGCAGAAACATGGAAAATCTGGAGGACGTGCCGGATACTCACCACGGATGTGATGGGAGGATATTCTGGGCCTTTTTTGTTACAGCAGCAGCATAACTTTTGGAATATACTTCTGCATAAAACGGAGGAGGTGGACATTTAATCCTAAATATGAAAATATCAAAATCTTACAGTATTTCGTTCTTACCTTAAAGCATAAAACATAGCCTTAGGAGTAGGAATGATGTTAAAAGGAACTGGCATGGTGAGACCCTCTCTGAAATAACTGAGGTAGAGTTTAGAGCGAGCAAATTTCCACTCGACATCTGCATCATCCTGTAAGGAACGCACGTTATGAACCATGAGTACATACAAAAGCACAGTATAAAAAACAGAGATGTCATTTTATGAATGAAATATGACGATTACAGTACAATATTTACATTTTCTTTTGCTGATAAATCGCACTGTTCTGCTCACCTCGATTCTTTGAAATGAATTGGAGATCATGGCGATAAGCATGTTTAACAGCACTATGACAATGAGCAGAGTGAAGATCCCATAGAAGATCCTTCCAACAAACTCGGCCAAAATAAAATCAGGCATGTCCACATATTCCTGGTTGGCCATTCCAAACATGGTCCAGAAGAGGAAGTTAAAGGTTTCGTTCAATCTAAAATAGATACAAGAGACCGAAGTTGCATTTTTCGCTCGCATCATCCGATCAGGTTAAACATTTAGTCACTGCAAAAAATAAGTTTCTCACAAACTTTCTTTCTCTTTATTTACAGTACAATTATCTAGACGTCCTTAGATCAAGAAACATGTACTTGTTTACGACATTGAATTGTCTTGTTTTCTGGAAAACAAATGATAAAAATGAAGAAAAGTATGGAAAAACTTTCTTTTTGGTTCACAAATAAAAGTATCCCGATTATTTAGATATTTGTACTGGAAAACAAATTGTTAGTCACCTTCCGAGGTGTGGGGAGACCACATAAGGGACATATATGTTGTTTATTCCACATAGAAATGCTGTTCCAATAATCATGAGGATGAACATGAACCTGTTGACAAAGAGAAACATCTGCTTATAGTGGTAGACGCTAATAAAAGCTTCTCTGATGAGCACGTTGGAACACAAAAGTCAAAGAGTTACGGTCAAACCTCATCATGTCGTCTATCATTCTTCCCATAGATATCTGCAGTGTTCCCAGAGATTCATGAGCCGGGAGGATGTAGGCGAGACGCGTGAAACTCAACAGACTCGTCACGGCAAAAAGGGTCTCGGCAATGAGCTGAGGGTCCTCCTGTTTCCAGTTTTCACGTACTGTATACACACAGTAAATTTACACATTTTCATCCCCCATCTTCTACACATCACACACGACTCGATATTTGCTGAGCGGGTAAATAACTTTATATTGATCTCACTAGAGTTGGTGAAGTAGTCACACAGCTCCTGCGTGCCGGGGTCATCACACAGGAACAATCCCCTCAGCATGATGAGAACTCGTAATGCGAAAGATGCCAGATACATGCTCAGCACCATCATATCCAGAATGTTCCATAAATCCAGAAAATAGCTCTTCAAACCCTCAATCCACACCTCCTTACACTCGAACCAGAAGAAACCTTCAGAGACATGTACGGAAAGCACACCATACATTTTAACATTTTGCCACCTATGGTTTGGACTGAAGGATAAATTACTATTTTTTGGCAGTGTGACATACCCACAACCCATATCATATGGAGAGAGTTATAGAGAAGGTTCTGCTTCCGAGAGGCGAAGTCTGTGCGGTAGATCTCCATGAAAATAGACTCGGCCAGGAGGGTGATGAGGAACCACATGTACGATGCCGAGTGCAGAAGAAATTTGATCACTGGGATCTTCAACGTTTTGCCGAGCTGGCAGAACAAGGTAAAGATTTTCCTTAAGCGTGTACAGATATATTTGGGGCAGTTGTGGCCTGGTGGTTAGAGAGTTGGACTCGTAACCAGAAGGTCACCGGGTCTCCCCGGGCACTGCAGTGATATCTGCCCACTGCTCCGGGTGCGTGTGTGTTCACTACTCACTGGATGGGTTAAATGCAGCGGTCACATTTCTGTAATGGGTCACTGTACAATAGTGGCCAAAAGAGATGTCCGGACGGCACCATATTTGCTTTTAATGCTTTCATAGGTTAGATTAATCTCAATATAAAAAACGATATTACGTTTTCATATAATATACAAATATACAAAAACTAACGCATATCAGGGAACATTTGTTTTGTTTGAATGTACAATAAAGGCACACAAATTGTACAAAACAAAGTTTTGAATGCCCTTTATTTCTATACATTTTCTAAAGTTGGACATCACTTGGCCACTGCTGTATATGGTTTAATATCAAGACAAAAGCATCTGGACACTGGTTGGTTAAAAGACTTGATGGTAAAAAAACATGAAAATCTGAATGAAATCTACATTATTTATTTGCCTTGAGTAACAAAATAGCAACTGCAAATAAGACTTGGATGCATAGATGAGATGAGTCAAACTTACTTTCGACTTGGGGGCGATCCAATAAACCAGACACAAGACTGGCATAGCAATGAAGATCCCTAAAGACACCAGCAGTTTCCAAACCGTCCGACTCCCCCTCCATCCAGACAGGTTACCACACCAAATGGAGGAGAGCACTTGCTGACAGATGGGATGAGTCACAAACTAGAAGAGAAGAAGCAAACAAAAAGTCTCTTGGCCAACTGTCGATCAACCAGTCGTCCCATACGGCAACAGCGTGGGGGTCAAACGACTGCGTATGATGTTCACGTGCCCCGGGTTTTTCTATCATCTTTCCACTCTGTACTATTATAGCGGGTTAAACCCTGTGTGGTTTTAAACTGTATAATCTTAAGATACACAGTAAGTGAATCAAAAGGCATTTGTATACTGTAAATATCGACATTGATTTCTATCAAAAACATTCTGCTAAACATCTGTGTGTTCATGCAGATTAAACAGAATAAATGTAACTATAAATGTAAAGAACGTAAATGTAAACTATTCAACACAGACTCTGAAATCCAGCCATGTCTAATATTTCTCATTTGTCGGTCATATGAGAATGACATACTTGTTTTTGATTGTAGTTGACAGCGAGCCGAAGTCGAGCGAGGTTTGGAATGCCTTCCTCAAACGTCTGTTCATCCAGTTCTTCGTCTTCGCTGCCCTCCTCGGCGCTGTTGAGGATGGTGGAGACCTCGCTCTGGTTCCGGCACATTCCCAGAAGCTCCACGGCGAACTCCTGACACAGCTGTTCCAAAGCCAGGTACTGAGGCTAAGAAACCACACGTCACACTCATGAGGTCGTGTCTGAGAACCTCAAAACGTCAGCAGACTTTTAATGGTTCTGCAAAAATGTGTGCTAGAAGATGTATTGTGGATTACTTCAACACAATTTTTAACACAATTTCAAATTTTACAAGTTTGCAAATACAAAAATGTTATTAAAATGTAATTTTTTTTAAATGCAAAGCCAGTGACTTGGGGTGGGGTGTCATTATTGCTTCTTTAAAAGGTTGTTTAAATACACTATTTAAAAATAGTAAAATAAAATAACCCGCTCTCTTCTCTCAACAGCTTTTGTTGAAACTAGTAACTTTGTATTAGCACCTAAGGTACTATTGCTCTTTGTATGACATATCGCTTATTGCTCCCCGAACTCTTTATAAGTCGCTTTGGATAAAAGCGTCTGCTAAATGACTAAATGTAAATAAATGTCACATCATAAAAATTCACGCAAATCAGAAAGAATTTTTGTGATATCAAGGTGATCCAGATTTTTTAAGTAGATATTTCTCATAATGATCAATTGCGAAACTCTTTCGATTTCTTTCACAACAAGGTAATAAAATATAAATAAATAACAGTATTTATAAGTAAAACTATTAAATTCAATGCACTTAATTAAATTTAACTAAATATTATAATTTAAATTAAATGATTTTCTTTTCTTTTAAATTGTTTCGAATATTCATTGATTCTTATTAAATACTTTTCACATAACCTATCCACCTCTTTGCCATACAAATACTCAAGGTTTATGTAATTGTCAGGCAGAATATAATTTTCTTTCCTTTCCTATGATGTTTCCAAGCACACCGAAGAACCGGCGTGTTTCAGTTCTTTAGTCTGAATCTGAGCTCACCTTAAACTCTGGTTCTTTGTTGGAGAGTTTGCGCAGCTCTCGGCTGAGGTGGAACGCCCTGAGCATTGCATCCTCTGAAGTGATGGACAGATACGCGCGGCTTGCGATGCCTCTGTACGTATTGATGCGGGACAGCGAGAACTTCAGCAAGTCATACTGACGCGCATTCCGGCACTCCAAGCACGTGCAGGAGATGGCGTGCGGGAAAGGAATATCGTGACCTTTCTGGGTCAACATCATCACTATCTCATAAAGGTCTTTCTGGCAGGCCAGCGTGAGTGGCGTCACTCCGGGCGCGAACTGCGAATCGTCAATGGAGTGGTCGAAGATGGCCATGCTGAAGGAACGGACGTCCATCTTGTTGCCCTTCTCTTGGTCCAGGCGGTCCAGGAGCAGTTTGACCACTCGGGGTTGGTTGGTGTCTACGGCCACCAGCAGAGCTTCGTGGATCTGACGGAAGTCAAATTTTACGCCCAGCAGAAGGGATGCCATGATGTCTTCTCTGCCCAGCCGGATGGAGAGGTTCAGCGCTTCCCTCCATAACCGATCTTCTGACTCGTCGAGTTGACGAATGACCCCGTCCCCAAGCGAGAGGAGACTGTCCACCCAGGCAGCGTTGCCCTCTTGGATGGCGGGGATCAACTCGGGCGGAAAGAGAAGCTTTTTGTTCACAATCTCCCTCCAGTTTTCTGTCTGCTCGGGGTACAGAAGACATGATAAACATCAGTGAAACTTATTGAAAGAGAAAACGCTCACATGGACTTTGTGAAGTCAATACATAACGCTTTATTCAATATTCAAGTTTTAATGACATCATTATTATATTTCAGTGTCAGTCAGCTTTTATTAAAGTCTATTTTTATTTCTTTTTAAATTAAAACAACATTTTGTCAACTAAAAAGTCCTACTAATTCACACACAGATCAAACGTTTACACACCGCAAAGCTTTCTTCACCTCAAGTTAATAAGCATCTCTTAAAAAAGATCCTTTAGATCTCACGTTAGCTTGAAAACTTCTGTCATCCGGAAATACAGCAGTTTTTTCATGAATTAAAACAAAATGTTTTTGTTTTGACTTTCGGCACATTTAAAAAATGTTTTTATATCAAAACCCTAATTTCTCAATGTGTTATTTACTCCTACAAATTCTTACAGATATAAAAAACGTCAGACTCACCGTGAGGTTATCCATAGTCTTCAGAATAGCACAAGAAACGTCTCACATCATGTGTTCACTTATAACCAAAGAGAAACAATATTGTTGTCACCTCCTTGATGATTTTGTCCTTTGTGCAACCCTTGTTTTTCCTCTACTAATGTATCATCATGTTCTCTGGGAATTAGCCTGTACCACCCACTCAACACCAATAACAGGAACGTTCCCTTGGGAGAACACTTATTAGTGTGCACTGCTGTACATGCCATTTAGATGATTACAATTTAAGTCCTAATTTCGTTCTTTGGGTTGCATACTACAGGCCTATTATAATTCAACACATTACAGCAGTGCATTTCTATAAACATGTAATTACATTACACTTTGGTTGAAAATGATGCTGTGGCTGGAGATGAAATGATGCGTCGTCTTATGAAAGTGGAGTAGATTACACCCTTTAGACTTATGTAATGTGTTTATCAATGTTTTGCATAATGTTGAGTGGATGTCAGGAACGGAGACGTAAACTGCAGCGGCACAAGCCCGGAGGCGCCTCCATCTCACTCATCGCCTTAACCAATCGATCGTGACCCCTTGGCACTTTTCTACCAGCCTAATTTCGAGAAGTACACCCTACGTCCTTTCCAATGTGGCAAATTAATTACCTGAATGGAGTCTGGTGGCCCTGTCAAACTCCGTCTGGGACAGCGACGGGAAGCTCTGCCTCAGCAATTCTAATGAGCGGCCATTCGACGTGCCACCATCTACTCAATGCTCAAATATACCGATCCTTTCAAACGCAGGCAAATAATTACTTTACTATACATTACATCTGGTAAGAGGTTTGAGCAATTCAGTCAACTCACTACGGAATAGTTTTGTGGTTAACTACTTTAAGAAACCCAGCGGTTTTAATTGAATTGGCGCTCTCATTAATTGGATAACATTCACTCGGATGGTAGCACCATCGGTCTGGTTTGTAAGGTAATGATGACAAATGCCACAGCTTGCACACGTGCCTGAACATTATGAGACATGTTTAAAGCATGACTTTACGCTGTTGGGTATATTGGAGAAATTGATTTCGCAGTCTTGTCGCTGTTGTTAAATCGGGGATAATGGCTTTCATTTTGATTAACGTATCAACTTAAAGAGGACAAAGTGGAGGCGCTTCCTATCGCTACTGGATGATGCGACGTCGCAACAATACTGACGTATGACGTATAAATTTAGCTAACAAGTGAGTCTTTGATAAAATGCTGTAAAAATTACATAATAATGAATCATTTTTATTTATTTTAAGAACCTTTGTCTAAAATTTGATTTTGGATTTTTTTTCTCTCTGGCATTGCATCTTTGTTTTTATGAGTGTAGTCATCCGTTAACGTTAAAATATTATTAAAATAGTTCATATAGCAGTTAACATGTTAAAAAGTAGTGTTGTGAAGGCGGGATTTGATAAACATTGTTGTTAGAGGACTTTGTTTCAGGCATGTTGCTTGGACAAATACATGTACCGTGGCACTCTTAGACGTGCTTTAGGAAAAAAGACAATACAAAATAAGAAAAATGTAAATGATTTAGGCATTTCCGTAGTACCATGTTTTTCCACTGTACCATTCTATAAGTGTTAAAGTGTTTAAAAGAGAATCCGCCCAAGAGATTTGGGAGATTGTATAAGAACCTATATCATTTAACCTATTTCTGTTTTTACATTTGGCAGGTTTCAAAGCTACTTGGATCACCAGTGTACATGTTATGCAAACCCTAGGAATCGAACCCATGACCTTTGTGTTTCCCGTGCTCTACCATTGAACTGAGTTTGACTTGAGGAACATCCTCAGCCGAACCGCTCAAAGCCAGAACCTCGCAGGTATTCAAGTCCACAATAAATACATTACAGGCAAGTTAATTTGAAAGTGAGACGGGCCGGCACAAATCCTAAACAATGACTGCGAAGGAAACTGTGCAGATGCTGGGCCACCTAATCCAATTGCTTTCATTAAGTCTGTTGAAATGACAGAAGCTTTTACTTCACTTATATTGCATTACCAGGAATACAGTTCTCTTATGACAATCTGCATTATCCAAACAATCTCTCTCTCTCAGTCTTCAACTCTCTCTCCCTCCCTGACTTTCTAGTGTTCTCATGCTTCGTCTCTCTCTGTCTCTCTCTCTCTGTCTCTCTCTCTCTCTCTCTCTCTCTCTCTCTCTCTCTCTCTCTCTCTCTGCAGATGGGATGAGCCAGGGAGGAAGGCAGAGAGCTTTGCCAGTTGTTAGTGAGAGAGAGCAGGAATTCCATCTGTGTTTAGTGGAGCAGCTTCCCAGGAAAATACATCGCGAATACGTTTTCAAGCTTCGATTTGAAGGTGCATGCTGATAAAGGTACGACAAGCAGGAGTGAATGTGTGTGTGTGTGTGTGTGTGTGTAGAAACAGGTCTGTCACATGGTGTAGATGGAAGTCAGACAGAAAATGCTTCTGCATTAGTCTTACGTTACTACTGAGTGCACTTCCGAGTGAATATTATGTGCTATTTAATACCACTTATATGTGTATGCCTAGTTTTAAATGATTCGTTTTGGTAGCATGTCAACTTCTAACTAAGTCATAGATGACTTATTTTCTTTAGGAAATTTCGATTTCGAAATAACGAAAATATGGATCATCTTGTTAGGCTGTCTTGGCGTGTTAAGGGACAGGAAGCGTTGGCCATCACATCGCTATGGTCAGACTTAGACAGTTAGTTAGTTTTTTATTATTTTCTACCAAACATGCATATGTTTTTAATTATTAAAAAAAACTAAATTCAAAGATATAGAAACGTATTGGATGACCTTAACCCTACACTAAAGTGTTGCTATACTTCAAAACTATGATGGAAAATATGATGGACCAGAAAACATTTTGATTATACAGTATTTGGGATTATACTTAATTTGTTGTTGTTGTTTGTTGATGGGTTTGATCCCCGACTTCCCACAAGACTAATACTGAATGCAGTTAGTTCGGCTTTCGGGCAAGTGAATCAAAAATTCTTCTGAAATGACAATAAATGGTCACAGCATGTCAAGTGCACAGCAGAGAAAAAAATAATTGGTTTGCGTCAGCATCACCATCTAAGATCTTGTCTCTGCGGGATGAGACCTCTAAATGCTCTAATTTGGCAGAGGCCTGCCATGCAAGAGAGTTTGCCGAATTGTTTGCTAAAATCCACAGTGTCCCACTTGCCCTCCAAGACCTCAACTGTGTTGTTTTTGTCTCTCCTGGCACTCGGAGACTCCTGCGTAATTACATTCTGACAGCACGATGGACAGGGTGTCTGCGGTCTCCGCACCTTCTCACAGCGTGAGCTCGTCCAGCACATTCAGAACCGCGGACAGCTCCCGACTGACACCTACTTACTGATGTGACACCGTAAAAGCAATGTAATTTTAGGGCTGGCATTATGCAGAACAGGCCATTTGATGGCTAATCTCAAACAGGTTGTTGTGTGTGGGAGCCACGGTGCGTGTTGATCTAGCCGAGGGGAGGGGTGACAGGAATTCGGACGCCCTGTTGTTGCCATCCCGGTCTACACCAATCTGTCTCTCCCGGGCTTGTGTCCAGCACTGCACCGGCCCCTTCTGCGAGAGTCACTGACCACCGTGATCCGCGCTGAACTGTAGCCGAAAGTGGAAGGAGATATTGATCAGGGGAATTAAGCTTCTGTGTGGCGCCTGCTTTATCAATGAAGAAGCAGGTTTGATTAAATGGTTTAAGGTGATTGACTCTACTGGGTTTCTCTGACACGTTTTACTAGCTGTAAGGCTTAATATTTTGGTTCAAAAATAAAACGATGATGTGTTTTTTAAATGGTTAAATTGGTGGAAAATAAGGGCTCTCAAATTCACAACTGTAAATACAAAATATTGCCCAACAATTAAGCTGCCGAGTTGGATATCGTTGTAAATATACGTTAAGATAAGTTCTTTAGCTAACATGCGCATTTATGTTTTAATAGAGAGGAAAACATTATGGATTACAGCTTTAAAGTTGTTCCCAACCTGTATCATTTCTTTTTTTGTTGAACACAAAGAAAGATATTTGTAAGAATGTTAGCAACCGACAGTTCTGGGGCACCATTGAATACCATAGTAATTTGTTTCTACTATGGTAGTCAATGGTGCCCCAGAATTGTCAGTTGCTAACATTCTTACAAATATCTTGTACACACATGTAAATGTACACAGGTTTGGAACAACTTAAGTGTATGTAAATGATGACATAATTTTCATTTCTTGGGTGAATTATTGAACAAGAGGCACGGTACTCCTGCTACCATTGTGTTTCTTTATTACATTTTGTATATACTGATCGCATTGGTTTGCTTATTGGTAACAGCTGTTAAATAAAGGCAAGATTTTTATGATATGTAAGTGCGAGGCATCATGAATCAATTATATCCGGCCTGGCTCAGACCGGACATCCACGAAGACATTTTCGATCAATCCACAAACAGACATTCAGATCAGACAGCTGGAGGATGGAGCGGTTCCCACCAAACAGAACTGTTGAACCAGTGCATGGATAGCAAATCAATAAGATAAAATATATTTGCTTTTAAGAGCATAACAAATGGAACCGTGCCGTAGCTTGATACACGTGCTACTCTGTGTATTTCATTTGCATTGCATTAACTGCAATAATTTTACCATGTTATGAAGCTTAAGCATTGTTTATGGCCTGAAATGCCTCGGTGGACACAGACGTGTCTCATCCATTATGTACAGTAACCTCCATTTCGTATTGTACTACAGAGCAATAACTCTCAGCTGCGAGTACTGCCAGTTCCTCACTTAAACCGCTGGACGTTTTTTAGCCGCTGGTATCACAGAGTCATAATACTTTATTAAGTGTAATGGTAACTTCATAAATTTTAAGGCTGAACGCGCCTCTACGAATATATTGTTCAAATTTGATGAATTGTTGGTTCATAAAAGCTTTGTGTTTAATGAGCGGGTCTGAGAGATATTTCATAGGTCGTCTTACTCTGAGTGAATTAAAAACAGAAGCTTGGCTGCGTGAAGAATATGGCCTGTGATGAATTGCACTCGCTTTCGGAATTAGTCTTTGGATTTTGAAATAATCGCATATTGGATGTGTCTTACTAAATAAAGGTTGTTTTGAAGTATCTAACCACGTCAGGATGGTAATGTTTTCATTCTCATGCATTTTTAATGTTCCCTCAGATGCTTGGAAAAATGACTGCTCGTTTTGTAATGGGTCTCCGTAACGTTTGTACCATTGTGGCTTTTAACTTTGAGCTACTGACATAATTTGCCACAACGCGGGAAGGAACCGTACTCTCATTTATATAACCACACAGTCCTCCGTTTAACAATACAGTGCGTTGTTTTAAATGACCAACACATTTCATTCTGCCAGTTGATTCTAAAAACAAAGGGATTGTTCACACAAAAATACAATTCTTTCATCATTTACTCGCCCTCATGTCATTCCAACCTGTTTGGCTTTCTTTCTAATGCAGAACATAAGATATTTTGAAGAATGTTGGTAACAAACAACACCGTCCTCCGTTGACTTCCACTGTATGGACACAAAACCCTTTCTCAAAATATCTTCTTATGTGTGCCGCAGAAAAAAAGAAAGAAAACGAGTCATATAAAGGTTTTGAATGACACGAGAGGGGAAAAGGATGACAATTTCTGGGTGAACTATACTTCTCAAATACATTTCTAGTGGCTACAATTTTGATATTTCCGTGGAGGCACTGCGCTGTACGAATACGGTGGGTCCGCTATTTAAAGAACAGAACAGAAATACAGATTTTTTTATTTATTCTCTCTTCTTTCTGCCAGGAACCAATGGTGTCATGGCTTCCATCCCAGCGAGATGGAGATGTTCTGCTGCTCTAGCTGGGCCTCCACTCCTCTTCATTATCTTTCTCATGTGGATCCTGTGCACAGACTCAGTAGATGCTCAAGGTCAAGGTAGGCATGGATGTTTTTAGCAACCTTCCTCGATTTACAAAGGCATTTGTTCTTCAAAAGAACTCACCCGTTGTGAATCTGTAAAGTTCACGGCAGAATTTGACAGGTGTGTTGGAGCTGACATTTACTTTTGTTGTGGTTGTGATGTCAGGGCTTAATGGTGATTCTTAATGGTTGCCACCATTGCGTCTCCCATTATCTTTGTTTTTATCAGACACAAAAACAAAAGGTGGGTATAATTGACATTTTGGAGGTGTTCTTTGGTTGGTTTAGTGTAGTGCTATGTCACATTGTTTGGTCAGGATGAGAAACGAAATAAGATACTTTGAAGAATGTTCGTGACCAAACAACATTGGCCCCCGTTGACTTCCATTATATGGACACAAAACCACAGAGACATTTCTCAAAATATCTTCTTTTGTCTTTCACTGTAAAAGGATTGATATACAGGTTGGTTTGTATGAGTCTAAATAAATTATGACATAATTTTTGGGTGAACTATGCCTTTAAGTCTTGTGTTCGGGATTAAAAAGGTCAATAAGATGCTTAAAAGAAGAATATGAAGAAGAATTTATTATACTTTTTTTTACTGAACTCTCAGAGACAAAATAGTCTCAGCTCATCAAAATAGCCTGTCTTCGCTTATCTTAAACTTCCGCTTTATCAAACTATCAGCGGCAATACTGTTTACCCAAAGGATAGTTTTAACTCTGCTTGACTGTACATCTGCCATATTCAAAGTGCTTCAAACTTTTTTCCAGCACCGAATGTGCTTCACACCGAACTCATTTCTCATTCTCACAAGTAGCTGCCGTGCGGTTGCACACTTTGGATTCGGGTCCAGTTTTAATTGGCGTCTCCCAGGGAGACAAGGCCACGTTGCCCTCTGCTGTCAGATCCTCAGCAGACTACCACCTCTCCAGTCGCCAGGCTTATTTATAGTGATGCTGGGAGCTCACACACACAAACTCATTCACTCATGCATCCCGGGCTGAAAAAACAATTTGTGAAGTTATCCTTTTCCCTTCATTGCCAAGCTTCGCTGAGGCGCAAACCGCTGCCGTCTACAAGGTTAATGCCGGCTTGTTCTTTTTCTATAGTCGGGCGAAGATTTGGACAGCGTGAGGCTTTAACATTCAGACCTCATACGGGTTGATTAATGGAACTCAACTGTGACGTATGCCAAAGTAAAATATGCAACGGGCGATAGAGACGGGCCTGAACGAGTCCAACATAACGCAGAAGAACAAACCTTTGGGATGTGGTGAAGCTGAACTGTACGGAATAATTTGACAAAGCTGACATCGTGTTGCTCCGATTTCGATACGAGTCGTAGAAATAAAACCTGTCTGCTGTGTAATGTTTTTGTGTGTGCTGAGCTTGTGTTATGACAGTCAATGAGACTGTGAAAATGCATTTTTATATTTTGGCCGAACTGTTCTCTTAAATACAGTTTTATTTTTTTCAGTTTCATATCTCTCTTTGGTCCTAAAACAAGCAAAGATTAATAGCTGTCAATAACAGTTCAGGGATATAAGAGGAAACCTATAACCTCTGAGCTCTGCTTTAGTACCACATAAGCTTGTTCAGAAACCCCTACTGTCCTTTATGACCCGGGTTTTCAATCTTGCTCCTGGAAACCCGTGATCCAGCGGTTTAACTCTAACCACTATCATTTTTTCCACATTTTCACATTTCGTGGCTTTTTGTGAAACACAAATCAAATGACCTTCTTCATATATTCTCCAAAACCACGTTTCCTCTGTTGATTCTTACATTTAATAATGTCAAGTCAGTTTGTTTCAGTTTCACATTTTTTGGAATCGCTGGGTAGGTGTGTTGTGTTTTGCGATGTGCAGCCCATGACTGCATTCATTCATCCGCTGTAACCGCAGACTAACCGCATTACAGGAAATCTATCTTCGTTACCTGGCCATTCTGGCTCCGCCGTGGCTCTGTGTCAGGTTGATGCTCTTAGCTGAAGGAGAGAATGGAAAGCCTCTCACGTCTGAGCTCGTGCCGGTGGAAATGCTTTCCATCATTGTGTGGAACATGCTGGGGATTTTGTTTATTCACATGTCGTGTCGAGGTAGAGAAAGTTGTGACATTTTTTCTTTGTAGATTAAGGTTGAATTTTGTAGATGGAATTGACAAATAAACCATACCATGTGTCCTATGATGTGACAGCAAACATCGAGAAAACAAAAGTTAAAAGTATAACGAAAATTCACGCCTAATCATTTGCAGAATAAAGGTTTTTGTTTACATAATATATGTAGGTGTACTGTTGAATAATACTGTATATACTGTAAATACACACACATGCATGTATATGTCTATATAATTACATGATATATTACTATATACAACATTAATTGATATTATATATATAATATATATCTTGTTTTTATTTATACATGAATGTGTGTGCATATATATACATAATTCATATACACAGTACCTACACCAACATATATTATGTAAACAAAAACTTTCTGCAACAATTAGTTGCGATTAATTGTTATGCAGCCCCGTTAATAATACGTATATTAATTTATATGTTAAATATCTATATTCATAATATAAAATAGCATTACCCATGTATTGCAATTTTCGGCCAAGTCGCATTTTAGAGCTACTTGTAGAAAAGTGAAAACGTATTATAGCGCACAATTTTAGTTATTCATTTTAGTTATTCATTTTGTAGGGAGGTGTAAATGTATTTCCAGTAGGGCTTGGCCGTAACCCTCAGTCTGCTCTTCCCATAGACTGATGCAGAGATTGCGAATTTTTGTAGGCTAACACGGAAGTTAGCATCACACTGGTTCCCGCTAGCGAAAGTATATACATTTTTCTTATAGACTTTTGGAAGCTCCGTGATTAACAAAGCTTTTATGATTTTAGCACGTTTCGTCCATCAAGATAATCTTGACAACTCAACAACTTTTTCAAACTTTATCAAAACGTATTAACTGCTAAGGAATTACTTCGTGAATGAATCCGCATCTACGTTTTTAGAGATTTGTGCTCATGTTACATTAATTGTGAGCTTTTAATGCGTTATGGCATTTAATGTCCCCGCCAAAGGATGAAGTCACTTGTAGCAACTTGTTAGCAGTTTTTAAGATACGACAAAGAGCGAAAATATTTACGTTCCGATGGAACCGGACGTGCTAAAATGCTACGTCATCTCTGCTGTACACTATTGCATATTTTTTTTAGCCTAATGCAATTGAAATAAAGACAAATAATTGCAAAGTTAATATAATGCGTGTGTTGGCGTGTCTGCACACAGGAGCAAAAAGTATAATTTTTTTTCTAAAGCATAAAGCAACCATGTTAATTTATCAGTTTTCCCCACTGATCAAGCTGTCTTTGAAGTTTAAATGGGACCGAGGCATTTATAACTCATGCTAATCCTCATAGCTAATCACAAACTAAATCCCCTAATCCTCTTTATAACAGTCACAGTTGACCGCCAAATTAAATCAGTGTGTTTTAAATCATAATAATAACTGTGCAAAATAAACAATGTACTTTCAACAACAAAGCACTTTACTGGTCTAGGCACTTCCGGTGTCAATAAAGTTTTTAATCTTACACACATACTTAATTCAATCTTAAATATATTTGTTTAACATTTAGATTCAGTTATAAATGCTCACTTGGTTGTATTTGTCGAGGTTTGTAGTGTAAAAAAACTAAAACAGGGAGTTCTTCTGGAACAGTGTGAACAAGAATCATTTACGTCATCCAAAGTGACTCGTACTAAGAGGTTTTCCAAGGATTCCAGAAGTTATTTGCAGCTCATTGCTCTCCATTTGCTAATCTTTTAACAGGTTACTTTTGATAATCAAAAGACGTAAGAAGTACGTTGCATAGGCTAGTTAAATTGATGTCTATAGCCTGTATTTTTGGGGTTACTAGTAGAAGAACCGCTACTTAATAGCGACACAGTTACTCAAACCATTCAAAAAAATTTATTTAATTCAAATTGATACATCATAAAATTCAACAAATTGATTTAATACATTTATTAAACAATAAAATATTAATATAAATTAAATTCTAGTTCTATTATTTACCACTAGCCTGACCGATCATCAAACGCGGACCGGAAGTTAACGTCAATGTTATACTCCCATTTTAGAATGTTTACCCAAGTGTTGGCTTCCTTATAGACAAATGGATGTTAATTACGTCTAAGTCAAGTCACACACCTTTGGGTAGATGTATCTGTTTTGTTTAAACAACATCATTGATTATTTAGCACATCTTGATAGTACTTGCACTCACAGGTTTGTTGGTAATCTGCAATGCTGCAGGACGTGTGATTTATCGGTATACTGCAACACCACAAACAGCTGTCCAACCAGATGCATCCCCTCCCCACAGACCCTGTGTGAGACACACACTTTTACAAGTACAGACAGTCCACACACACCGGTGTATGCCCACAACCAGCACACATAAACGCCACACAATTTCACTCTTTCTCTACCTCTCAGTATTCATTGCTCCCCTGTTCTCAAGTACTTTAGCCAGCTGCTCCTGGCATTTAAGGTGCCGTGATAAGCCAGTTGTTGTTTGTGTTTGTATACAAGACCATCTGTATCCCTGTCAGCCTTTTTTTAATGCCTGGATGAGCTAGTGGTCCAGAGAGAAGGGTCTCCAGCAGAATCAGGGCAATGCTGTCTGCCAATTGCGTTTGTGGTAACTGGTAACTCATGTGATATCTGCCCACAGCTACCTACAGACTAGATATGCTGTACCTTGCCAAAGGACTAAGGGACTTTTGGGGAAATTAATTGTTAAAACTGTTGTTTTTTTAACAGGTAAAGCTTGAACTGTGGACATTTTCAACCCTTTAAGATTGCATGAGTCCCTCGAAGTTTGGTGACCATTTACTCACTTACTCACAAAAGATTTTTAAAGTAACCATAACGCAGACAGTTTCTGTATATCTCACGTTAATCCTGAGAAGTTAGAGAATAGTATCCCACCCTTCAAATATCCGTAGAGTCTTTAGTTTGATCACATTTGTAAAAGACAGATACAGCTGTACGATTATTTAATAAAACATACGACGCGTGCGGGGGGAGGAACTGAATCTATGAGTTTCAAACGATCTCCAAATCCATCGTTATATCCACCGTTTATACTGTTTAACACCCATCACTGAAATGCATTGAACAATCAAACACACCTCAACTTCTCTCACTATCGCAAGAATAACGAGCTGCAGCCGCAGGCCCCCAGTGCAGCCAATCTGGATGGTGAGTGGGTCTTGCTCCTCGGTTAACATGTGCGTGGGCTATTTCTTTTGCCATGCGTGCTTTTCTGGGAGAATTGCCCAGTAAGGGATCGTGAAAAGTTGTGAAGGAGTTTCATGCTTGAAAAAAAACTTTCCAAACCTAAACGAACGCTGCGGGAGTGTTTCAAGCACATAAATACTAGGTCATATGTCGTTTTTAACTAGTTTTTTGACAAGATGACCATGTCAAGTATGAGAAGACGTTTAACATTGTGAATAAGTCAGAATGAAGGAAACACTTTGTTGCTAAACAAACAGCTTTGGGTTCCACTGACTTCCACAGTATGGACTCAAGACCACTGAGACATTTCTCGAAGTATCTTCTTGACATGGGGTGAATGAATTATGATTTTTTGTTTTGTTTTGGATGAACTATCAATGCTATTTTTTAGTTCAACTGTTCCTTTAAATGTCCAATATGGGTTCCACTCAGAAATGCATTGGCTTTGAGAAAGTTATTATTGCCCCCAAAACTATTAAAACTTGATAAACATGCTCAGGGTTCTCCTTAAACGCAGAGCAAACATTTTTTCACCATTAATAAGATTTTACATGACACTTGAATATAGTTAAATATAACAACATAACTGTGAAACACTGTTTTGTAGACCTCTGTGTGGGCTCCGCTCAATGTCTTCAGTATAAGCAATGTTATGAGTTCTGGATGTATGCAGAGGAGCAGTAGAGGTGATGGCACCTGTGTGTATATGACACGGGTCCATCTGTTGATCAGCTCCTGTGGTTCACCTCAGACCCTCACGTCTGTGATACAAGTGCCCGTCAAGGTGAGCTGTCGGCGGATGCCATCCTCACGCGATAACCTTTAGCTCTAAGACAAGCCACTCAAAGCTGTCTCTGTATTATTTTTCTAGTTTGATGTATGTTAAAAATATCAAAAGATATGATTGAATGTAAACAGTATCTAATACGAGTGAGTTGGTGAAGCAGATGATTCACAATTCAAGAAAATCACATGTCTAGTCCACATTATATTAGGACACGGTTGATGTTAAGTGTATTCTTTCATTTATCTTTTTATAAATCTTTCATTCGTTTGTTACTTTTCTGCCAAAACTGCCATCAGGAGCAGAATAACTTGAAGGGTCGAGGCTGTTTTTAATTTTCCAGTTCTTGGTGACAGATCTGGGATCAATGTGACCTAGTGTTTTGCAGTTGAAAGTGTTTTCCATAGAACTGACAGAATACACAAAAACACGTTTGAACGTCAAATAAAATAGAAAATAAAAAGTTAAATAAAAAATATAACTTAAGACGATGATATATGCGAGGCTGTGTAATCCCAGTGCACATTAAAGTGCATTTCGTCTCTGTCCTTTCAAAACCTTGTATGTCCAAATTCACAGTTATTCAGGAAATGGAAAAACTCATCATTCATAAATGATTCAATGATGGGTTGTGAAAGCATACAAGCGCTTTTTAATACTTTTTATTGGTTAAATAATTGCAAAACCAAGTGACAAACATAATAAGCGATTTATTGAAAAAGCACTGCACAAAATAAAGATGAACCATTTTTTTAATAGTAGTTTTCAGCTGGTCAGAAATAAAGACCCAGATTTGCATTAGGTTAGGTTGCCACTTTTACGCACACCGAACCTATTAATGTAGTTTGGTTCTTCCTATCCATTGTTCTTTTTTTAAGGAAGAGAATGTCACATTTCTCCATGCTGGCATCTGCTTAAAGTGCCTTGTTTCTCTATAATTTAGGAATAGATATGAACAGTATCTTATTACGAGGGTTCTTTGCTGTTATATACTCCACTTACTTGCTATGTGAAAAGTTTTGCATTTAGGGACTCTCCCTGAACTGCACTTTGAATCAAAAAGCACAAACCATTCAAAATTTCTGCTTTAGGAAAGTAATCGGAGACGTTTCTACATTATTATATTTTTCTGCCATATTACTCTATCTTGGCTCGAGATATGTCAAAAATGCCTTTTCTGTCACAAAGGAAAAGCTCTATATAGACTTTTACTCATCTCCAGATTATTTCGAGGATTCATCACCAAAATGGTTTGCGGTCGGCCATTAGACGCGACCTGTGCCATTTATCGGAGACAAATGGAGGGCTGATGGATTTCACAGCGAGGAACTGCTGAGCAATAACAATTCAAAACAAACCCGGAGAAGAAAAACTCCCGACACACATTTGTCGTACTGCTCAATTTGAAAAGTGTAGTGCTTTTGAGATATTAATGCCAGACGTGCTTCCATGAATCTGTTTTACTGATGGCTTTGGATGCCCATAAATCTCAACTGAAAACTCTTTTACTCACAATGGATGGACGGGAGCAATAGGAATGTTTGTTAATCATCACGAATGGCTGTTTGTTGCTGTCTCTCCTCGCGTCTCTGTCATGCTCAGTGAGCCGTGAGTCATATTAACTGAAGGCACGAGAAGCTCTAGGAGATTTTCAGATGATAACTGGCCATCTGTAGCTGGAACATGAGCCGTTGAATCGAGATCAGGCCCACATGCTGTAACCCACCATTATATGCTTGCTTTATATGTAGAAGATACAGAACTAGATGCAAGGTTGTGTAAAATGTACAATTTCAGTTCTTGTATCGATATAAGCACGGTTTAATTGAAAGTGTCACGTCTTGAGTCTCCGGCGCTGCGGTCAGCTGCAACACTAATGGTGTTTGTGTTCAGATAATCACTGAGAATAAATGGATGGAAGGTCCCGGAGAACAAGCACATATTGGCAAAGGGCAGGCTGTGTTTTTAGGCTGCATGAGTGAGTACACACTGCCGTGTAGATTTTGATTCGATTAGCTGCTGTGTTTCTCATAGACTCGGTGGGCAGGTGTCAGGATAAGGCAGCTGAAGACACAATGAAGAAGAATTGCTCCATTGGCATTGGTGTGTCATTCAGCGTTTACCTTGGGTTATATTTGTCCTACGGCCAACTTTATGCTGTACATTTACACATGTGTAACAAATGAATTTAAAGCATGAACAAAAACATAACACTTTTTATCAATATCTGTGTTGTCACAGGGTATCAAACCCATACCATACACAATGTTCTGGACGGCTGAGCTATGAGCTCAAATTCTTTAGAAATAGCCATTTATTTATTGTATTATGCTTCAGATAGTGTGCACCTATCATTCATGCAGCCAGTTTTAAAGTATTTAAAAGCAGCTGTGCATGAACATTTATGCATTTAAAAGTTTTCATTTAAAGCAGCTTCAGTAACAAAAGCGACAAAATATGCATATTTAGCAGCGTGAGTTCCCTTACCCCATTTTGCTAATGCCAAAAAAATCTGTTAATGTTTATATGTTTTATTATATAAATGGTTATTTTCAGGTATGTAATGTTCGTGAAGCTCACTTTTAAGAACCGGACGAGATTGTCGAGTTTAAGCAACTGATGCCCTCTAGTGGACAGTCATGATATACAAAAATCTGACTTTTCATGCTGTCAGTCTATTCAGATTTTTGAATGGACGTTGACTCGACCATAGTAGTTTTTATTCCTACCATGGAAAGTAAATAGGGACCATTACTAAATTCTAAATATTGTTTGAATGCATGTTTTCTTTTAAAAGCTCATAAGCCCTCTTATAGCATTTACATCTTCCTCTTTTGCATGAAACACCTCAAATAAATAAATCAAAGGGTGTCCATAATGGATTTACTCATTTAGCTGTAAACTCTATTTGTATACAAATGTTAAGGGTAGACATCTTACATTTAGATCTATTTTTTCAGTATTGGAATAGTATGTTTTATGATTAAACTATACTTTTCACTCCTTAAATAGTTTTTTTAGGTGTCTTGCAGTACATGCATTAATACATGCAGTACAAACAATAAGCTGAAGTGCCTGACACTAGGTGGCACTATTGTCCTGTTTTCAAAAGTAAAACAAAACACCAATGCTTTTACTTTTTTCTTCCACTTTTCTTTCATATTTATCATTGTCCATTAGTTCAAAACAATGCATTAATAGTAAATGTGTATATTTATACGGCTGCTGTACTTCTGTACCTCATGGTGTAGCAGCTGCGGATACAATTACAAATCCATTCCAAATATTAATGTTTTCAGCATTTCTAGATGTATTGTGGTCATTCCAGTCCAGCGTCTGTTGAATTTCAACAAAATCAAACCTCGGGAGTGACAAAGTCATCCAACAGCCATTTAAAAGACACAAACAACAAATTTTGTATTAAACTTTTGCTAAATACATGTTCAAATACTACTGTTGCGTTGTTTAAAAGACAAACTACAGAGGATCTTTTCTGTTATTTTAAACAGTTTTCACTTTCTGCAAATACATGCAAATAGAAACACTATTTTTGTTTGACATTTGGGAGAAATATTGTTTGTAATTTTACAAAAGAAAGTCATTTCGACATGGTCTCCTCTCCCTCCAAATTTCCCCTCTGATTTTAGCTCCTGAAATTGTCTGCGATCGTATATCACATATGGGCCGAGTGTAACGGATCTTGTCTGTCTTCCAGACGTCATAAGGCAGCCACGCGGCGAGAAACATAACCCAGCCCGACCGCAGATGACTTCATGGCCACTTTTACTATCTGCCGTTCGGACCTGTCATTGAGAATGTCCACCCTCGTTTTGACGACCTTGTTGTCCTTGATGTACACCGTACTGACAGAAAATATCGTTCTCATATCACACTTGTCACTCGGTGGGCTCGTGAAACGTTATGGGGGCTTGCAAACACACACGGTCTCTGCATCGTGCTGCAAGCCCCATTGACTCCTTGCCTCGTCTCTCACGGCCGACTCTTATGGCTCGTCTTTAAAAGAAACGCTGATGATCTCCATTTCCATATAAATGAATGCAGTGTATGCTCACTTAAAGAGAATATCTGGAAGCTGTTGGCAATATTCTTCTTTCTGATGACCTTGGAAAAACAAGGTGGCTGCTAGTTAATGTGCACCTTTCACTTCGGCAGACACGATTCCATATTGCATTGAAGGGCCGTCTTATTTTTGTAATTGCGTTCTCCAAGATCCGTCCCCCGAACCCCTGTGGCCATGCAACTTTCCCACTTTCTTGTAATTTGACGGCTCATTCGTTGAAGAAGATGCAATCGCTTCCCGAGACCGAAATGGAGTGAGTTTCAAATGGAATCTTACTCCCGGTGAAAAACCGGCTTCCCTCTTGACCCAAAACGTGCTGGTTAAATCTAATGGGGGAGCTCTGATTGGAGCTCACGTCCGTCGATGAAAATAAATACACAGAAGTATGATGGAGCAGGCCGTCGTTCATGTCGCCCGTCCTCCGGGAAATGTTACAATTACACCAAAAAAGCTCCCGCATGACCTTTGGCCGTATGGAGTGTGCCTCCGAACGTTGTCCTGCTCTTCCCTCGAGATTCTTGATCTCCTCTGGGACGCCCCCCGCCCCCGATTCAAGCTCCTGGAGCACCCTAAAGGCTAATGGCTCTCTTCCTCCAGATTAGAGACGATGTAGATGTTATTATCGTGAAAACCTGACCTTTCACTTTGATTCATGATCATAAATGGGCTTTTTTGTCAGGTCAGCGAGCGAGACGGATGAAAGCGGTGACAATCACGCAAACCAAATTTGTGTTTCAGACTGTAATGAACCGTAAAATAAGGTAACTTTACTGATGCGCTTTTGTTTGCAAGAGCATCTCTACACTCCAAAAAAGTGTTGAGTAAAATGAGAGAGGACCCAACAGTTGGTTTAAATTCGATGTACACTTTATTCTCAAAAGCGATTGCTTGATTCTCTGGTTCTGATGCACTTATTATAATGTGTCAAACACCAGCCATCCAGACGCTCGACTCGGGAAGCTGCGAGCGGTTCAGGGTGACATTGGAGCGAGCTGTTTTCCCCATGCATCACTCTCTCATCAAGAATAGCAGTAGCTGTAGATTAATGAGCCTGGGAACTGATTATGCCGGGCTGTACATCATGTCTGTCTGCCTGCTGCTCGGCTTGTCAATACCCCACCCTCTCGTATCTGCCTTCAGCCCAGCACTTTACCAAAACCACTGGACCTTAGACGATGGGATGCCTCATGTGCTAACAAACTCCTGCACGTGGTTGTACAAGAAAATGAGGAATGTATTTATCAAATATGAGCTGTCTATATATTTTGTAGTTATTTTAGTTTACTAAAATTGGAACTTTGATCATTTTTCTGTTTAGAGAAATAAGAAAACTATTAGAAAATGTAAAGGTCCATTTCTCTTTTTTTTGGTGGAGTATTGACAGAAATGCAATGTTATATATATATATATATATATATATATATATATATATATATATGTCTACACTGTAACAACACTTTTTATTTACATATTTGTATGCCATTTTTTATCGAAATGGCTAAATCACAGAAAAAGACAGCAAATTTACAAGAAAATGGAGGAAATTGTAATTTTACTGGGAAAACTGTAAAAAAAAACTCATGCGGCCAGACTTGTTTTCTTTACGTTTTCTTTTTTAAATATGGTCAAAAAATATCAAGCTACAACACATTTACAAGAAAAATGGGGAAACTCTTTCATGTTTATCCTTTAATCCTATAAAATTTTACAGGAAAAACATACTTTACGGTATATTTATGTTTATGGGAAAATGCAATTTTTTCCTTTACAGATTTTTTTACAGTCTATGTCTTCAGAGGTGTACAAAGACCTCACATAATCAAGCGTTATCATTTTTAATGATGTTTAATTAACAAAGTTGAAGAGGAGCAGGAATTCACTGAAAATAACCTAACTAAAAATCTAAAAAGAAAAGCCAATTTAAAATATGAATAAAACTAACAACGGAACTTATAATATAGATGCTATAACCACCCTACTGTGCAAGATACTTTGTCAAATTGTTTTAGGTTTTTTGGGGGGTCTTAATCAAGATTTTAGTCTCTACATAGTTCATATATTTTAAATTTTAACATAATAATTAGCAATTAGTTTGGTGGAGCATTGCTTTAGCAGTGCAAAGATCAGGGGTTTGAATCCCTGCACACATACTCATAAAACATATACTGTAGCTTGAATACAATGTTAGTCGCTTTGGATAAAGGCATCTGGCAAATGCAGAAATGTAATTTAAAAGAGTTTTGATTCTGTTTGTTACAAGGTCTCTGTACATTGATGATAAGGTCCTCCTTTTATTGAAGAAAGAACTTTTAGATTGAACTTTATTTAATCTTGTCCGAGGTTGGTGCTAAGCAAATCCTTTTTCAGAAGGTAAAGGCTCATCGTGTGATATTCTGGGAAAACACATTTACATTGCGTTTTTACATTTGGCAGAAGCAGGAATGGTGTCGGATTGTCTGTTGCGATCCTATTGGGTTTTAAAGAGATTTTTTGCCCAAATATACAATTTCTATCATCATTTAGTCACACGCATGTCTCTCCACCTGTATGATTTTCAGCAAAACACAAAAGAAGATATTTAGAAGAATGTTGGTGACCAAACAATAAAATACCATTGACGTCCATTATATGGAATTTCTCAAATATTTTTATACAGTTTTTGGATGACATCAAGTTTAATAAATGATTCCTTTTTCCGGGTGAATGATCCTTTTAAGAGCTCTTTTTAACACCACCCGCATTTCTACTTTTTCATAAAGTTACACTTTGTTCTCTCTTCTGTTGTAAAAACAGGACCCAGCGTCCATTAAGCTTCAGCACACATGTGCTTTCGCTCCAAAAACGCCATGATTCAGAAATGCTTGTGTTTTTGTTGTCGTCACGCTTCTGTGTTTTGCCACGCCGCTGCCCTGAAGCTTGCATTTTTACCTCATCTATCAGTACCTACACACATCTCATAAATCTACCAGCTTGTTTGCCGTTCTGCCCAGCCATAAGCCCCGGGGTGATCTGAGCCCCTCGCAGGCGTCAGCGAGAGCAACCGATCAGCATCAGCCCGTAGCTTTCACAGGCCCGGGGAATGCGCGGCAAAATTTATGACATGTTATTAATGCGCCCAGACTTTGTTTTCTTCCATTTGAAGAGGCCGAGCACGTCGACGGGTGCTCGTTTTTGGAAAATCCGATACTCGTTGCTTATAACTACACATAACCGCATATATGCAAATGTATCGATAAATATACGGCAACCCAATTACAGGCCAGTTGTGATGTTTAGCGATGCAGTCCTGCTAAATAACCAGAGCACATAAAATGTAATAGCCTCAGACCGACGCGTTCTATTGGCTACTTTGGAACGGGGGCAGTTGTGTCGTGCGCTTGATCAGATTAAAATGCAATTGTATTGGGTGCATCTGCTCCAGCGCTCGGCCCCAGCTATGCTCATGGGAGCAATGCGTCTGTAAAGTTAGAGATTAAGTTAAGTTCAATTTACCGCTCTCCTAGTTCACCGGCCAGCTGTGGCCCCACGGAACGGAAAACACGCTGATTTTCACAGACCTTCAGAAACCCTGTGGCCACTTCTGTTAACGAAAGCTTTCATTTCTGAAAGCTTAAGTGCTAATGAAATAAATCGAAACATCTACAATGAGTCTTTTTGTACAACTGCAAATGCTGTGTAGAGCTGGGTGCATGCATAAATTGACTTGCTCTTGTGTGTGTTTGTGTATGTTTTGATGGGTTCATCTTTCCGGCACATTATTGAATGAGTTCTCCAGCACAGGATTGGGT